>NC_138578.1:30558448-31120702 GCF_964289735.1 Phaethon aethereus | reverse complement strand
TGCTCAGAGGGTGCATAACCTTAGTCTTCAGGATCAGTTAGTGGATGCTGTTGACACAGGCTGCTTTCGTTATCATGCACAGCTTCAGACACCTGATGTGTGAAGGGCAAGGATAGGTGGCCAAATACCTCGCTGCCCCATCTGTCCTGTCTGTTCTGCATCCAACCCAAGAACTTGCTTCTCATTTCTCCACAAAACTGAAACATGTAGTTGTCAAAATTGTCATTTCCCTGTTACACAAAAGACGTCCTGTGGTAGGATCTGACACTCAATTTTGCCTATATGTGTGTTTCAAGCTGGTTTTTCTCTGTTTTATTTCTTGGCATCCGTTAGACCATGATGGTTACAGATAGCTGCGTATTCCTCGTGGTGCTGCTACTAATGGTAGAGAGGTGACCTGACGTGCTGTTCCCCATCCTTCTCATCCCAACAGGTGGCAAGTTTGTCTCCCATTCACTGGCTGGTATTTGCCTTGTGGTGTTCAGCATTCGCATTGCAATCTTTAAATGAGCCGGTGAGCTTTTCTCAGGTGCCCAGCCGCTTCTGATAAAACATGGTTGTGATGGGTGGCAACGGCAGGTAAAATTGCCCTCTTTGTCCTGTGAGTGCATTGCAGACCCAAACATTTGCCTCTTAACGGGCACTGCTGGGTTGTGGCTGTTGTACGGTGCAGGAGCTGTCAGGAGGAATTCCAGGTAGAAATGAGGCAGGCATTTCTAACCAGTCGATCAATTTGAAAATTTCACATCCGTTTTATTCTTCAGTTTGTTTTCTGTTGGTCACACACACACACACTCTTGATGTATTTATTGTTACTGTCATCTTAAACTGCTCCTTGCCAAAGACAGTATAGAAATATATATGCTTCAAATTTTGTATGGCAAGTGATCTTGGTATCCTGAATACTTGCAAACGTTTCAAAGGAATCTCATTTTAAGAATTGTAATTTAAATTTACTACTTTTTATGGAGACGAGGGAGAGACACCAACTTATGGAGGGTTGCCCACAACATTTTCCACACAGCTTTTATGTTGTTGACTGTTGTAGCACTAACATGGTTGTGAGAGAAGGATGTCGCTCAAGATTGTGCAATTTTTTAGAAACTGTCAAAATTCCAGACAAACCAAGTCACTGCTCAGTGTTGCTGGACCGATGCAGGTTGAGAAGTCTTTAAAGCTCAGGCCAGATGTGCAGCTTAGGTGAGGAAAGTGGCCCTAGTTGCAGTTGAAGAGACCCAAAACCAGCTTGCTAGTGGAAGGCTGGGCTGTGATTTGAGACCTGCTAATGCAGTTCCACTGAGAAGATATTCAAGCTGTGAATGAAGTGATACTCAGATATGCAAATGAGATTTAGCTTATTTTAAATGAGACTCTACATATCATGGGGAGTTAGTGTCTGAACACCTGGGCTGTGTGATGGACTCTGGTATTTGGGCACCTTCCTTCAAAGAAACAATCCTGCTGCATGTGCTCTGTAAATAGCATCTTATTACATACACCTAAATATGTAAAAGTCAACTGTCCTTGAGCGTCTGATTCTTGCCAAGCATAAAGCCAGGACTGACAGGTTATGTGCAAAGACAAAACATTGCAATAGGAAGTGAAAGATCATAAAGCTGCTAAGCCAGTAGGCTGCTGGGATCTTATGTTCTTCCTGAGAGCTTTTTTAGAATTTGAGATTTACAGAGAAGGAGCTAATTTTAGGTCTTTCTAAAGTTTCCTGAAAGTCAAATAAGTCCTTTTACAGTACTTCTGTAATTCTATCATTACTTCTATCATTAGGGCCAGTGATACACTCCTTCCTCTCTCCCTTGCACATGTATGAAACACCAAGATGGAAGGCAAGTTTTTTAAAAGGTTGTCTATCCTTTATCTTTCATATATCTTGACTGGATTCTTGGTTGAGCCTGTTTGCATGTATATTTTTCTAAATTGTTGCTCAAAAACATATACAACCTGATGGAAAACGGACTGAGAAAAAAAAAAAAACCCAACCTTTTTTTTAGCCATGGGCCTCTGTTTAAAAAACGTTAAATGTATGCAGCAATATTTAAAATCAGAAAACCATGTATTCATTATCTGAATGTGAAAACTACTTCTTTTGCTGCACAAACTACTGCCATCCGGAACTTCTGCACAATTTTTTAAAGCCAGATAGATAAATAAAATGTCTAAATATCTTTAAAGTCTCGTCACAGGCTTAGGAATTGAATATGGGTTCAGAATTGTCTTCTAATAATTTAGATTTGTTAATGCATAATATAGAGTTGTTGATGTTCAGAGGACAGTTTTTAATGTGTCTTGCTTGCATGAAGAGAGAAACAATTTTTCTTCCTGGTCTTCTGAAATCCATTTTGTATTTCTAAAACAAACTCATGTGCTTTTTATTCTTGGAGCATACACAGACACTGCAAATTCAACAATGTCTTTTCTGGCAAGACAGGAGCATATTAGTCAGAACAAGAATATAAAACCTTTAACCTATAGCTTTCCACCTGCAACCTAACAGCTCTTTTTTTGCTGCAAGACCAGGGTATTTGATTCCCTCCCACTGACCATAAGTGTTGAAAGCTTGGTCCTGCTTCCTTTGTGTGACTTCAGACCCATGTCAGACTTCAAATCAAGCTTCACAGCCAGTACAGCCAAAGGAGGATTTTCATCACAACAGCAGAGAAAAAAATAATGCTACGATGAGATCAAATATTTAAAAAGCCTCTCTTGTGTGGTCTGGGCAGAGTAGCCAAGCAATCCTGACCAGATCTCCAGTATCACAGTCCATTATTCGCAGCAAATGTTTTTCTGCTGACAAGATGCCCCTTTGCTTCTCTGTGTGTTGTAAACAATTGCTAGTTAATACAGAGATTAATTACCTCTTCTTTATATTTGCTCACCCATGGGAATAAAAGAACTACTACATACTTGCAGAAGATATTCTTGTTAGTGTCACCTTAGTGTTATTGATCATTCTGCCATCAGTCTTCCCGTAACCTTTGATCCCACCTGTCTGGTCTATAACAGGTTGATAAGCCTAAACTGAAAGCACCACCAGCACATGGTCTTATTTTTCCAGATAAGCTTCTCATAGACTTGAGAGTGAAAATTTCTTCATCCTCCCTAGCCTTCTGCAAGACTGGGTCCTAAAAGACTCGTGTGACATTCACAAATGCAGTAGATTCACATATTCAAACAGAATCTGAGCATTGCTAAAGATGGCTAAGTACTGGAAATAATTAAAAATCTCAAATGCTGTAGTGGCATCATTACCTTTTATTACCATGGAAACTTTTTAATGGATAGGAATCCAGACTGACGCGCTGACAATGGCAGCAGTTTGTTACTGTAGTACATCAGCAGCCTTGTTCTTGGCACTTGCACACATTATTTGAGTATTTACAGTAGAATTATTTTAGCAAAACTGTAATCTGAGGCTGAAGAGTAAAACAGCTTTGGGTAGCTGTAGACTAAAATGTTTTCCAGGGTTAACTGCTGTGCTCATAGTGCACCTGATCACTTTTTGCTTATTCAGCATGGACTTTGTTTTTATAAAAAAAAGTTAAAAATCAGGTGATTCAGTGGCCAGTCCCTGTTTGTGTGCAGAGAGGTAAATTGTTCTACACGGAGAAAGAAATAATGGCCCCATAAAAGCTGCAGGTACATTACATAAACCTCACACTTTCCCTGGTTTACACATTCTGTGAAAACTCAACAGCTGATATTGGCACTATGGCTATAGATGTAGTATAAGTTTTATTTCTCTGAAAACTTTAAAATCCAAAATTTGGACTTGTATCCTATAAGTTACATTAGACTTCACTGTTATGTTTATTAGCAAGCCTGCAGAGCATACTCAGGAAGTGTTCACACTTTATGCGCTGGCTCAACATTTATCATCCCTTTAGTCTCCTGATGTAACATTCTGTATTTTTTGAAGATTTTTGGGTTTTTTACATTTTTTTCCCCATACATTATTCCTTTGACTCCCCTTTGTCCTTTTTTAACTAATGCGCAGTTGCTGTTTTCCAGAAGTCTTCTCACTGTCCTCTGAATGTCAAACTAAAATGATGGGCAGCGAAGGAGTTTGTGATAAAACTGAAATCTCATCCATGGTCTTTAGATTGGCACTCCACTGAGGTTAGGGTTATACCTGGTGGGCTAAAAACCTGGGATACCAGCAGACATCACTGTTTAGCCAGCTCAAATGAGGAAAGGGTTTTTACTGCTGAGAGATAATAGCCCAGCTCCACCCTGCCGCACAGTGGGCACGCAAGACGCAGGTCAAGCCCTAGGTTGGGTTTTTAACATCCACGACACTTACTTAAAAACAGCATTTGTGGAAGCATGTTCCTTTTCTGATGTGGGCTAGAGCTGTGCTTGGCAGAATGCATGAGGAGGAAATAAAGCAGGAGAGAACTTTTGTTGGTGGGAGCTTGGGGGGTAGAGTCTGTGCCACATTTTTGTCTGCAGCACGGTGGCATGGAGTCAATGTGATCACGGCCTTTGATGGCACTGAGTCCCCTGTGTTTCCTATGGGGAGTATAGCTTGCGGGATCGCTCAGACGTTAAACAGCACCTGGGTGTGGGGAGGGGGAGAGTTTGATTACATGCAGCATCTAATTTAAGACGTTAATGCATTTTCCAATACAAAAATAATTTTGTTATTATTTTGCTTTAAATATGAGATGAAAAAGCCTTTCCCAGCGGTGGCTTGTGTGGAATGTACTTGACAGAGGCTAGACTACTCTGGGGAGCTGTTTCACCAGCGCTCTGCACATTACAGGAGCTATCAGCCTTCAGATTATGCTCTACAGACTATTATATGTGCAGCTATTATATTTGTACCATTTATATTGATTTTCACTATTCCTACCTGACAACCTTACTCGCATCCCTTTATATGCAAATTTATATGTGTATCTGTAGATATAAAAAGACATTGCCTTGACTTGATAGTTTCGGAAGATGCATTTGAAAAAAAAGAAAAGATACCTACAGCAAGCACTGCTTGTTTTGTTGAAGCACTTGCAAGGGCTGCTTTAGGAGTAGATATTCTTCTAAAATGTGAGATGGGGTTTCTGAAGTTAGCTAAATACAACTGTAGTAACGTCAATAATAGTTACCTAATATCTGTTGTAAAATGTAATCTGTATATCGCTTATAATCCATAATATGTTTCATGATCTTGTAAACATTTCTTAAAAAGTCAACAAACAAACTGATAAGGTTTCTAGCATATAGAAGAGATTCTTCTGCAGCCCCTTTGTAAGGACTGGATTTAGGATTACTCTGCCCTGGACATGTGCTGGTGCTCCTGGAGAGTGGCCCCATCCCATCCTTGGGCTGTGTGAGACTCCCAGCAGCAGCAAGGCTCTTCACTGTAGGGACTGCTCCTTTCTTCATTGGCATCTGACTTCATGGCCAGTAGGGGGTTTTTTACGGAATATTCAATTTCTACGGAAAAAGCATTTTTAGAAGGCAAATAAATCGCAGGGTGTATCATTTTTACCCTGGTGTCCTCAAAACTTTGAAGGGCTGGATATCCCCACTCTACTTTTGATCTGCTCCTCTGCCTCCCCAGTAAGATGAGTCTGCCTCCTCAGAAGCAGATCCCCAGCTTTATACAACTATACATGATATGTGGCAACATAAACCAATTGGAGAATTCCCCAGGAGGGAAATCTGCCTCAAATACCTCCTTCCTCCTGCATAGCTGTAGGGGAATCATCATGCCCTGGGTACATATGCAAGCATGCAGATGGGTTTTAGTTATAGAACTAATTAATAATATTTTTTTTATATATATATGTATTTCCATTTTATAACCAATGCCATTTGGATGATTGCATGTTTGTGTGTTGTATCTTTGCAGTAAGGAGGAAAAAAAAGGAAGGGGCAGGGGAACAAGGGACTTGAGGGTCCTGTATATCAACTGTTGCACTAATTACTGGTAAAGTAACATCACTAAGTGGTAGGTTCTCTAGCAGTCCCTCAGTATCCAGTACAGCAGAGATTTTACTGTTGGTACCTTTTAAATTAATTTCTTAGCATTTTTTTAACTTGTAAATTCTTCTTGGTGACTTTGAATTTAAAGTACACATACTGTCAGAATACTAGATGCTGTGGATTTAATCCTTTTTTCTACATAGAGTTTATCTGCTTGAAGCATGCTTTTATATTTTTCTTGCTGCAAAATCAATATAGGTATGGCAGAGCAAGCTGTATTCCTTTGTCTAGTGAATAATAGAGGTGGCTGGAGGACAGCATTCCCTTTTTACAACAGCCTTTGATTTTAAATTTTTATTTTACAATTTTAAAACTTGTTTTCCTTTTGTTTTCTTCTTTTTTAAACTAAAATTACTTTTGAACTTTCAGAGAAATAAATTAAGTGCTTTAAAGGTCAGTTTGCATGCTTTTGTAATAGTTATGAAAGTTATATAAGAAAAAAAAAAATAAGTCAGCCCACGATTGATTTACTTCTGCAGTACTTTACCAGTGGTAATTAACTCTCCTCAGATCACAGGCTGCGGTTCGTCCAATGTATTTTATAACTCAAAGGTCTGCAAGGACCCAAATAGACTTAATCCATAAACCTATTCTACAACACACCATATTATTTCCTCCAATGAATTTCAACTCTCACAAAATAATCAAAATAATCAGTGTTGATGCATGAGCCATTGTTTTCAAAAGATACAAGTTTTTTAAAAAAAGGAAAAAAACCAACCTGGATGGGAGACACAATGGACCACCATTTGAGTAGGAAGATATTTTAACCTCTTAAATTCACCTTTTTCACTTTCCTTTGATTTGTTTTGCTTTGAATTAACATATTCTCAAATATGGCAAGTGGTCCTCTTGAAGACAAAAGGGTTTGGGCTTTTTTAAAATTTGGTTACAGACCTTCAAATAGATTTTTAGTGGGGGAGAAAATAGTACAGTATCCTATCACGTCTCACCTGAGCCAGTCAGTTCCTTGGCAATAGTGATTTTTAAGAAATTTGCAGAGAATTTGCAGAGCAGCAGGTTGACCAGCTTTATCTCCCGCTACCCGCTGTCATCTCGTGTTGTTGCATTGGCCTTCATGCTTGCTGTCGCATCACTGGGAAGAAAAGCTTACTACGCGACAACCCCTTTGCGGTCACCGTTGCTGACACATAATGCGTGAGCTCCCAGCGTGCAATCCCAGCTGGCACAGCGGCACAGCCCTGAATTCGGTACATCCGTGCAGCTTTTCCAAGGAGTCCCAAAACTGCAATATGTTGATGTACCCTTAATACTATTTTGTGTGAATTTACAAGGTTAACACACCTGCTGTTTCTTCCTGCAAAGGAAGAAAATAAGAGAATTATTGGCTCCTGGGAGTGGAGGAGGAGGGCCGATGGCTGGCTGTACAGGTCTGCGCAGCGAGAGTGAATTATCCTGCAGGTTACTGAAAATGTCTTATTTGGAAATCATGGTCAATGATTGCTGATGGACTTTTTTGACAAGTCGTGAATATATCCTGAATTCAATGCCATGCTGAGACCTTCTTGGTGCAAAACCATGAAAATTGTTCCCTTGGCTCATCCCAAGTGATGTATTTGCAGTAGCTGCACAGTGACAGTAATAATGCCTGTTTTTAAAAAAAAGAAAAGCCTCCATTGAGCTCCTGCTTCTCCTTGCCTTCTCACCTCTGCAAAGCAGAGACATTTGCATGAGTAAATCCATCAGCACATATTATGAAGGGAATGAAGCACCCAAGCCTTGTACGTTTGATGTTAAAAAAAATGGGCCTCTCAGCCTACAGGCAGTAGGTGCGAGCCTTTAAGTGCTGTACAGTTCTTTAATCCCTTGAGCCTTCATCAGTCCAGTGCTGTAGAATGGAGAGAGGAAATTTGGATTTCTTTTCAAAAATTATGTTCTGAATGCTTGATTGGAAGAGTACAGTATGAAGTTACATGGTTAAACACCTTGTTATAGGATATTTTGTCTCTTCCCTGAGGAAAAGCATGGGTAGTCGAGTGTCTTACAGGACGGTATAAGGGATTTTATTTCAATACTTTGTGGGGGATGTATGTATGTAATGTTATTACATATTGATTGTAGATAAAGATCAAGATATAATGATTCACAATTTTATAGCCTGCCGTAAGCAGAAGACAAGCTTGATGTGCTTGAAGTAGTTTGTGTTGCTAAGGATATATTGTATGGTTGTAGTCCAGCTGAGTGATGATCAAGGAATGAGTAAGTGAAGCCACGTTATTATTCATCAGATAGGAGTCCCTTGCCAACCGGAGATAGAAATCATAATTCACAAAGGTTGCCATGTGGAAATTTAGCTTCAGGAATCTAAATAGGCACAAACTGAATTAATAAGTGGTTGGTATTCACTGTCTATGAAGAGACACCTCGAATCCAAATTCTT
This sequence comes from Phaethon aethereus, assembly GCF_964289735.1. Classification (NCBI taxonomy): domain Eukaryota; kingdom Metazoa; phylum Chordata; class Aves; order Phaethontiformes; family Phaethontidae; genus Phaethon; species Phaethon aethereus. The sequence goes on along the minus strand of NC_138578.1, from coordinate 31,112,301 downwards.
TGAAATATTTTCTTATGCCCAGCAATAAGACCTTTCTCTTATCTGGGGTCAATTTTATCTGCGGTCCATTGTCCACCTTTCAGCTCTGTTGTGATGATTATGAAGTTGAAGCTTAGTAGTGAAAAATACTAGAAGCTTGAGGTCTATTGCAAAAGCTGAGATTAAAGCAGTCAAATGAAAAACCAATTTGACCTTTAAAAAGTTTTATATGGCTGACTTTCATCCTTCTTGCCATTAGAAACCAAACCAGTCCCCTAAGGCCTTGTTGGCCTCTGATCCCTTCATAGCTGCGAGAGAGGGGTAAGGAGGTTACCTCCACAAAGTAGTTACAGCTTGGGTAAGCCAAATTGCCACGAAGGTCTCTTCTGATTGCCATCTCCCTCTCTGCCTCTCCCAGCTTGGATGCCTCAGGCAAATAACGAGGAGGGCAGAAGGGCTGTGGTTACCAGTGTGACCAAGTCCTGTGCGTCACCAATGGCTAAGGAAGCAAGCTACTGCCATAGTACTGCATATTACTATTTCTTAACAAAATGACATGTTCTGCTTTCAGGTTTAATAGATCCTTTCATATTTTCTTCTACAATGTTATCGGGGGACAAGATAAACAGAGGGTTGTGCTACTTGCTGCAGGGATATTGTGTGCCAAGGGTAGAATTGCATTTACAGGAGCTCCTGGAGTGGAAGGGCCAAAGGTTGAGGGAAGTGCAGTGGGCACAACTCAAAATATCCAGAAAAAGAAGAGGACAGAACTCTGAATGTTAACCTTCTTTTTTATTATGTGGGTGTAAGAGACTTTTAAATAAGTAAGCATCATTACTTTTACCCTTTCCCCAAGTAGTTTCTCCTGTTCCCTTGCACTTCGCTTTCTGTTGACCAAGATTAGGAAGAGACAAGGGGGGGGGAGGCTGTTGCAAGCCTACATTTCACTTGCTCTCTTGCTGTACCAAGCACTCATAGCATCTCAGGGACAAGCTGTACTTTGCATTTATACTTTCTGTGACTTTACTGAATCAAAAGTATAAGCGATATTGAAAGTCAGCTGCTTCTGGTTAGTTTAGTAATTCCTTTTGAAAGTGAAAACAGATTGTGGAGTTATATTCTCCAGACCTTCCCAAAGACTGTTTTTTTTCTCTCTTTTTGCCACTGTTGCTGATCATTTCAATGATAACTTGTAGGAGAGTTAAGGAGGATCTCTATTTTAGACTACAGGATTTTTCTATTCATCTGAATGAACTTACAAAGACGGATAGGCCTGATGCTCTTTTACTTGTGTGTGTCTATGGGACTAAATGCTGTGAAGTGAACAGACTTCCCTCAAGCCAGTCATCCTGCTGGTTTCCTTCCCTGTGTGAATGTGCATGCGTGAGAGAACGTATATTTATAATTATGCTTGTATCTGTAATAAAAACACGTATTTAACTAAGAGAAAGGGGAATGAGTGACAGTAGGTGTTAAGCCTGTAGAGTGAGTGACCAGACAAAGGCGAGCGGTTCAGAAGCCCTGCTGAGCCAGCGCCTGCAGAGCGCGCTGCCAAGCAGGGCCGGCTGCGGCTGCGTGCTGTGGGCCACTGATCCATTGGATGAACAAGGCTCGAATCAAAGGGTAGGAGACAAGCCATGTCCTTTCTCTTTCCACCCCCTGGCTACCCATTACCCCCCACCCCGCTGCTTTCCTCTAACATGCAGACACACACATGATCATCTGTCCTTCCCACCGTGTTTCATTTCCAACGAGACTGACGAGGGAAAGAAACCTCTTCCGAGATGCTCACTGCTAACGCATCAGATATTCATACAGAAACAAAACAAAAACAAGGTAACTGTATATATTTCAGGATTTATTTTTTCTGTAATAGTTAGGTGGTCTTCCATGTCCTGAAGCACAGTAACAAAGAAATACGCAGGTACCTCTTTAGCTGCAATGCTGTGAGTGACTTCCAGTGCAAGAACATTTTGGAACTTCAGTTGGTAATTGCTGCTTCAGAGGCAGGTAACTCTGATGGATTATGGCATAACAGAGCTATGCAACACTTTGAACACAAGTCTAAGTGAGCTAAGGCACGTATATTAGTCTGTATTTGCTCAATGGTAAAGAAAATGTACTGCTCGTACTTAATGTTCTTTTCAGCCATGCATCTGAAAGTGTTAACCAGAAGGGTTTTTTTTAAGAAAACCATTGTGTAAGTAAGTGGCCTAATAGCATCTCTAGACTTTTGAGCTGTGTGGCACTGCTGGCGGGGAATATTATCCTCAGTGCTGTGCATGAGGTCGAATGCCTAGATCCAAGGCAACTCTGTGTTTCCTCAAAGTTTCAGAGGTGTTTGAACCTGGAAATGTCTTTTAAAATCTATATTTAAAATGTTACTAGATTTCTTTCTGATGAATATTATCAAGACTACGACTAAACACAGGAGTGAGGTTAAGTAACTTGATTTTTCTATCATCATATAAACTGGAGTGGACTGTGCTGCAGTGGTGCTATTTACACTGGTTTGAAAAAAAAAAAGAAATGCTGTTTATAAAAATTTTACTCATAGGACAGAAATTCAGCACATCTAATGGCAGGGTGAGATTGCACTGACTGTTTACATGGTAATCCTGTGAAGGAGAATGATGACAAGACAGGCAAGCAGTTAAATTAATGATAAAGATTATTCAGAATATGTTGTGCATTTTTTTGTTGGTCTTGGATTTCACGTGATGTGAATCAGGCGAAGGTTAGATTTCGGGGTCAGGAGCAATAATGTTTCTCCAAAGAGTTTTGTCATTTTAGACCATGACTCAATCCCATGCTCCTCTTGCCGTGGACCTGGTTTAGAAAACCCAGGCTGAATTTGTGAGCATGTGAAAGGGGCCTTGCATCTGCACTTCTGTTCTGCGGTGCTCATCTTTTTATATTGGAATGGAGGAAAAATGGGAAAAAACCCGCAGGTGTTCCTTGGGAGAAAAGCAAGTACTGTGTAACGTATGGTTCTGTGAGAGACAGTCCCTAAATAACAATCCAGATTTCAAAATTGGTATTTGCTTCTGGCAAGAAGTTAAAAAACTGCACTCTAGTGTCTCTAAGTTACTTGCACCACTGGTTTTGGCCATGACTTTCAAGGGCTTTGAAGGACTTTCTAAACTGTGTCAGGATCCCAAAAAGGAAAAAAAAAAATTAGTTCATAATCTTCAAACTAAGCCACTTACTTACATTCCAAGATTTCCTTCAGCTTGGAAGAATGTGATCATGGGGAAGTTGCTATCTTTAAGTTTCTCAGGGATTTCCTACGTACGGGGAGATCTTTGCCTTCCATGTTAAAGTGCTTTGAGGTAGTTGAGCAAAAATAGTATATCATGGGGAACTTATTATTTTGAAAAACATTTGCAGTTTTTAGAAAATCTGAATCAGTGACTGAATTGATAGCAGTACATATCTTAAGAGAAATGCAAATTATATTTCGGTTGTAATACGATGCTTAATTACACTGCTTATCTTCCTTGAAACATTTCACAGTAATGTACGTATAAAATGCAATGTCTACTAGAGAGGAAGATTGACCCAGGGAATACTAATGATATTCACTTTAATCAACTATCAAATACTACTGGAACGTGTACATTAAGGAACCACTTGCTCAATGTGACCCATCCCAGCATGGACTGGCATGACCTTGCAAGCACCACAAATGGCCTGTCAGCTCACGTCCCTTGCATCGTTAAGAATACAAGGGTAATTGTAGGCTGCTCTGCAAAGTGTTTGTGGCCACACCTAGCCGCACGACTGGGGAGGAATAAATCACTTCAGGCTGATTCCTGAAGTTGCACAGGAGTAACAGGATGCATTTTCATTTTTAGGACACTGTTACTTAAGTGTTATTTGGATAACAAATTGACTTAACTCAATTACCTTTAATGAGTTCCAGTGCATGTAAGTCATACTTGCATAAGGGGGGAAAAAAAAAGCCAATAGTTCTCTAGTTGTAAGAGCTGAGAAGGGATTGATTTCTTTGTCCTATCCGTGGCCTTCTGGCCTCTTTTCCCTTTCTCACTAACACTTCTTGCCTGGGACAGCTGTGATGGAGAGGCCTGTGTGCGATAGCCCGGGAGTGAAAGGGCATCCTCCTTCTCTCTGAGGCTCAGCCCCTGGTTAGTTGATGACCCTGAACAAATCATGTCGCCTCTTGGAGCCCAACAATTTCTCCCTACAAATCAGAGCCAATAATGCTTTTCTACGCTGACTGGTAGACAACAAATCCGTATTTCATTAACAAGCAGCACTTAAGGGCTTTCTTCGTGCAGTAAGGGAGGAGCGTCGGCACAGAGTGGAGTGTATTCTCCCCTCAATATCTGTACATGGCTACTTCTCACGGTACAGAAGAAAATACATATGAAATGTCCAGATGAAAAAGAAGCAAAACCTAATGTGTTTACAGAGAGCTGTTAGAAGGAGGGTGCCTCATTTTTTCCCAGCACTGTGCAGACTATTCTATAATGGTTCAGACTGAGAAAAATTAAGTTTGCTGCAACTGTATTGTTCGGTTAAATGTACATCCTGTATGTCTCTTGGAGAAGAGAGGCACTCCTTTACATCATTCATGTTTCTTTAATATGCATACAAATTATAGTATAGGTTTTTCTTTTTCACTACATCCTTGTACTTCAGAAGTGTGTTTGAAATGCTTTTCTCCTTGAGAAAAAACATAAGCTCATTTCACTAGATGGCCATGTACATTAACAACAGGTGTCAAAAGTGCAATTCACCCACCAGATAGGCTCCTGCATAACTCTAGTGAAGACTTTTTTACAGTTGTCTGGCTCAGAAGTGATTCTGGTTTGTATCTTTTCTTCCACTGCATTGGGACAAAGATGACAACAGATTTAAGTGTGTAAAGCATTGGTTTTCCACCTCTGGGATTATGGCTCACATCTAACTTGACCCTCTTATGTGCAATCACTGAAACGGATGGAGATAAGGCTTGGGTAGGCATAAATCTGAACAGTTATGAGGATGGCTGGTAGCAATTTGAACTCACTAGACAGAGAAGACAAAATACGCATGAGTAATGGGAACCAAGGTCAGCACATTTTTCTGGGGAACACCAGTATGCGCACAGGAAAGGGGAAAGAGTAAAAAGGTTTTCAGAAAACACATGAATTGGTCTGGTGCATGTTTTCAGAGGAACATGAAGCAATGGGTACGTAACAGGGCTTCCCGTCCAGTGTTACAATGTCCAAAATCAAAAGGGATTGTACTGAGTCCTTGTATGCTTTTCTGTGTGTCGCTTCTGATGATCACAGTGCAGAGTTCTGGTTAATAAAACTTAAAGGTACTTGAAAAAGAGAAAACAGTGTTCAGAACTGAGAGACTGAGTGTAGGGAGCAAAAAAAGGACATCTTTTATATACTTGGGGCTCTTGGGGCAGCTGCAGTTTATGTCCCTGGAAATTTCTGGGGAACATTCAAAGCCTGAACGCTAATGGCTTTGGTAAACAGGGTTATCCTTGGATATGCAGAATTATTGCTATTTACCTCACAACTCATCCACCAGTTCCTTATGATCTTTCATGGTATTTAGTCAAAAGTGGTCCAACCTGTATAGGTTGGGTGGGTTTTTTCCTAGTATTTTTGTGTAGGCCCAGAAGAGAGACCTCTGCAAGACATCTTTGAAACTGCAAGATCATGTTCTGTGAGCTTTAAGAAATGGAGCTGATCTTATAAAAGGAGGGAAGAGGGGTTTAACTTTGTTTGCTTTAAGTACCTTCAAATACTTGCTACCTGCCCCAGGTAGCATTTTACGTTTTGTTTAGGGGTTTTTTGCTTTTTTCTATTTGCCACAGATAGCTTTTTTATTTCCTACCCCACCCTCAGCCCCAGGCTACCACAACTGACTGACTTGGTTTTCAGCTTTTTGGACTTTAATTGCTGGTGTTAGCAATTATTTTTTTTCATCCTATGTCTGTACTTTTCTGTTAATCTTTAAGTTGTGCTTTGAATGTTGTCCTAATTAGATCACTAGTTACCGGGTGAGAAGAGTTGAAACAGCCATTCAGTCAAGCTGAAAAAAACCCCTAGCTTGGGGGGGTTATAGGTGTGTTGATTTTTTTTCTTTTTTTTTCCCCCAGTTATATTTCAGATGCATCCTAAGGATAGCATTTAGGTTTTTAATGGTAGTTCCTGAGCCTTCTCATGCACCTGGGGAGCTGGCAGTCTGGGAAAGGTCTGAGGATGTGGTTGAATCCTTGGGCTGGCCAGCCCAGACAGCCATGCAGGATGGCGCAGATCTGTAGGCATGGTTACATGCCCTCACTAAGAGCTTGCAGTTGGTGATGAGAAAGTGCTTTGGAAACAGATGGGGAACAAGGATTGGGGACTTCTTTTTGAAGTGCTATGACATCTGTTAATCCACAAATTGTGATTTATTCAAGTTCTAAAATATATGTGAGACAAGTTATTAGACATTAGCCTTCAAGAGAGTAACGATCAAGTAAGATAAACAGAAAGGAAATCTGTGAATTAACTTTAATGTTTTCACATAAGATTGTAACCTTACTTAGAACAGAATTTTGTGACAACTAATTCACCTAAGCATACAAAGACTCAAATTTCAGAAGAGCCTAATGCAGTCAGGTGCTTAAAAAAGAATTGATTTAATTGACTTAAAAGAATCCCTTAAATGCCTTATGTTAATCCCAGTCTAAAATATGTTGTCACTTATTTGAAACTGTCAGTTTTCCTTAATTTTTATACAGAAATGGTCTGATCTTAAAACCACCCATCTAAACAACTGAAAAGTTCAAAAACAGAATAGAATTTGATAGATCTAGAGAAAAAAAAATTATTCTATTTATTTGTGTATAGCCATATCTTCCTATTTGTTGTTTTATATGGCTTTGCATCTGCAGGCTCACTTAGACAAATTCATAAGCACTATCACAAAGAGCACTAGTTTGATCATTAAAATTAACAGTCTACAATTTAAAGTCTTTTAAGATATGTTTACTTTCCCTCTGACCCCACTTGTATCTGAAAGGAAGTAAAGTTTTCTGAAAGTCATTCAAATTGTTCTTAGTTAAGAGAAAACAAACAAACAAACAAACAAATGAGCACACTGCAGGCAATCTGGTGCAATTAATACGAGAGCTGTCGGGGGGTATATTATAAGAGGATGAACTGACAATGCTGTTCAAGGGCTAAACCTAAAGTTTCCACTCCAAGGAGGAAAATTACATTTACGCTGATCGAAACTTATTTTTCAACGACAGCCACCTTTTTGAAAGGTGAATTTATTTTGTTTTGAGTATAGATGAGGAGTAAAACTTCTTTTCCTTGAAGGAGCTGGCTTAGGACTTTAAATTATGGTAGCTGAAACATTAGGGAAAAATAGAAAGCTCACAACAAACACCAACCAGCTGCTTCTGCTGTATATTTAATATGTACAGCTCTATTAGATTGGTTTATTAATACATCTGCAGGTATCTTGCAACAGATGGCTCAGGATTTGGATAATGCTATAAAAAGGGTTGCAAGTAGCAATCTATCGCAGGTCAGAAATAGCCAAATGATGCTGCCTTCTGATGTCTATTCCGTAACCAGCCCGAACGACTCTGGAGAGAGGGTCACACTCCAGCGCCTGGTCCTCCACCACCGAAACTGCTGCGAGTGTTTCTCCCGTACGAGCAGAAAAAAACAAAACCTGTGGAAGTGGTGACAGGTAATTAGGCAAGCGCCGTCTGCACACTAGCGATGATGCTCCTTGGTAGGATGCTGCAGGGCGTTTGTTTTATTTCGGGGAGTAACAAGAGACAAAGCCCAGCAGGTGACTCTGTAGGTGGGAGTGGATCCGTGTCCACAGCTGGCTCCTGGGGTCTGAAAACAGGCACACAGCTGGTTTCCAAAAAGTGGCATCGAGGGCTACGCTGGAAACCTGCCAAGGGACTGCAGTCTGCACTGATTCGTGCTCACAGACATATAGTAGGCTACGTTTTTAAACTTACATGACTGACTCTATGGTCCTGAATTGTAAATTGAAGTGCATTCTTAAGGAAACCCTTTTATCTGGGTCTTCTGAAAACCTAGGCGACAAATACTAGGAAAAAATAAGTGCCAGGCTTTGTACTTGTTTCTCTACTTCTACCTTCCAAAAGTTTAGAAGTAGTTTGTTGTTTTGAATTTATGAGCTATGGAAACTGGTATTATTAGGTGACAGCAGGCAAAAAATTGAGAAGTTATGATACCGCAGTCTTAATAAAGCTGGTATAAAATGAGTTATACAGATGCAATACAAACATGATCCTGCTTTCTCCATTTGATGGGGCCATAAAGAATCACGGTGAGATTCATCATATGACCAAACTTGCAAAAACTCGGTTTAATGGTCAGAGCATGCTGTAGGTGTATTTGTCCAGAAACCCCACTCCTGTGTGGATGTTACCTTGTCACTCAGAGTAGTATGACACAGCCATAATACAATATACACCTTGTGTCAGGTCCCTTGCATCACTGCCGGTTTCAAGCATCAATAGCAAAATTAATGGGTCCTGTCTCTCAGGCCCCAGGAAGGCAATCCTTTGCCTTTAACCCTTGTTGGAATTAAAGGAGTGATACTACCTGTATTGTAGGGTTGGATTTGAAGACCTTTTCTGATGTCAGCTAGCCCAGGTGTGCCACAGAGCTCAGGGGACAAATGGTGCCTGTGTGCATGTGTACGTGTGTGTGTAAAGGGGGTTAACCGCAGCACGAATACAGACCATACACGACTTTGCCCCTGGACGAAGGGGGATGTGGCTGCTGGACACTGCCCCGTTTTAAGTCTGGGGGTGTGCTTGGAAAAGCTCTTGAGGGTGGTCTAGCGAGGTATCCGTGACACTGAGATAAGTGTTTCTCCAATTGCTCTGTCCCTTGTATCACTCTGAGGTTATTTCTACCTTGCAGCTTAGTTTGTAATAAATCACTCTGATGGCCATTTAGTACAGCAGTGGCTTGTTGCTGTACTTCAAATTCAAATAATCCCCAGTCTCCCTGATTTTCAGGGCAGCTCTTGAAACTTAAACTCCTCACCCCCAAATGCTAATGGATATGGCTGTCAAAATAAACACAGATTCCCTTTCAATTAATTATTGTTTTGGGATTTGTGCACATGCCGGTTCCTGGTGTGTTTTTTAATTATTATTTATTTGTTCGTTAAGCTCTTCTTCACGCTTTGTTGTTGCTAGTCCTGTAGATTATACCAAAGAGAGAAAATCCTCAGATTTCAAACAGGAGCAGGGACAGGGCTGGATTCTGAGTAAATCCAAAATCAAAAGGAAAAAAATGAACAGGCACAGCTACCTGTGTGTAACTCTTGAGAATGATTCTGTAAAAGCACATCAGCCTTGCACTATGAAAGCGTAGGAAGAATTTGTTTGTGTGTGTGTGAGCTGATGTACACTTGTGAAGTGAATGATGTTAAAACAGAGAAATAGAGGCCAGAGCCTTAACTGGTTTAAATAGATTCGCCTTCATACCTTCCTCAGACCCACAGCAGTTTACATTTGCTGAGGATTTGACTCAATATAAGAAGTCCAAATATCAATAAAAATAAAACACGTAGAAATAGTAAATAAAAATTAAAGACCTGTGTTACATAATGAATTTTAAATCTTCATTATTTCATGGAATAAGATAATTTGACATGAAAATACAACTTTCTTAGTATAGATGAAAAAGGTGGTTATTAAACTTATTGTTAATATGACCAGACAGTAAGAACTATTCAGTGAAACATGATCTGAAGAACTTGGGGAGGTAAAAGCAGTTATTTCAAGTCTGAAATTACATCCTGTAAGAATTCAGGTGGAAGAATCAGATTTGCAGTGTTAAATCTGAGTCCAACAAGAATTTGTTTCTACTATCCAGTGACTTCTAACTTGATCTGCTCAAGCAGATATGTAGTTATTGTATCTAAAAATAAATAACTGTTTTTATCTATTTATTTAGCATGCTTTCAGGCTGTCAGAAGTGTTAGAGTTAGATGTGAAACAACATCTACCGTAGATAAAATAAGAGAAAGCAGGGCAAAAAGGTCCTTGGCTAAAATTGAGTATATTTGCCTTTAAAAAGTAAGGAACTAATCGAATGCTTTACTAGCGGAAGAATATACGCAACTTCAGAAATCAATCATGAATTCATTTTATAATTGCAGCTATTCTTCATTCGTGCTAGGTGTCCTACCTATAGGGAGTTCTGTAGCTGCCTGTTTAATGTCCCCTGGCTGGTTGTAGATGGTCACTTTTTTCTCATCTGTTAGCTCCTTTGGTCATGTACTTCAATTTCCCTTGACTGTTTTTAAGGAAATTCTATTATGTCATGTCCTTTAACTTTCCACTTCTCTCTTCTCTCTTGGCATCACTTGTCTTCATCACACATCTCTCTTAATCTGCCCCAAAATTCACTTTTTATTTTTGCTGTATATCTCCTCGCTTTTCACACATGGTAGTGCTTCATTCTTCCACTCATGTGTTACTCACTCAGTCACTTTTAATGCATGGGAGGAAAAAAGGCTTTTCACGCTGCCCGCTGTCAAGTGCATTTAAGGGACTGTATTCATGGCAGAGAGTAAAAACTAGGTCTGGGGGCAATTAAACGCACTAGTGAAGCAGAGGAGTTTCCTGACTGCAGGGTCCACATGAGCATAATCCTTCCAAGAGCCGAGAAATTCTCATCCTTCGCTGGAGCCACAGGGAGCTGAAAGGCTCTGAACGCTTTGCAGGAGCACTTTATTAAATTTATGGAGAAGACAAAGACTATTTCATAAGGATGACTTTATGAAACATTACTCTTTCCTTGTAGGGGCCTGCAGATTTTACGGTGCTGTCTTGTTCAATGCAACACCATTGTCAACATAGGAAGAGCCTTGGTAAAGCATTAGTTAAGAGATAAAAATGGAAAATCCCCTAGTGAGACCTAGATTTTGCTGATTACTCTGATGCCATGCTACAGCAATGGCACTGCTCTATTCTTCAGCCATGAATACCTAAACCAAATGACACATAACCATGGCAGTAGTAGTTCTATAAATGCAGACAGGTGTGCTAATAATCTTGCCCCTTCTTTTGGTACATGGGTTGAGGTGATTAGTTGTTATGCAAATAGCTGGAATTGCATCTCAAAGTGTGATTTTGTAGTCTGAATTTGTTAATAAGCTAATTGGTCTGCATATTAAAAAGGATTCTTAAGGTATTTACACATGTACAATAGATGATTTTCAATCTTTTATCAACTTGGCTGCAATAAAGAAAATCAATTAAATGAAATAAAATGCCATGTTCAGTACTAAGGATTAGTGCTTGCAGAGATTTCACTGCAATAACAATTTTCTAAGAAGAAAAGCCTAAACTGATAGACTTGAGGGATTTTTTTTTGGTCTTAACTAACTGGCTTACATATTTTCAGATGTGTTTCAGTTAAATTAAATGTTCCACTTGTGTGTTTCTCTCCCAGTCTACTACTGTGTTCACCAAACAAGAAATTCGTATGCGAATGCGGAACAAAATTGTAATCCTTTAAACTACACTGAAATTTTGAAAATGTAGAGAGGCGAATATCAGAGAAGTTTCAATGATACGCAGCATGCGTCTAGTGAATGTGGATCAAGAGCAATAGAATTGGTTCAGAATTAACTAGCTCCAAACCAGCAACATCCTCCTCTACCTTCCTTCCAAAAAATTGCTTAGGTTATTCCACGTGAATGAAGTGAACCTGAAGCACCATCTTCATCAAAAAATAACCCCATTTTGCTTTCCTCATCCCTCTCTCCCTCAATATGCCTTGCTGACTAGCAGTGGACAAATATAGTGTCCAGCGTATTTCTGCACTCACAATGTTAAATCTCATGATACACTCTTTAATATTAATGATGATGATAATTGTTCCCTTCTGAGGAGATAGGATTTGGAGGAGCCCAAAGGTGCTGTGCTATTGTATTTTTTCTGGTGGTCAGAAAAGCAGTTAGTTACTTAGTGTAGTTCCTCTATTCCCACTCATTCGGCCATCCACACTGAACAGAAAGCTATCCCACACCAGTATCCTTTGTACATCCAGGGAAGGTTCACACCTAATGTGCAGAGACACAGATTTCAGAGCTGTCATCTGACTTTAGCATCAAGTTTCACCTGTAACTGCAAAAACTGCTTAATCAAGACGGTCATCAAAAAAGAGTTAATAAAACACTTCAGAAGGAAAATACGCTGCTGGTTTAAGAAAAGACTGCAGAAGTTCTGCTGAGTGGGAAGGTAGCTGATACTCGAAAGATTTGGTAACTAAATTTGGTGCTAGAAGTTCCCAGGTGACCTTACATACTGATTTACTTCTCCAGTCAGGCCTCACTGAAATTTGTAGCAGTATTTCTGTTGCCTGCAATAGGCTTTCTGTAAGTGTGTGTGTGTATGGACCTGCATGGCCACACTCAGTGAACCTCCACTAAACCTTTTTTTTTCTTTAGTGAAATGGTGCAGGGCCATGAAGGAACATGCACGTGCAGATCCATGCTGGAGCAGCTGACTGATATTTTCCTCTTGGTAAATTTAGCTCAACAGTTTCAAGAGTGGATTAAGCTCCTCTGTTGATTTAGCATGCAAAATCTCATCTACTTTAAAATATCCAACCAAGGTAGGCTAATAGCAATATTAAACTCTTGAAAGAGCCAGCATTCTTTTAAAATGTCTTGGGGGCATAAGAGCCAATCTTCACTGAAGGCAATAGGAATTTTACTACTGGAGTTCTCTGGATTTGAGATTAAAATACATCAATGTATTATATTAAATTATATTAAAACACATATATACATTCAGTATCCACAGAATGAGGCTGGATTAGCCATCACATACAGCAACGAGCTGGATTAACAACAAAGAGTTGCGTTTCTAGGAGATGATTCCATGCCTGATGGATTCCTATTCCGTACAGTTTATATATATAACATTCAGATTAGAATTATACTGGAGGAAAGAATAGTGAAACATCATGATTGTATGGAGGTTGAGCAGTTATAATACAACTAACTACACTGTTTAAATATTCATTTTTATGAAAGACATTCATTATGCTCTTCATCTGGTAAGTTGCTCTCACTTAAGACCCATTCCAGTGTTCAATCTCTGATAGAACATTGGAAAAAATCATAAAATATTTAAATGCTCTCATTATGTTTTGGACAGCTTGTATTGACAATGTATCCCATGCTTCATTTACAACAAAGCTTACAATTTTTGCTGCTTAGAGATAGCTGCAGCTCCTCTGAGGCAGAAGGTATTTGCTACTAAGAGTTAAAATGAGAATTGCTGGGATTGAAAACTAAAAGGCCCTTAACTAGTCTAACATCTTTGAAACTTGCCCGGAACCATTATTTTAAGTTATAGGGTAGATTAGATGATAACAATATTTAGACACACTGCACGGCATCCACCATAACATACAACACCGTCTAGCAGAATATGTAACACCAGTATAAAAATGGCATGGAATGGGATCCTCATACGTTATAGCTTTTTAATCTCTTAGCTTGTGTTTTGTTCTATCTTGTTCAGTGCAACTTCCACCAATTACTGTACAAATCTAACAGATACATCTGTAATTTCATGCACTTGCTGAACCACCTTTTGTTGAATGTGTGACTGCGCCTTAGATTGAATGGCAGTACTAGCATTATTTTTCCTATGTACCTGTCTTAGATGTCCGCCACCCTAGCAAAAAGCTTCCTTTTGGAAAGGAAAGTTATCAGGCTGTAATATCTGGATCACTTTTATCTTTGTGCTGAAATCCCTTCTGTAAGAACAACACATTACTGGAAGACAAACTGGAAAAAAAAAAAGTGTATTATCGGGTAGAGGCTAGCCACAGGAGCTCTGAAGCTTCATTTTGGATAAGCTTTTCAAATCTGAATTCGTATCTGAATATTTTGAGGAAGGCTGAGCTTTTCCAGGCCACATCTGCCACTGTATTCTCTGTAAAGTCTGCTCGGAATATTCTGAATGCAAAGTAGAGCCGCAATCACCAGCCACTCACCGTAGCTGCTGAAGCCATCAGTCTTGGCTAAAACCTCTTAGCAGAGCCTTTAAGATGATGCTGTTTCGGACGCGATGCCCAGAGCTAGCGGGCCTGCAGTGAGTGGGCAAGGGGCTGTGGCTTGGCCCTACCCCCTGCAGTGCTCAAGGCTGCGGGCAGTGCTGGGTCCCCCTTGAGCCCTGTGCTTCAGGACAGCGGCTGTTGCCCTCTGGCTTCCACCTGACACAACCTCCCTCTTCCCAGCATCTCACGCACCCGGCTCCTGGCCATTCGCGCCTCACACAGCCCTTCCAGCCTGCAACATCCTCGCAGCTGTCACTTCAAGCTCATCTTCCAGATGCATCCTCGGGCCTTGCCTGATATCTTAAGGCAGGGATGGGGAGTTTCAACACTTATTCTGTGGATTTATAATGAGCAGAAAAGTTGTAAATGAGTATAAGATAAGATCTACAATGAATTTGACTTCATCCTTCTCTGCCCTCCTTCTGCATGTCACACATCCCAGGATACAGGCTTTTCAGGGTGGGGTGTTGTATTTTTGCCAGTGTTTGCACAATGCTTTGGCCAGCAGTGCCTATTTCTGATTTGAACCTGAAGGTCTAGGTATGGCTGTAATGTAAATATAAATAATAATGTAAGCTTATGAGAAGGTAAGAAGTTGTTTGCCCCTTCCTAAGGTGAAGAGAGAAAGGAATGGTCACAGCTGCTTTAGCTGCATGAACTATTAATTCACAGGGTCAGGTACATAGAGATGAAGGAGCCGCTCAGCTTTTGGTGGCCTTATGGATTTTAGTGATAGGAAAAACTTTGTTGACTAAATCTTTGAACTCATAATTTCTTAATTATGCTTTAGGAGCCATTTTGACACACACAAACTTAAAATCCTCTCTGTCACTAACCAAATGACAGACAGGGAAATAATGCTTATTCTGTAGTGACGGAAATGCCCAAGGAGTGTTTGTGGAATACAAAATGCAACATGGTGTCAGATCTTCCTGGGGATCAAAAGAACTATGGCAATACAAATAAGAAGAATACTATGCTGAGGATGATGAACTTCACTGTGTGAGGTGATATTGACTGAGTATTTCCCAGAAAGAACTGTTGCAGATAAACTCACAGCAGAGTAAAATATGATGGGACCTTACTATCTGATATACCTATAGCAGGATGAGGGAACAGAGTAGGACCAGGTACTGGAGGGATGTCTCCATTTCGGGATCATGCTGTCCATTGAAACTGAAACACAGCAGGATTTTCTGGAAGGGAGGAAGGATCAGCACAGTCGTGAGGGAACATTTGATTATTGGATATTTGCCCTGGAGTGTGATGAACAAATGTAACTAACTCATTAGTTTGTCCTGAAACAGAAGGTTGCTTTTTTTTTTTTCTTTCACAGATATACTGTCAGGTGATTTTACAAGCTGCCCTGGTGAATTTTTTTCCTCCACTAAGCTTTTGTTCTTTTTTCATACACATTACTCATAAATGGGAGAGTATTGCTTATTAAGAGCACCTTAAAAGCTGACTAGTGAACCCACCAAATTCTAGATCGACGCATATGGTATCATTTTAATAGGGAGTCTTAGCCGTTTTTACCCAGCCTTTGTGCCAACAACTGCATCTGACAGAATGGATATAATAATAACCCATTCCCTGCTTGATGCTTTTGCAACACTGTCTTCAGTAGCAATCATGAAGGATTCTTCAAAGCACGGACCATTGGGCAGGATGAAGAACAATGCCTTCACAAATGCAGAGTAATCAATGATTTCTGTTTTCTGAGAAATAATACTTTCAGTTGTACTGTAGACAGAATTTCCTCTGGTTGAATAAGTTGCTGAAGTGGAAAATTTTATTTAACAGCATTTGTTAAGAGTCTCGCAAGTCTCCGAGTCATTAGGAGTGGTACAGAAAGTTCACTTTACCTGAGTGTTAAATTCTGGCTACTTCCTGGGTGAATATTTTTGTGCCTCCTGTTCAAATGATCTTCTGTGAGGGGATGGGTCTCTCCTTTTGGGGATGTTCTGCGCTTTATAAAGAAGCTGTTATTTGTCTGCCCTGGTGCAAACTTGTGCTGACCCACACCACTGGCCCACACTGTCTCTTCTTCTCTCTGATTCTTCTTTCACTCACATTGTTGGGGGAGGGGGGCAGAGAGAGAAAGATATTACTGTGAAAGATTTTGATTGTATCTTGACATAAAAGGGGAGAAAAGTATATAGTAAAGTACAGGCAGGAAGGGAAAACAATTTCTTATAAACCGTATTTCCAGTATGTATTTCACTTGGTTATCTTAGAGTTGTCTGGGTGAATGAATCTGTACATTTTTCTGGTCAAATTAGAAATCTATGACTAACCTGTTGCTAACATTTTTATAACATTTCTGGAGATACAGTATCATTGGAAAGATGACAAAATGCATCCTACAGTTTTTACACCAACTCAACTGTGATGGCCCCTTTCTGGATCCAGCTGGAGTCTGGCACAGAAAGAGAGAGCAGCAAGACAACTCTGCCCTTTCTTCTCTTCCCTCAATGTCACGCTCTGCATTATCTGACACAGGCTGGGTCCACAATCCCCAGCCTGCGCTCCCCTGAGACAGCACCGCACTCGTGCCAGCCCCCAGGGCCAGAAGACAAACGAGAGCACCTCAGGAGGAACCTGGCTGAGTAATAGAGGTGCCAGCTGGAAAGGTTAAAGGCCACCCACCATTTGCACTGCAGTAGGTTAGCATCACTGACCTGTCTCAGAGCACAGCCACCAAAAAACGCAGCAAAAGATAATGCTTTTAGCCTATTATTTGGAGTTACTAGAATGCTTTAATTGAAGCAGAGCAAGCAAAGCTAATTCAAAATGTTATTAACTGTTTGTCTGCATGGGAGACATCTGGACTGCACACCATCCTCTTGTGAAGGGATACCCGAGCTAGCTCACTCTGAGCTAGTTCAAGTACTGCGAGTAATATTATCAGACTAGCATGGCACTCTGCCCAGACTAATTTATCTGTCTTTTCAAAGGCAGGAAGTCTGACAGGTCTGCTTTATTCAGTGCCTCAGTTGTCACTAATGAGCGCTGTGTAACTAGAGCCTCTGAACAGCACAATAATCAATTTAAAACAACTCTTGCAAGAGCTCCTTGAAGTTGAGTTCTCAGTCCTGTTAATGATGCAAGATGAGAGTCCACCTATGTAGACTAGCTGTCTAGAGTAAGCTTGCACGAAAACTATGGAAGCGCAACACGAGGCAGAAAACACATCTCCGTGTCTGGAAACATACACCCCAGGTTCAGCTTCTGAGAGTCGTTTCAGAAATACCAAGGTTGGCCCACCTGTGCACCTACTAAAAGTCAAAGCTAAGACATCAAGGACTGGGGACAGAGCTCAACTTGTGCTTGAAAAATCCCACCCGCACTCTATAATGACCCTGTTTCAGCTATTACTGCATTTTAAATTCTTCAGCATGCTGTTAAGTCAGGCCATCAGCGAGAGGGCAGCAGAGATGTTAAGTCTCACTGTCTGGTCCTGGCTCTTTGCTTTGACATTTTTATCAGTTTTCACTTCTTTTGTCTGTTTAATCTATTTCATTTTCCAAGGCCATCAGCTGTCTACTAAAGTTATTTTCTTGCCAGGCATTATTACTTTTTTTATTTTGAAATATTATTGACAGGTATGATACCGGCAAACTGATACCTAATGCAATAATAAATTAGATACAGCTGTATCCCCGTTTCCTGATATAATCATATTAGAAGAAAGTACTCTGTTATACACATGAGACCCTAATGAAGTCAACACAGCTGCTCATGTGTAAAAACAGCAGAATTTGATCCACTGAGTTCAGCTGGATCTGGCAGCTTTCCAGATTTTCTGAACTGAACTATTCTCGTTTCAGACATCATGATCGCCAGTAGGAGCCAGTAACATTCAACATCAGAGCCACACTTCCCAGAGATAGTCCTCTCTAGAGCTGATTAAAATAACATAACCTCCAGAAATATAGTATCAACATCTCTATTTACATTCATTGCTTGAGGGGATATTAGTTTATTGTGCATTATATGGTAACATTCAAAATAATATTTATCATAGCCTGAACCAACTCTTTGCTCGGAGCCCTTTGTAAAAGTCAATGAAAACATGAATTAATCTACCAACTCTATTCTAATGGTTCAGAAACCTGCCTCTCCATTCTTGATCTGTCTTTCCTCAAAACAGCAATTTTAGTTTCTCCCCCGGACCCTACTTTTTTGTAGTTTTCGTCTCAAACTCAGAAAGGACAAATTGGAATATCTATTTCCAGAAGATGGTGACCCATACCTTCCTCCTTCCTCCCATGCTCTTTTCCACTCTGTCATCTCCATGCATGGCATCCAGGCTGTCTGCTTTAGAGAAGGGTTTAGGATTTTTTTGTCCCTAAACCACAATAGCAGCTCTAAGATACAATCTTTTTTTGCTTCTCCAAATGTCCAGTGGGCTCATCTGCTCTGATCCCACCACATCTCAAGTGCTACAACATTCTTTTTAGTGGTTTTGGTAAACGATGTCTTATACAGGCAACATCTTCCTGAAAATAACATCTCCCTTACCTAAGGCTATGTCATTAACTTCTTTCACATCTATCCTCAGGTGTGAAAATATACGTTTATTTTTCCATGATGCTACAAAGCTGTTTAGTCTATTAATGTGGTATGATTCTCGCCATCATTTTGGCCATGCGTTTGTTGCAGATTTCTACCTGTTTATGTTATCTGTACATTGTATCTTGGAAATTATTTTGACTCAACTCAATAGGATAGAGTGTTTTTGTGATGCACTTACTTATACAGTACCTAGGCTGATGGGTTTCTAATAACAAGGATTTATAAGCACTGCACAAGTATAAATTACAATATCAACAGTATCTTTAATTTATACAGAATAGCAACTATCATTTCAGTGGTTGTTTTTACTGCATACATATTCTCATGCTTGCCACTAATGAAACAGATATCTAGAATGTGGAGCTTCTGAATAGTGTGGAGATACTGGAAATGCAGGATAACGAGATAACCTGTGGAAATTATTTAAAAAAACCCAAACAAACAAAGAATAATCAATATACTAAGACTCAAGCAAAAACAAGAAACAACTTACTAGTGATGTTAGAGGCTTCAACTATTTTCTTCCACATTTTCATACTACTTGGCAGCCAAAAAGGATGAAACCATTTATAAATTCCACTAAAGTTAGATATTTTGTCTTTAACCAAATGTAGTAGTCTCATCATTAAAAAAGTTAAAACTTCCCATGACAGACCGGGGGGGGTGGGGAGTGGTTTTGTCCAGAATAAGCATTGAGTCTGAAGTGTACAGTAAATTCAACACTAGTGTAAGACGGAAAAATGTATTGCCACTACTACTATTTGCTGAAACACACATGGGTTCAGTGCTTCAAACCATGTAACTCGTCCCCACTACCTGTGAAAGACATGCCAGCAAATAACTGGTTTTGAAATGAATACTTTGGCCTTAGAGAAGACCATATTAAAACATACTTTATTTTGTAGGTCTTTCTCAGAATCCTTCTCCTGCCAATATGTAAATAAGATGCTAATCGAGAGCTGTGCAGGGAAAACACATTCTGACATGTTGGCGCATAGCATTTTCAAGCAATACACAGCACATTTATCATTATGTTAATGTGAGATCCCAAAGGCAGCATTGCCTTCAAGGCATACTTGAGCATGCCAAAGTTTTCCCTTTCGTCGGCAGCAAAATAGAAGATAGATTTGTCATTCATGAAAATGTGAAGATTCCTTGAGTTATGCACAGCAGTCAGAAACCCTAAAATAAAATAATATTTTGGTTTTGTGCAGGGTTATTTTTTCATTTGCATATCATGAGTAATTTATTATCCACTTTATTTTCCCCCTTTTAGGGATGGCATAACTGAGGCATAGAGTTTAATGCAGCATTTTTAAATAGTGCTGGTTGGAGTCCCACATAGTTGGGCTGCTAATGGTGTTAAACACCAGTGTTTTCCTTTCCCTTTCCTTTTGTAACGTATACCTGAAAATGAGATTGTCTAGATAAAAAGTGAACAAACAACAAAGAACACAAGATCAGAGAGAGCTCCTAAAGTGTTTGCCCGAGCCACTTGCTCAAGGTCACACAGTAAGTCAGTGCAAGGGCTGTGAAAAGATTCATAACTCCTATTTCTCAGCTGATTCCAACCCTCATGTCACATAATACTCCGAAAGCTTAAAAGATGTTCCAAATGTCATATGAATCTTTTTTAAAAAGAGATGCAAATCTCAAGGATATGGCTTATGGTAAGGTTCTGAGAACAGCTTTTTCCTGTGAGCTTCAGGTGGTGAGTTTTAGCTATATTCCTGCATCAGTAAATGTCCCCAAACTTTCAGGTATCCCAAGTTTAATTTGAAGATGTAATCGATAATGACTTAGCCTGTATCTCCTTATGTTTCTCCTTCTACTTCCCATCTAAAAGCAAGGCACAGATATAACAATGAAAATATACAAAATTTAAGGTAACGGAAACCCTTCCAATAAAGAACTCAATGATTTGCTGGTTGAATCCAGGTCCCTATTGCCAAAATAAAATGTATATAACATGCATAAATGCATCAAAAATAATTTTAACATCAGTTAGATGTCTTAGCTTTCTTTTCTCGTTATTAGAAGGCTGCTCCATAAAATTAGTTTTCACTCATAAAACCTAGATCCCAGACATTTGCAAACTATTAGCTATCCGCAAACCATTCAGCAAAAGGCAAACAAATCCCCTCAAACAAAGAACAAGCACTTTGTTCCTTTACCTCCAGGGAGAAATTGCACATGATGTACTGGACAAAAGTGCGTATTTGGTTTCTATTTTAACCAAAGCACCCTGTACCTCTTCGGTATCAGGGTGCAGTTTGCTACTGTTACGAACCACTGCTCTGCCTTCTATTATGTTGCTTAGTGACAGTGGGATCAAGTATCAGAAAGACGTTCTGGATCGTCATGGACGATTACGTACCCGTCTGGGCCTACTTACACATTTACGTGATTTTGCTGAGAACATACATGGTGGCAAAAACATGCCCGTTAAGGGTCTCAGATGCCCTAAAAGACAATCAAATTCAAAGTCAGTAAAAACATAAAAACCAGAAGAGCAGCCATGTCTCTGTGGCTGTTCATACCTTCAATACCTTAATCTCAATGTGAATGTTTAAGGTAGGCTTAAACATGGATCATTCAAATGGACGGGGTTCAAGTAGGCAACTTTCCCAGCAGTGCAGTAAAACTGCACAAAACCAAAATGCTTCTAGTCAGCATTGCTAAAATCTGGAAATGTTGCTAGTTTTCATATGTTCAGGAAACCTTTTTTGCTTCATCTTATGTTACTTTATTTTCTTTTAATCTTACCTATTTGTGCATTAAGGCAGACCGTGATGGTGTAGAATGGCAAACTTGCCACAGTTAACCAAGCAAGCAAAATCTGCACCTGAGGAACGCAACATTCACCAAGGAGTTTGGCCTGGGTTTCTCTCTGTTGCTGGGAACCTTCAATAAAACGGGATGTATTTATGAAACAGAGAAAAAACTACAATTGACATTCAACCCTGTTTAAGCCAAACAGAAAAGGGCACTCTCTTTTAAAGAGGTTTATGAGGAATAATACAAGCATTGATCAGTGGGAGACCTTAGAAAAGTACAAATAGCCTGGCTAAAGAAGACAGGAATATCTATTTAAAAAAGGAAACCGCAAGTTAACAAGATAATTGAAAGCAGAAAATAAATGAGGAATTGTTAGTTGGATAGAAAGCTCACTAACAAAATAACATAGTAACAGTGAATGACTTTAATTAGTTCTGCTCTTTAAAGTGGGGTAATTTATATTAGCACTGCTGCCCCAGAACTTCTTTTGAGCCTTCACTTGCTGTTGGCACTAATGGGCGGAAACTGAAAAATCAAAATCTGTATTTCAGGTGCTTCATAGTCTGTGCATTCAGTTCATTTACCTTCATGGCAATCAGGTGAAGCAACCAATTGTTTCCCCATTAACCATAATCTTCTAATTTACCAGCCTTACAGTCAGTGAATTTTTATAAAATTAATTAAATAATAATATAATATCATAAATCAAAGTAAGGTTCTCGGGAAGGCAAAACATTAAGACTAGTTCTCCTAGACAGTACTTTCTTTGGAAGCATTGCAGCAGGCATTCTAAAGGACTGGATGAGGCTTTGCTATGCCCATCACTAAACAGAGGACGCTGAGCTGTCTCTGACAGTGCTCAAGTTGCTGCTGTGACAACAGAGAAACCTCTCCTTATTGTCCCTAGACCTTGCCACCACACTCAGGCTGCACTTGAGGAGAGTTCATGTTGTACTGCACAAATACTTAGTTGCAGTTCCCATAAAGGCCTGCTTCATAAGTTGTAAAACTAACAAGCAAAGGCTTTTCATGAATTAATGAACAATATACCCCTCCGAATCTAACTGCACAGGTAAGTGCCCAACTTCACCAGCACTAGATAGAAAGTATTAGCTGCCCAGTCTGAAGGAGCAAAGATTAACTCAGCTTCAGATGTCAGTGAACAATTCACACTTCTTTATTTCATTGTATTGTAGATCTTCCCATATTTACAACTGTATAAATGTAAATAATTCAGGAGATGAAAGTGTAGCTCAGAAATAGGTGTCATGAGCTCTCCCTTCTTGTTGCATTACCAGCTGCAGGCCCTGACAAGGAAGGCGGCTAGGACAGTAGTATAGCACAGTGCACTTACCTGCTGGTCCAGCAAGATGAGTGTGCCAACGAGCAAACCCACCGCCTAAACGGGCAATGCGTGAGGGGAGCTGAGCCGCCCGGCTGAAAGGTCGTTCTGCAGGTTAACAACAGAGCCAGGATCCTGAGCCCTGACCGCCACGACGTCCAGACTCAGGCACACCACTTCCAAAGTCCTTGGCAGAAGTAGCTTTAGGGCTGGCGGTGATGTCTCTGCGTCACCCACCATGAGGTTCTGTCTCAGGGCACGGGGGTTAATTGCGGGGAATGTCAAATGAGAAAGGATAATGATGAGCTCAAAGAAATTTTGGTATTGCTAACTGAACCATCCGATTGCTTGGGTAACACTGTGGGAGTAAAACACACTGAAGTAATCATCATTTTTTTCCAGGGGGTTAACTCTTTTATATGTATTTATATTTATATATCTTTATGTACAAACACATGCACAAAGATACATTTTCTCATTCTAACAATGCGGGGACATGAAATAAGAAGGCTAGTACTTCTTGTCAGTGCTAACCTGTCAAGATGCCGCATCAGCATCACTAGGAGAAGTGAAGGGCCCTCTGAACCGAATGTGTTTTACCTCTTTGTTAGTGCTGACTCGATACTCATCTCCCTTCCTGTTATCCAAAACTTACATGCATTTATAACATGGCTGATACTTCTAGGTCATGTATGTCTAGAAGTTTCCTGAATTTGTGACACATAAGTAATAATTTTTGTTCCAACACAGCTCCTTTTGATTTTTAGTCTGTGCCCCATGTAGGAAAAGGAGTATCCATCTCCAGTGTCTCCTTTTCATCCGGAACTGTTACCTGACTGCTCATGAGATAACTGGATGTACCAACAATTGCAGCTATTCCTACAGAAATTCTTATGCAAGTAATGATTCAGTCTTTCAATATTATTGCTTTAAATATAATCAAAGAAATAAAACATTTTTCAAGGAAACATCTGGAACTATGAATAATATCACAAATGTGTCCTTCTGTGTCCACCACAAACACCCAAGTGCAGATTATTATAACCCACTTCAAAATCCAAATTTTGTTCTCTCATGTTAAATACCATTAATTCTTTGCTGCTGACAATGCAAAAATAGCCTTTTGCTTTACCTATTTTATTTCAGTTAGAAAACTGTATTTTTTTCATTTTCATATTACTGCATTTCCCAGATTCCAATTCCCATGTAATTGCCCAGCATTTAAAAATAGAATGGCATTCAGTCCCAGAATGTATCACAGAGGAGTCTTAACCAGCAGGAGATGTCTGTTTAATCACTACTTAGAATTATTACAGCTACAGCAGGAGAACTATAGAAAGATTTGCCTTAAAAATTAAACCATGGAGAATGTTAAGACTGCCAAAAACTGGCTTTCTAAAGAAAAAAGAAAATTCTGACACTCACAAATACATCTGTGAATCTATTCTGTGTGTTTGTAAAGGTAATGCTTTCCTGTGATCGTACAAAGAAGATTTAAGGATTTCATTAAAACCATGACATCTTGATCATGGAGACTCAGGTAATTTTCTGGCACTGTAAGATAGATGTTCAACTTACCTACAGTGCACTCAGGATGCAGCACAGTGTCACAATGCCTTGAACACATACTGTCCTCAAGGTCACGATCCACCTTACACCTCTCTGTGACAGAGACTGGAAAACATTGGAAATTGCTACACCAGTAAAATCTCCTACAGTAGAAGTGAATCCCTTTGTATTCATAGTCCCCTGCATTCGTAGTCCAACAGCAGTTCTAACTGTATGGCTGGAGAACTGGCTTATATGATAAAACCACCGGTATTTTAAAACAGAATCAATATTATTCAGTAGCCTGTTATGGTGATTACCTTCTGTCCCAAGCAATACATATTCGTAAAGCTGCTCAGATGCTCTAAGTATCTACTCAAGAGGCTCCAATGACTGAAGAAGTTGCAAATAATGTGCTTGCTGCCAGCCTTCATTTTGCAGGGAATTCTTGAAAAATTTTTCTATCTGAAGGACTTTAGGTACAGCAAAGACTCTTTTTCTTCTGTGTTATACTTATATCAGGACTGTGATAACTATTGGCTTCCTTATCAGACAAAGAGACCTTCTGAAAGCCTATATAAGCTTGTCAGGATTTACCAGGAGTGCTTTGTGTAGTTTCTTAAAGATCCATCAGAGCATGCAGGATAAAGCTTATTCTCCTGGGAAAGCTAGGAAAGACCTTCTTGCTCTGCACTGCATGCTGGTTTTGCCTTTTCTTTGCTAAAGTGGCATCAATTTCATTACTAGAAAGTCACCAAGTTGCATATTTATTATTTACACTGTTTATTAGCACATGGGTGTTATCCCTGGGGGAACCTGTGTGTGGCTCTGTTACCACCCCAAAACGTCATAGTCCACGATCAAGTAGAGCAGGCAGCACAGCTATCAACATTAACCAGCATCCCTCCCTCACTGCTTGCACACTACCAGAACCAGAAGTGATTATACTCAATAACAAAATTTAAGATACATGATCCATGATGTTGTGCTGGGGCATTTGCTTAGAAGAGGACTACATCAACCCTTACACCCTCATTAACTACCAGGCAATTGTACTTTTGTCTATGCGATGGGTATCCCCGCACAGCACAGTGAAAGATAGACATGTTAAAACAGACATGGTGAAGCTGCCCCATTGAGCTAAGTACTTGTGTACTATTTGAAGTGTATGAGTTAATTAGTTCATTCATAATATAAATTAATTAACTGTTATTATTAATAATAAAATCTGTGGTATTTCTGCATGACATTACATTACACTGTCTAGCCAAGGATGCAAAATATTGCTACAACGGAACCAGAATGCTGTAAAGATGGGTGAAAAGCCATCTGCACAAAAATGATGATCCAATGTTGTACTAGCATTTAATTCTCAAGTGAAAATCATGCATCTATCGGGTTTTTTTCTTACATGACAACTGTCATTTTTTTTACTTAGTCCTAAAGCTTGCATTGCCTTTCCCCACAACACACACCGTCTCCTTCACTAGCACCAGTTGTTCTGGACAACCCTGAACATACGTTTTTGCCTCTGGCATGACATCAGAGGATATCGTTGTATGCACAACCACATATGTGATGACCAGTATAACCTAACAGAAAAATTTGCAAACAAAAAGGTGGTTTACAGTTAATGATCTCTTGCTGTGATGTGTGTAGAGCTGTGTATCTATTTAAACAACGGTTTCCTTGCTTTAGCTGTAATTCCACTGGTTAATTGTAGGGCTTGTCCTTTCTTTTCTTTAAGCATTCACCGCTTCCTTTGCAGTGGAAACTTTTTATTGAAACAATTTCTGTGTGAGAAATGCCATTGATCTTAAGCCATTTTCTTAAAGATATAATACCATTTTTTACGCCATTGTTTTAGGGAAAAAAAAAAAGTATTTGCAGTACTTCCAGGCATTCATTTTTTCAGCTCTTTTGGCATATGGATTTTAAACATTTAGGAGAAGGGTCCCATTATGTAGATTGTAAGGATACAGTGGAGGAAAAAGGTTTACTAGAAATTTTCCACTGTCAGTGGATGGACTGTGGCAGTGATAACATATTTCAGAAGTGCTTGCTTTTATGAGCAAATAATAAATCTGTGTGCTCTCTTTGTTTTAGGTAATATGATTAATGGATCTCTTATAATAGAGGTGAAAAAGTATAAAACGATGCACAGATTTAATTCCTATCTACTTGTATTCAGGAGAATTTTCTGCAGTATGTGTTGCTTCTTTGAAATCTGTAGCATTTCCATGCATTCAAGCCACTGAAGGCTTGGCTTGGATCTCGTTTTTGCTATAAAATCCCCATTGTACACCATGACTTTTAAGTCTTTGAGACTGCGCCTGCAAAACAGCTGGGCAGTCTTAAGGAGGTTTAAGGGCTTTAGATTTAATATTGGACTATATGCCCCGGTGGACTTGGGAATGACAAATGCCGAGCCCAGGCAGTCCCATGAAGCCTTCTGCTGGCACTTGCTCTGAAGACCCACACTCCAGGCTTTCTCTTATCTCCCACCCTACTGCCAGAAAGGTACTTGAGAAAGGGAAATTTTGGCATTGGAAAGAACTTGGAAATACCATTTTACCTCCTCTGACACCTTCTGAAAAAAAAGGATAAGTCTTTCCTAAATTTGACACAAAGCCAAAGCCTTTGTGTCAAATGAAGCCTTCTTGATGGTGTCAGTGAGTGGAGAGGCAAGGAAAAACCTTGTATTGATTACAGAAGGTTAACCCCAAAGGGACTGTGAAAATGTGTTTTTTCACACAGCCTTAAGAAAAATTATGTGTGCTTGAGAGATGCTAAAATGTTGTTTTGAAGTTGTAAGCCGTGTCTAACAGTTTTAGTAATATTGCTGTGTAAAGTTGGAGCTGCAGAAGTTATCCAATGTGTATGTACTAGGTGTACATAAGAAAGTATATTCTGTATGTATAAAGTGTGCCCTACCTTATTCAAAAGACTATCTGCTTTTATCAGTTGATTAGATATAAGTAATAAAAAAAAATCCTCTTATAAAAACGTGGACAGTCTCCTGGAAACAAAGTGGTTTGATATATTGCATTCGTTCACACACACACACTTTTTATCTACAATATGGTTGCAGTATATATTTTGCCACTCAAAGTGCACGCATGCAGTTTTTTATCTAATAGTGTCTGGAAAAGCTACATTAAAAGTACCACAGGCTTCTGAAGTTCTGTTCAATGTTTTCCAATATCATGTGTAAAAAATGTTCTTGTCTGATACTGGAAGTGATCCCTATCAGTTCTACTTCATAAAACTCCTAGAGCTTTCATTTTCACACACCTTCACATTCTTCACAACCAGCAGTATTGATATGCCGTATAACAGCCTATCTCTAGAATGACTGCAGTAAATAAGTACTACTAAAAATATCACAAAGATTGATCCCTTTTTTCCTGCCCAGTTATCTATGCTTAAATGATTAGACAGTTCCCCTGGGCATAAACACAAATAGCAAAAAAACACCTTTGAGAAGCAGTGTAGAATTTTCTGGATGAGCACTGAATTTTGGGGAGAGTTGGGCAAACCTTGACCCAAATTTATACACATTAAATCCACTCTCCCCAATGTTAAAATAGTGCATGATCGGGACATCTATGGTCATCTAGTCTACCCAGGGTTTTCCCTGGCCACTTTGCAATGAACTGAGTTTATTACTACCTGAGCAGGCGAGCAGTGGATTCTGACACAGACTCCACTGGCACCACTACAAATGTGTTTACAAGCTTATCCTTCAATGTAATGCAGTTGCATTATGCTTCAGATGAGCTGGTCTAATCTGTAATAACAAATCAATATGCCTACGTGCAGTTGCCTTGATGTGGCCAGTTATGTGAGCTGCTGTACCTGCATGCACCAGTGCCCTCCATGCAGCTCTGACACCCTCTTCTCACTGCCCACACATGCAAATAATTCCCAGAAGCAACAAGGACTTTTAAAATGGCTAGTTACAAGCCCCTAGTGCCCAGTAAGCTATGAAGAATAGCTTCTGCAGCAATGCCATTACTCCTGTTGAGTATAGCCTGCTGTGTGAAAAAAGGACATTCAGTCTTGGTGTATAGATTTCAAATGACTGCATGAATGGTACTGATGTGATAGCACTTACCAGGTATGCACACTTACAATATATCTATAAACATCAGGAAGAAAAAAATAATGCAGGCACCTCTGGTTGCTAGTGTGAAGGCTGCTACAAGTTTGGGACTGAACTAAGAGAATTATAAGAAATTTCTATTTCATCCTCTTGATTGGGCTTTTCAGATGTGCAGAGAAGTGGCTGAGTCATCCAAACTACCCTGTGTCTGAAAAATGGCAAAGGAGAAAAGAGAGAGCCTGGAGAGGAGTTCAGAGGTGAGTTGCTTCCAACAGTCCTTCAGCAACATTTAATACCACCTTGTTTCTCACAGAGGTTTTACTCACTTACATGCACCACAGCAGATACCACCCCCTAAAAAGGCAAAAGGGTCACACTGAGTATCTGACTCCTACCACCCAAGAAGAACACTTGCTCTTTCCATTCAACTGAGTGCCCTCAAGCACAAGGCAACCTAATACCTGTTTTTTATTTACCATGGTGTATTGGGTTTCTGAGGCCAGGGTTTGGTAGCAGGGGCTACAGGGTTGGCTTCTGTGAGAAGCTGCTAGAAGCTTCCCCTATGTTCAATAGAGCCAATGCCAGCCGGCTCCAAGATGGACCCGCTGCTGGCCAAGGCCGAGCCCAACAGCGATGGTGGTAGTGCCTCTGGGATCACATAGTTAAGACGGGGAAAAAAATGGTACAGCAATTGCAGCTGAAGAGAGGAGTGAGAATATGTGAGAGCAGCAACTCTGCAGACACCAAGGTCAGTGAAGAAGGAGGGGCAGGAGGGGTTCCTGGCATCAGAGCAGAGATCCCCCTGCAGCCTGTGGTGAAGACCACAGTGAGGCAGGCTGTGCCCCTGCGGCCCATGGAGGTCCACAGTGGAGCAGATATCCACCTGCAGCCTGTGGAGGACCCCATGCCAGAGCAGATGAATGCCTGGAGGAGGCTGTGGACCCATGGAGAAAGGGGAGCCCACACTGCAGCAGGTTTGCTGGCAGGACTTGTGACCCCTCAGAGGACCCGTGACCCCTCAGAGGACCCACGCTGGAGCAGTCTGTTCCTGCAGGACTGCACCCTGTGGAAGGGACTCAAGAACTGTAGCCCATAGGAAGGACTCACACTGGAGAAGTTCGTGGAGGACTGTCTCCTGCTGCAGAGACCTCATGCTGGAGCAGAGGGAGAGTGTGAGGAGTCCTCCCCTGAGGAGGAAGGAATGGCATAGACAACGTGTGATGAGACCACAACCACCATTCCCCATCCCCCTGCGCTGCTGGGTGGGGAGGAGGTAGAGAAAATCATGAGTAAAAAAAGAAGGGAACGGTGAAGCTAATGTGTTTTGAGATTTGTTTTTCATTCTCATTATCCTACTCTGATTTGATTGGTGATAAATTAAATTAATTTTCCCCAAGTCAAGTCTGTTTTTCCCGCGACAGTAATTACTGAGTGATCTCCCTGTCCTTATCTTGACCCACGAGCCTGTCGTTACATTCTCTCTCCCCTTCCAGCCAAGGAGGGGAGTGACAGAGCGGCTTTGGTGGGCACCTGGCGTCCAGCCAGGGTCAACCCACCACACATAAGTCTTGGTAGAAGAGGCACCAGACATCTTACCACGCACTTCTTTCAAGAAGACAAGAAATTTCCATTAGAAACTGGAGATGGAAGAGTGCTGGGTATAGAAGAACAGAGTGCAGAGGTGGGGGGGACAGAGGGGTGAGTGGCTTCCCAAGGAGCAGTGTGGGGCTTCTGTGGGTTTTTCCCTGAAGAGGCCTAATACAGCAGTAATGATTTGAGGAAAGCAGAGCATAGGATTAGTGGATTTAGGAAAAACCAGCAGAAGCAAATACTGTGGAGGGTGACATTTGCTTAAAATATTGGCACCATCTTGCTTCGGCTTACACTCCCTTTATTAAGTATTGGCTTTCAGAGAGGATATGCAGTAGTTTGATAACTTTGGTTTGGTAATAGATCATATAGCACCAATAAAAAGGTAGTGGTGGTGGGGAAACCCATTCCTCCCAAAGCCAAAGCATTCCCAGCTAATGAAAACTGTGACAGAGTCATTACCACCATAGGGGTTCTGATTACATCTGTTGATACAAGATTGATTTTTCTTGGCCCACAGTCAACTGCCATCTCTGCAAACAGCTCACGGCGATACAGCCCGTGGGGGGTTATTTTAGAGCCGCTGACCTAGGCAGCACTGTTTGGTTTACTGTTTTCTCGTGAATGCTCCCAGACATTTTGGTGCCTGCGTAAGTATGGGGCTCACCAACAGCAGCCAATGCAGGTCATAAAACACTGTAATAGAGGATTTCCATTTCAGCTGTAACTCTGTCCTGAATTCAGGGCTGCTGCCTCTGAAGCATTATACTTAAGGGTGTTTATGATTCAGAAGAAACAGAGCTTTTATCTCTTTGGCTTTGATCTCCTCTGTATTCTCTTAAATATAATTAAGCCTGTCACATCATTTCCCCCCTTCTCACTTTCTTTATGAAACAAAACATTTATGCACAAATTAGGAACTTTAAAAAAAGACAGTTCCAAGGAGTAATAAAATAATTTTGGGACATTTCAGCTCCACCTCGTATATCACTTCCCAGCAAACATGGTGCATTCCATCTTGGATAGCTTCTGAACCAGAACTTTTTATTTCATTTTTCCTAACACAGTATATTTTACTGAAATTTCTCTTAATGTCTGCCATTACTAACCTAGAATTGGGAGTGTGAATGTTAATATCCTTCTTATAACACAGCATTAAATGAATTTGACAATGCTGGCATCCAACCAAAGCACAAGTCTCTCTCACTGACAAACTGCAGAAACTCCATCTTGTAGTTTGACCCATTGACTAAACTCATGAAAAAAATTTGTAACGAAACCTTAAATTCATTGAAGCTTTCAACAAAACTGCATTATTCAAAGTTTTAACACAGGCTGAGGAGAGTAGAGCTAAGCTTGCCCCCTTAAACAACTCGATCCAAGTTCAATGCCTAAGGAGATATGAAGTGCACAATAACGCTATGACCCATTCATTTCATTCCTTACTGTGTATGCAGTTTTGCACAGCACAAAGAAACAAAAACCAAGGTACTTTTCAAAGCTGTTTTGTGTTGTCCTGTTAAACTCTGAATTCAGACCTCAGAACTTTTGAATCTCTAGCAAGGATTCTCCACTTGTTGTTAGTAAGATCTTTCCTAGCACCTCTAATTGCGATATCCCATTACATTCCAAGTAATTATGGGTTTATCCTCACAATACTCCCTCCCATCACATAGCAGCAAAAGTATTACCATCTTACAGATGAAGACCTGAGGCTCAAAATGATTACATGATTTACCCACTGTCACAACAGAATTTTGAAGCGCAGCAAAATTTTATCCTACACTGAAGGACTGCTTTTATACTGATACTAGAATGCTATGCAGTGAGAAGAAAATTTGAAAATAGGCTGTTAGGCGAGACACCTGGTATGATTAGCTCAACTGAACCTAATGGATTACATGAAAGACTGATTAATTACATGAAAGACTGATGCACTACCTGAAAGACTAATGAAACTGCTGAATGCACCGTGCTGAGTTTTGTTAAAAGTGTACATGCTTTACAGTAAGTGATGGCTCGCTCAGAAAGACAGAAGCTAGGCTGCTTGTGGTTAACACTGTAACAGATGAATCCCAAAATGGGATACTTGTTGGGCTGTACTTTATCTTGCCAGATGACATGAAGACTTTCTCTAAAATCTACCTGAACAGGGCGCAGCCAAGTTACTAGCCCTGTCCATGTCACCTGAGCCAGGTGAAGGCAGCTAGCACGTGTTAGACTTGCTGTGCCTCTGCAGTCTGAGCGTGATTGCATTAGTTCTTGTGCTTCCTGGCACCACACACATGCAAGAGCTTTGCACACACAGAATTGCACACATGTAAGAGCTTTGCGGTCACTCTGAATGCTGCTATTGCTTAACCTCAGCTGGGATGAGTCTAGAAATCAGAGATCCTTGATTCAATTAGTTTACCCATGCAAAGAGTACAAAATGACCCATTCGGGTTTACAAATACTTATAGGGGAAAAAAAAATAGAACACCAGACTTTTCTTCAAGCTAATAAAAGAAGACACTGCAACATGTTGCCAGTGAATGGGAACAGAAGCTACACAAATTTCAGTGATTTTCATTGATGTGATTTTTTTCACCTTTAATGCAAGTTTCACGAGTTAGGGATTTTTCATAAAGCCTACAACTGCTGTAATTATTTCACTCTTAGCATCTCTATTTCCACTAAAAAAAAAAAATGTTTCTATCCCTCAATGGCTGTACACAAAACACGTTTAAACTATGAACACTGACGTTTTAAGTACCAGAAGAATGAAAAGATGCCCACACTTTTTTTATGCAGGATGTTGGTAAACTAATCTGGGAATGAAATGCACAATAGTTTTAAGTGAACATGGGAGTTACCTAGGAACAGAATGTACAGATGGGTTGCCCTATTACTTGGAGTCTTTAATTTTCATGAATATCTGGAATGAAGAAAAAAAGTTAACTTTTGGACATGCAAATAATTAAAGGTGCTTTGGCCTGTGTTTTGCAAAAAATGTAATTAGATGCTTATCATGGTTCTTCCTCAACTTTAAAAAAAAGCCAGAGAATATGCATGCCAGCCCCATGTCCCACTCGCAATGCATCCTGGAGAGATGCCCTGCCAGCCTCACGCTGCAAATACCCCACAATACCCGTCTGGTACATTCTCGGAGGATTTCTCATCTTTCAGCCACAGATCTTTGATACTGCTACTTAATAAAAGCTTTAAAAATAAAAAAGAGAATAAAACAAAACTAGATGCTCAGAATAAAAGGATAAATAAACAAAAGAGAAGCCCAGCATCCTTGAGAATGTATGACTACTCTGAGTCAGTGTTTTACAGATAAATGAAGGCTAGACGAGTGAGCACATAGCAGTCTTAAAGACAGCAAATTCTCTTTTTGGTGGGAAAAAAAAAAGAAGAAAATAAAATACATATAATCCAGACCTTTTAGCATACGTTGTATAAGTTTGGTTTTCAGTCGTATCAGACATTATCTGATGTAACAATTTTTGTCAGCAGCCTGATGTGACAGCGCAACACAGCTCAAAAGAACCTCAAAGGAGGTGATTGTTTCAGGTGTGTTCTGTTTAGAAACATAATCTTTTCCCGCGTTCCAGTCTTTGAAATAATGCCAGGCTTGGAGCAGACTCACATTGCTGGAAGACGTAGATATTTTTGCTATGCTAACAAGAAATTGTTCCTTCTAGACACGCTCTGTAAAGCATGTGGGACTGTCACATGTGTCTCATTAAATGAACTGACATGCTGAGGTAGCAGCATAGGTTATTATTTATAGAGCACTACTATATTTCTGGTATATACATGAGACAGTGCCAAATACTATGCAGGACTATCCACACTTTTCAAAGCTGTAAATTTGGCCACTAAATATATTCATTTTAGGGGGAGAGCTGAAAAGGTGAAGCGTAATGAACGGAGAAAAAAGGAGGTGAACTATTTGTGAATGCCACCTTAAGGCTCTATTTTGCAGACCACTGCCCATTCATGACATCAATAAATTGTCCTATTTATTCCGTCTAAACCAAAGTAATCTTTCTCAATGTCCTTGTACTGCACTTGGTCCATTGTCGATCTTACTCTATGCCAGCAAAACCGATCCAGTAATTACCAAGGGCTCATTTGAAGAGAAGAAGCAAGTGCCACGCATAGTTCGTCATTCTCACAGAAAAGCCTTCAGGTCATACTGCAGAAATAAAGGATAAAGTAAAAAGGATGCAGAGAAATACTATTACTTATTACCTGTGATTTATTTGGGTAAAAGATAATGCCAATTCTTCAGTTGTCCAAAGTGGAACACCTTATTTCTAATTATTGTAGAAAACAAGGGAGATATCACATAGGACCTAGGTGGGAGAATATGACTGTTAACTTGCCATGATGTAGTTCTGGAAGGTTTATTATCATTTATTAGGGCAGAAAGAATTAAAATAATTTATATTTATCGCTTCAATCAAATAAGATTGTAATGTAACCCTTTTTCTTCAGTAAATCAGTATGACAGGAGAGGAAAAGCCCTCTGCAGTGTCTGAAGTATGATGTAGACCTATACATTGACAGAAATACCACATAACTTTCACAACCTACTTCTGATCACACAAAAAATGAGGTGGAATGCTATCTTCACAGAAATAGGTTCAAAAGTTATATAGCTTGGCCATTTCCTAGTTGGCTTATAGATACAAAATACTTCAAAAGAGTGTGGGTAACTGAGAATATGATATGAAAAATCAGATTCAAACAGAGAGCACCATGTTATACCTGCAGTAAGGGAAAGAAGAAAATGGAACAAAAATTGCAAAATTGAACACATAATATAAATTGAATAATCATGGCAGTCAATAGTATCTACAACTACTGGCATTACCTAATAGCCGTGTAGACATGAATGACACAATGAATTGGGGAAAAAAAGAAAAATATAGCAGCCAAATCTTGTCTGAAGTCTTCTCCCATCTCCTTCTACCACCTCTAAAGCTGTCTGAAGAATTTGGGCTATTTTATATAGCTGGCCAAAAGTTAGTAGGAAAGATTAATTCATTTTACTTCAATATTTTTAACTAACTTCACAGCCTTTGGCACACTTTTGGGGACTTATCCACCTCTTATGAATCAGTGCAATTGGCATAACAGTCAATGTGTTATGTTGAAGTGTAAAAACAAAACAGCATAAAAATGGGTGTGGCAGGGTCTTAGAAAGCCACTGAGATATGTACAGTACGGAGTGATCAAAAATAGATGAGAGGAGGCCAGGGACCTAAAACAATACATATGCCATATACTTCAGCTCAGTTCTTCCATCTTTACATACTTGTCTCTTGAGTGTATTCAGGTATGGTTTATTCTAAGTCCTTATTTCTAAATAAAGGAATATATATCTAAATCAAATGAATCTTCTGTTTTCTATTGCCCTCTGAAGTCCTGAGCATCCTCAACACTCACTGGAGCTGAGAAGACTTTCAAGAGCTGCTTCGTGCACAATAACAGTTATTGACGTAACTTGCATTTATAATACAGAGAAAGTCGTCTTTGTGCAGCCAGCACTGTACCACATACAGTATAAAGGCAGCTGTGCCAGATCCTTAATTACATTTGGTGGCTTTTTCTTAAAGGCCGTGAGAAACAACTGTACATCTTATTTGTCAAAAGAGCTCCGATTGTTAGCCAGTCAGATCCACAATTTTTTATGAGCTTGATGTGTTGTTTCTGCTTTCACTGATTAATGAGATAGTGCCCCTTACAGTAGGTCACAAATTGGATTCCGTAAGAAAGGACATTACAGGTTTACAGCTTTTGGGGAAAAAAAAAGAAAACACAAAAGCGAGCAAGTGCAAGGCACAATGGGCATTGACCAGCCCTTCCTTTGGGACTTCCTTTGGGAGCAAGTGATCATTTCTCAGAGACTACTAATATTCTGATCTACAAGGCAAACACATTCAGGGTTTTTTCATCAGGGAGCATTTATCCTCACTGAATCTTGCATGTAAACCTAAAAGGTCTTGGTGTGTGTCCCACTATATATATAGTGTCCGTGGGAACCATAAAGAGCTTCCCAGCAGCAGGCTGGCTTTAGGTGCCTCTTCATCACTTCTGAGAAAGGATCACTTCAATGCATTAGTAATAGCATAACAAGATGGAGAACCTCTTGAAACCACCTCCATTACACAGTGTACCACAGCTACTGACAAGGCACATTACCTGCACACTATCCATCTGCTCTTTCACTACAGTGATTGCTCTTTTGTGAGCTGTTAAGGTAAGAATTGCTCTTTTCATCTGCCATAGTCCAGCAATTGTACAGAAACATTTGGTCTTAATTATATGATATTATGATCAAATATGCTTTCTTTTTAATCACTCTTTGGATGATTTATTTTGTGTACATTCAATCTAATGGGCAAGTACTTTCAAAAGTAAACATATTAACCAGCTCTTGAAAAACCTACACAAAACATGATTCTAAATCTGCTTGCAGTGCATTGATCAAGTGGCAGAGTAAGTAAATATTGATACGTAATTTAATCTTACAAACTGTCCACAAATAAAGACATATGGCTTCAGACAGAGGGTTTCTGTATCTGGCCCTTGCTCCATGATCAAGTATAAAACCCACTGCCTTGTAAGGCAGGGAAACAAGAGTTTAAGAGTGTGCTGCTTAATCATCTGAACTACAGAGTTTAAAAAATAGATCTATAATAGTTTGTAATTAAAAGTGGCATCACTAAGGATGAAGCAGTGCTTCGGGGTAAAGTGACTTAAGAGGACACAAGAAAGGAAGAGGAAAAAAAGTAGACACTAATGCCAAAAGCAGCCTCCTGACCAGCACACTGAGTTTTTGTATCCCAGTTGAAAACATTTCTAGACAGGCTGGTAATGCTTGAAGTGGGCTTTAGGGCAAGACCGTTAATGGTAGGGTGTTCAACATAACCCCACAAGCCGATCTGAAAACAGAGCTCAGCAATGTTAGCAAAACTAACTGCAATAAGTAACTGCAAAGAATGTGCTGTAGGCAAAGAAACATCATCCTCTACTGTGGAAGGAATAAAATGCTTTAAAATATACTATTCCTGCCTAAAGGGAGCCAGTGCTTTAATGATGCATCCTGGCTCTGAGTGACCCTGAAATACATCTGTTCTTTCTGCTTCTGAGCTCCCACTGCTCTGCTGTGCAACCCCTGCACAGGTACAGTGACTCCTTCCACACAGCTCATGTGAAATCCTGTTTAGAAGTGCAACTGCCAACGATGTAAATCTATGCTGCAGAGAAGCCCCTGCAGCCCCTGTAGAGATCATGCTGGAGCAGATATCCACCCTGCTGCCCAAGGAGAAGCCACACTGGAGCAGGTGGATATTACCTGAAGAAAGAGCCCACACTGGAGCAGGTTTATCCTGAAGGACTGCTGCCCATGGAGGACCCACACCAGAGCAAGTGAACAGTGTGAGAAGGAAGGAGCAGCAAAGAGGAGCTATCATGGACTGACCACAAACACCCATTCCCATCCCCCTGTGCTACTGGGTGGCGGGAGGTAGAAGGGTGGGAATGAAGGAGTGAAGTTGAGCCTGGGAAAAAGCAGGAGGGGGTAAGGTGCTGTTTTAATTTTGTCTTTGTTTCTCACTATCCAAGTCTCTTTTAATTGGCAATAAATTGAAGTAATTTTCCCTAAATTGAGTCTGTTTGGCCTGTGATGGTAATTGGTAACTGTCTTTATTTTGACCCATGAGCTCTTTTTATCATATTTTCTTACCTTACCTTACTGAGGAGGGGGAGTAATGGAACAGCTGGGTGGGTGTCTGGCTGCTGGCCAAAGTTAAACCACCACACATGCACATTGAAATAATTGTATCAAAGAAAAAATAAGTCTTAATTTGGAGCCTAGAAATCCAGCTGATGCTACCAACAGCTCCAAATGCACTAGGTGTGCCAAGTTTCTCAATAAACCTTGAGACAGTTACCTAGTTGGAACGAAGTTCTGACTGGGTTTTTGGGTAAAGAGATTACAGCTGAACTAGGTCATGCCTCCCTTTCACCTCCAAAGAAATGTAACTGTAAACTGAGTTGAAAATTGTCTTATTTCCTAAAAGAAACAATCATTTGTGGAGAATCCTAATTTTTGCTTTGGTTAAACGCATCCCTTGAACTGTAACACAGCGGACAGTGCATGCCTGGTCAGGGCACTTGGCTGATATTCACACAGGTGAACCACTCATATATACAATATGATTTGTTACTTCATTGCAAGCTTAAATACAATTTACAACCCTCTGAACTCCTGCCTTACCTGAGTCCCAATCGATAAATGGCACACAGTGACTTCTGATGTTTACTTAAAATAATTTTATTTAAATACCTGTTAAACCATTGTGAAGGTCAAGACCAAGGTGCATAAATCTTCTAGGGACAGATAGTGCATGTACAAAACACTAAGAGGCAGTGGAGCTATAGGAAATAAATTCACAATGCAATAATGAGAGATTATACAGTTGAGACCAGTATGATTGATGAGCTTTATCACAGAAAAATTGCCAAAGCTCTCTGATTTCTTTTGGAAAAGGATTATGGGTATCAAAACCTCAGAATTTATTACTCTGATAGGTATCATATGGGAGATATTTCAAGCATATTTTAACATAGTGACAAGAGCCTTTGTACCAGGACAATATGCATTTCAAAGAGTCAATATGCATTTAGTTTCCTTCATTAGAAGAAGGCTGAATATACACAAATATAAATATTGGAACAGCAGTACTGGATGTGAGTACAAATTAAATACACACTCCCTTTTCACGTGCCACAGCCAGGTGAGGACAAAAATCCTTCAGTAACTTCGATATTTCTATACTATGAAATCCCAAATCTAGGAACGATTTTTCGTAAGAACCTTTAGTTTCTGCAGGAAATACTGTATATGGTTACCTGGCATTTTCTGTCAAGTGTATCCACCAGGCCATAGCAGGAATTGTCTCTGTAGTCTATGCCAGAAGGATGCTTTTCTCTACCAGACTCCTCTGCAAACTAAAACCTTCCCAAGTCTTACTTCAAAGCTGTTGCATTCCCTCATTGCTGTGATTTCAGCTAGCACACAACCTGTCCTACAGTGCTGCTCACCAGCACTTCTTTGGCAACGGTGTGCATGTGCACAGCCAGAGAGTCACCTTCCACATACAAAGATTTTAATTGTTCCAGGAACTGTGGGCTCCTGAGCATATGGAATGTACAGAGAAGGCCAAGCTAGGCTGCACCGACTCTTGAATAAATTAGAAGAGCCTCAGGCCTCCTAGAGGCAGTTCAAGCAGCAGGAGCTACCCGCACACTGCCCCTTGCACTGGTGCTCTGCAGAAGTCAGAGCGTGGGATGCTGTACTCTCTGGAATGAAAAGTCTTACAATGTCGCTGCCTGCAACACAAGACACGCGTTTCAAAATCGTTCTCTAATTGCATCATGTCTGGCACCTGCCTGCCTTCCTTACACTTTGCAGACAAACAGTGGTTTATTTTGAAAAAGCATGCAAAAGGCAGGCCTCATTAGAGGCTCAGGGACGTGATGCCTCAGAGCAGGTACTCAGCCGCCTGCAGAACGATGCTCTCTGATGCTACACGCTAGCCAAAGACGTTAGTGTCATTACGCTCTGTACAAAGTGTGTTTGTTGTAAACGAATATGAGCAAAAGTCTTTTGCTGCAAATTGGCAGTTTTTTCACCTGCAAACTGTAAACAGAGGCTGTACAAAATGTGAGCCATGGATGAAGGCTTCCTGAAGCCCTTCGGAAAAAAACCCTTCTTCCAAAAATAACACAATATGCAAAGCAGCTGTGGCAGAGACAAGGTGAGCAAAAATGAGAAATCAGGTTCCTGAGAATGTCAAGGCATTTTTCCCATCAGTTCTAAATTTGTGTATTTTACAGTGTTGAAATTCACTGTGAATAGCTAAATGTCCTGATTCTCCTTCATGATTTATTTTGAACCACACATTCTTGTAAGGATTTCTGATCATCAATTTACCCTGTTGGTTTCATTTGAAGTTAATAAGGTATGTCATGTGGGAACTGTACCTATCCAAGCTACTAAGCCTCTTTAGCCTGTGAGATACAATACGCTGGATTATTACCCATCGAAGGGGACCACCATGCAGCGACAGCAGAAATGGCAAGGCAGCAGAATCATGAAAGGATTTAAAGCAGGTAGATCTGAAAAGTGAAAGGTTGCACCTGGTCTTTGCTATTTCCAGACTGTTGTTTTAAAATGTGTGTAGCTTGTTCATAATTAGAAGCGTGAGATGTCTGCCTTGATTCTGGCTTGTTTTGAAGATTGCCAACTATACCAAATACGTTTTTTAAATGGAAAACAAAAGAGAGTGATCATTAGTGGCTCATTCAGTGGCACTGGATGTCAGTAAATAATTAGCATTTTCCAGTCTGCAGAGCTGCAGCATTGGCATCTCTGTTATTCTAGGTACAATAGGAGAATCTCAGTAATGTGTGATTTGTACAATACGTAATGAGTTTGTAACAAAGCCTTTTCTAGATCCGCTCTACTGATAACATGCACCTTAGATGATACAATTGCATGGTGCTACATTGCAAAACAGCATCAGTTCAGTAACTGGCAGTATCTTCCAAACACTTGTATCTTGTCTTACAAGTTGTTTTGGTCCTTTGTAACAAAGAGTTAAGAGCTAGAATGAAATAAATATTGAGCTAAATTTTTGCCCCAGATCTAAATTCATATTTTTCTTGTTTTTTTAAAGAAAAATCTTAATGAATTTTCTAATTTTTGTTTTTCTGGTATTATTATTTATTATTCTGTGATCTTTACATTATTTAAGGATGATATAATAATATATTCATAATTTAGGCCTCTATTCTCCATGTATTTCTATCTAAAGTGAGTCTAAGCTGATTCCCAATGAACCGTGTTGTTATTTTCACTGTATTAAGAAATGAAACTGAATTTTCCAAGAGAAACTGATGGTATTTGGTTCCTACATGCTACAGATGTTAACTGGGATCCAGCCTGTTAATTGGGATCCAGCCTATGCTGGGGTTTGGTTTTGTTTTTTTTTTTTTCCCCAGCTTCTAGGACTTAATGGCAAGGTTGTTAAATGCCTTTAATTAGCAACAGTCTCTGACATTTTCTTCACCTATTTGTTCCACACTTAATTCAATGGAAATTAATTTGAAAGTTAAAGAAGGTAAGGTGTTGTTTTCCGGTTGCATCTGATTGTGACTTCTCTCTTTTTAAA
The DNA here is from genome assembly GCF_964289735.1 of Phaethon aethereus. NCBI lineage: Eukaryota > Metazoa > Chordata > Aves > Phaethontiformes > Phaethontidae > Phaethon > Phaethon aethereus. Next base: position 31,071,039 of record NC_138578.1, on the reverse strand, counting down.
GAAGGAAATATTAACTGCCTGTCTCTATACATGCATCTCTTATCTTGACCAAGTCAGAAGGACCAGATCTACCATGGCTTTTTTGGTGACCCTGCTCCACAGCTGCCCGGTCACCTTCCCACAGAGTTTCATGGGAAGGGATCACTCCTCTTCCCATTCTGTGCCGGGAAGCCCACAGCAGTTCTCACCGGCTGCATTAGGCTGACAAACAGTACAGGCATTAATTGCTGTCTACATCCATTTGTGTGCTAAATCTAGCTGCTTTCTGTCTTTGGAGAAAATTGCATATGAAATCAATAAGCTCAGGGAAAAAGGCTATAAAAATACAATTCTTTAAGTGGAAGGAAAGCAAATTGCCCATGCTGCTCAGGTAGTTTTGGATTTGTTGCCTGTTTCCATATGAGAGATTTCCTTCCCAATAACTTAAGTCTCAAAAATTATTGTTAGTCAGTGCAAACCTAAAAGTCTGAGGCATTAATCTTTATATATGTTCCCTTCTATTGCCTGTTACTTTATTTATGGAAATCATTTTGCTGGAGTAATACCATAAGCTATACAACTTGTTTTCATGAAGAACTGAAGTTTTAAAAAATAACTCAAAATAAAACTAGACATGAAATATAATTTGAAAAGCACCACATAACAATTACAAATATTTATTACTTGCAGTAAATATTGCTCTGGTTTCCATGTAGGTGAAGCTTTTTAATACTGCTACAAGCCACTATTTATATCTCCTCTTTATCATTCAGGAGTTTAAAACCTCTCAAGTGCCTCCTCCTTACTTTGAGGATTCACAGGCCACCTGTACCTTTTAACACATCACTCATCTAAACAATAGATTTACATCTCTGAAAATAAACTCAGGCTACATGTGAGAGCTTTGCTCACAGCACAGATAGCAGCATTGTTTTTGGATAGAAAAGAAAACTCTGTTTGTTGCAAAAGTAAAGTAACTAAATCTCACCTAAATGGCAGCAAAATACAATATGAAAGTTCATTATTTACCTCCAGTATCTCACCAACAATTCTCAAACGGATGTGATTCTTTAAGACTCATGGTGTGCTCCAAGCTCATATACCAGGGAGCCAGACCTCAGCTTGGAAGAAAACTTGGAAGAAAATTCAGAGGAATAAGTACTGTAGACATCATAGTGTTTACAGAGCCTGGTCCATGAACTAAATAAGGAAGATAATGAAATGTGTGCAAATAAACTGAACTTGATTTGCATCTGTACCTCTGGAGCTGGGTATGCAAATAGCCATCTTTATGCACTCATGTTGCACCTGCAGGTGTAATCAGAAGCACTGTTTCAGGTGTGCAATACCTTTACCTTTGTATGAAAAATTTTAATTTAAAAAAAAACTCTAAAACCTGTGAAGAGCTTGATGTTGTGGTACTGGGGAGAATGGGAAGGAGTTAAAAAATTGTCATTTAGTTGTCATCTGGAAACCTCCCTCTAAACTTTTCTCATTGTCTTTCATCCTGTGAAGCATCTCCAAGCCTGTTATTCTGTTGCCATCCATGCTGCTAGCAAACACACAAGGCAACTATTACTGTAACAGTGCAGTACAGACACCATTTGTATCTCTATGTGATGTCGTATGCACATGATGCATGATGTCAAAAATGCACCAGGGTATTCTGCAGATACTTCAGGATTGAAATACTCTACTGGTAAAAGAATATTTTGATACATTAGATTTATAGATGCTGGAGGATTTGTGCACCTGCTTGACTTAAGCACACAGACACCACCATCAGCAATCTTTTATGCTCACAGTCAGGACCATATGTAAATCCTTGAAAGATCAGTGGCATAAATGATACTCCCTTATCTCTCACCCCTGCCTATCTAAACTAAAAGGGCAGATGCTATTTCCAGAATCAGTTCACTAGACTTCTAATTACAATATCATTTCAATTAGTGAAACCCTGTAAAACTTGCATTTTCCGATTTTGCTTTGAAAATAATGCAAAAAACTGAAAAATTAATAAATTGTTGTTTTAAAAGTGGCTCAGATCTGATCCATACCCAGCATTTATGAATAGGTTTATAAACAGCCTGAATTCATATTTCTCACAAATGAGTTTAAATTTTACTGTGATAGATCAGAAACATGTTTCACTGGTTCCAATCCCCATCTAAACATGTTCATTTCAGTATTAGATAGCAGCATCAACATCCAAATTAATTAGTTTACAAAACACCTGGTAAACAGCTCAGAATATTTTTAAACCTCTTCGCAAATTGGTTTATAATTTCAGTACCAATAAAATAATATGGCTTTTTACTCTTCAGTAACCTTGCCAAATATTTTACAATACAATAAACCAGCAGTTCCCATACCCCCAATACGAGAACTATAAGCATTAAGCACACCAGTCCAGCTGGTATGAAGAAACATCTTTCAAAGATCAATACTGGAATATACATTAGAGTTGTAGGGATAGCAGTTTGCATTTGAGTAAGCTGGAGAAAGAAAAAGTGCTAAATATTTCCAATGCACATGGCGGCTCGCAGATGCTCACCTTGACAGAGGCACCTGACAAAACTCAATGGAGAAACCATCTGGGCTCAACAAATGCACATTTGCTAATGTGAAGCATTTAAATGTACCTTGTTTGCTACCCGTCATGACTCCCCCAAACCCTGGATACACTCTTGACCCACCACCTCCGCTCCCTTTCTCTGTGCCCACTATCCAGCAGACATTGTCTACCACTTCGGTGTCCAAGGAAGGAAACCAGCCTGTGTTCTCCAAGCACTTTGTGCACCAGCCCAGGAATACAACAGCCTGCAAACTACCTAACAGTCACTGAGGGTGTGCATGTCTTCATGTGATTCTGAACAGGCAGCATTTTACCACGATCCCATAAAAATACAAACAATGGAGGATTTGATGTTTAAAATTCTTTACTGAATATTTGTTTTGTTCATTATTCAGTATTGTCTGCTATCAAATTTGAAACAATTTTGTTCTGGTTTGTACAGCTCCTTGCATGATAGGGCTCTGTTGCATGATGAGGATCAATTCCTACATGCTACAGTCATGTAAACAGTAATTAATGACTTGAACAGTTTGTGCTCATCTTTACAGTGCATTTGGGCTATCCAAACATCTTCATAAATGCTGGCAGCTGGCAAAATACTGATAAATAATGAATAATACAACTTAGTTAATAACAGAAAACCAAACACAGTGGTTTTATTACAAATCAGCTGTTGGTACTTGCAGAAAGCAGTATCTTTCCCCATATTGCTAATTACTTCAAAACATCAAAGGCTTTGAGCACTCTAAATTTCATAGCTTAATTACTCAAATGGAGAGAGATTTGCATTCTAGGTACACAGACCCACTGGAATTAGACTGCTGTTATCATTTTATTTTTGACACCTAATTACAAATAAGTACTTTAGGTCAGATGACTGGTTGCATCTGAGATCTGCTGACACAGCAGAAGGGCAGTAAAATAAGGGCAAAGTCAGCTTAAAGCCATCTTTGAGAGCTCCCACATCTTGGCATAATTTGGAGTTTTAGATATGCCTGCAATAATCTTCAGGAAACAGTTATTCTAAGCAAAGATTTTGGCATTTCAGCAGCACTAAAGCCACTCCGTCTTCCCACCATGCACTTCTACACTCATTGAATTAGGGCTTGTCCCACTGCCAAACTGCCCTGCCCAGCTGCAGGCATGGACAAGAGCTCTGCAAAGCACAGGGCTCTGCTTGATAATAAGGAAACAAGTATGGGGCAGGAAATATGTTTCTGGAGCATTTTGATCAGGAAATCACAGTACGACAGTGAGCTGGTTTAAAGTATCTATCCCACTTATGTTTTCCTTTTTTTTTTTTTTAACATGGGGAGTCAGCATAGTCTCCTAGCTAAAGGAAAAGAAAGGTGGTTCCAAAGGCAACTTGTAGCCAAATTGCATTTAAAAACTGAGCCCAAACACTGTGTTTACAGCCACCACCTTTTAAGGATTAGCAACAATTTCATTTGCATGCTGCAAATTGACAGCCAGCATCCACAACATGCAAAGTTGCTTCGTCTTCCTCTTTAGATGGCAATAACTAGAGCCAGCCGTTAAGCAATGGAATTTCATTCAAAAGTAACATCTGTTTGCACTTCAGACTTCAAATCACACTGTTGTGTTTGCTTTTCATCAACAGTTTAGTTGTGAAGAGCAGTGGTGTTTTGCATAATATTTAAGAATTTGCTTATGTAAAACACAGAATTCCTTGTAAAATTTTGAAGAAAAATCTCGTATCAAGTCACATTTTCTACATTCTCATCTATATTTAAAATGTATACATATAATATTCTTCCACTCCTTGTCTCTTTCTGAGCTTTTGTTAGACAACATGTGCTGCTTTGCACATGAAAAGTGTTGTTTCTGCAAAACTAGTCTTCTTCAGTTCTTTTGGTTTGTGCTGATCCATGATACACTGGTTTCATTGACTCCTACTACATGGTGCTATGGCATTGATCAAACAATCTGTGCTCATGTGATAATTAAATCCTAGAGATTCTGCTTGCTGACTAAAAAACAACTTTTGAGAGCATCACTGGATAACTTGCTTGCAAGTCCTTATGGCCCAGACAACATAGACTGATATAGTGACAGTGAGTTTAAAGGAGCTGTGAAAATTGTATCAGCTGTGGGTTGGGATAGCAACTTCTTGTTTTCACCAAGAATACTGAGATTAGAGCAGTGAAGATGTCCAAAGTACAGTGGAGGTGTAGGTGGTTCAGAGCAAATTTATACTTATAACCTGCAGTGGTCATCTGCATGATCCCCCATGCAGCTTTGCTCATGCTCTTTGAAGTCCTTCTTAAGAGAAATGCTGAAGTAAGGAAGGACAAAACTATAAAAGAAGAAAATAAATTTGGAATTATAATAATTTTTAAAATTTCTTCAGGCTTCAACCAAGATTTCCAAAGGTGACCAGTGAATTTATGTTTCTCATTGGCCACACTGCAAAAGACCCTGATCTTCAGAAAAGTGCTGAACCACCCAGAATATTTAATATACTCCTGTAAACCCTTGGAAAGCCAGGCCACTCTGTGCATAAAGGTGAAAAACTTTAAAAAATCAATTTCATTTGAGTTATACACTCTTTTTTTTCCAGTTGAGATTGTTTGTTTGTTTTATGAGACCATGACAGGCTACAGAGAAGGTGGGTGGTGTGGAGCTTGTTTTGTTCAGAGCTGTGGAGACATTCCAGCAGCCTGTAGGACTATGACATAGTACAGACTGGGGCTATGTGTGTTTTCTTATCCTTAGGTCAATGTCCTCGTACAAAGCTGCAACACTCTTTGGCTGAGTAGTGGAGGAGGGTGAGGACAGGACCATGCCATGATCTGGTCACAGCCCTGTCCAGAGCTGAGGCTGTCAAAACTAGAAGAAACAAGAACCAGCAGACACCATCCATCACTGAGAGCAGCCCCTGCCTTCCTGCGCAGGACTCTCCCAAACTCAGGCCAAGGCTGTCCATCCCATGTCTCCCTGACAGCCAGGAGACATCTGTCCTGGGCAAACTATGTCACCAACCCCCTGTGACACAGCCACCACCAGTGTTCTGCCCACTGTGACACAGCCACATCACCAGGGCTAGTGCCACACTGGTGACAGCCCTCTGTAACATGGCCAGGACGTCACCAGGGCTGTCAGTGCTGCATCAGTGTGACATAGCTATTATCTACTACAATTCAAGTAAGAAGAAACAAATAAAAAAAGAAAAAAAAGAAGAAAAAAAGAATAAAGAAAAAAATAAAAACAAAAAAAGGGAAAATAAAAATCAACAACTGGTAATGCTGAGCTGGGAAGTTAAGTAGCTAGAGCAGCTATTCAAAGAACAGCACCTCAGCAATGGTTAAAAGGGAATTAAAAGCAACAGGTCCTCTCTACTGCCCAATTTTAGAGATTTGTGTTGTACTTGTTGCTGAGATTTGTAGGTTTGAAGGCTAAATTCTGGAAGAAAAATGCTTTTTTAGTTGATTGAACATAATATTTCACATCTTTTCAATGAAAGACATGTCCAGTGCCAAACTCTGCATCCACAAGTGGCTGACAGTGCTGAGGATGTTTCAGCATGGACTTCCAGACTCACATCTGTCTTTCCTTGAAATGAATCAAAGATATTGCCAGGAATGGTCTCATGCTACACACTTCTGTTTGTTTGTCACTAGAACAAAATACATAAACTAGCTTCCATCTACTTGGTTCACTGTAGACGATGACATCCTTTTGAACTGACTGAAAAAGGGGCACTAGGCACAAACTGAAACTCAGGATGTTTGAACGTTTCCAGGGGTGGGGCATCTACCACATCTCAGAGGTTCCCTCTGAACATCAGGAAACACTTTTTCACCATGAGGGTGACCCAGCACAGGTTGCCCCAGGAGGTTGTGGAGTCTCCATCTTTGGAGATATTCAAAAGCCATCTGGACATGGTCCTGGGCAACTAGGTCTAGGTGGCCCTACTTGAGCAGGAGGGTGGGACCAATCTCCAGAGGACACTTCTAGCCTCAACTATTCTGTGATACCTGGGGGAAAAAAAAGAAAAAAATAGTGTATTTTGCCCTGCAGATCCATGCTTAGAGGGATCTACAGAGTGCAGATATTCTCTTCCTTATTTTTTATACTGGTGGTGGGGTGTGGCTTTGGGTTATTAGGGATTTTTCAGTTTTCTTTCTGAGACCACATCATCAAGAACTGACTCATGAGAACTCAGGAAATACAGAAAAATCTCTTCCCTCAGAGAATTGTGCAAGTTTCATTAAATTATCCTTTCTTTTTGAAAATGTTGGGTCAAACCCTGCCTTGCTCAGAAGAATTCAGAGCAAGAACTGATTAGATAAGCTACTGTGCCTCCTCTCCTCTTCCTAATTAAAAAAAAAAAGTGTATGTATTAAAAAACCTAAAAATCAAGATTACAGTTCATACTCACTGCAATTAAAAAAAAACAAAAACCCAACCACCAAACGGTATTTATATTGTTGAATGATAACCGGTTAGAGAAGCAAAAAGAGCCCAAGAAGGGTCCATGAGTGTAAAAATAATTTTCAAATAAGGGGCTTATCATGCCCTTCTCTTCCGACTGTCCCACATTGCCTTTTCGGGGAAGAGCTCAGCACAAAAACCAGTGCTTAATTAGGTTTAATTTTTGCTTTGCTCTTGCAGTTCACCTTTAAAAGCTGAGAGCCATTGCTTTTCATCAGGTATGCCAGAAGGTGCTGGAAACAATGCTCTGTGCAGTCTGTTGCAGATCCTTCCTTGGAGTCAGCAATTGTGCAGCTACCATGTCCCTGGGGATTTCTCAAGGACAGGCGGTCTATTTTTCTCTGTACAGTGTCCATATCCATCCTAATTAGTTTGAACCAGGCTATACAGATTAACGAGATCCCCTCAGTAAGAGGCTTTGCCGAAAGGGTGACCTCCCACCACCCTCCCAAGTTGTATGTGTGTGAGCTCAGTTGCAGATATCTGGAACAGCGTACATGGTAGACCTGCATTCAGAAATGGCACAGGAGACTACTGTAATATTTTCCCTTTAATCTCTAGAAACCAGACACTGAATTTTTCCCTTACACAATTTTATACTGGTATAAATGCCACCAAAGTTGACAAAATAAATTTTCTGATATCTACAGACCTGACAGGAGAAAACAGTTCCCTGGATGTACCCTCTCTGGACTTCAAGGGTTTGATCCGCTGCTTGTAATACTAAGATTATCCAGCCTTCTCATTTCCCCATTTAGGTTACTGTATTTAACATGGTTCTATTAATTATATAAACACTACTGACTTTTTTCTATTGCAATCATTGATTTCAGCCTATCTTCTGGAAGTTTTGACTGCTTTTATAAGAGGGCTATGCTGCTGTGGCAGAAACAAGATTTGTTGTAATAGGATACCAAAACACAAATGCAGACAAATTGGAAGCTGTAGGTCTGCAAAAATTTCCAGTGACAATGCTTGGTGAAACTTGATAAAGCCGCATGTGACGTAGTATTGTTGGAAGCTGATAAGGACTACATGCGAAGACAAAAAAAGCACAAAGTGGGATTGTTAAACAGAAGGTATACACAGTTCACAAAAAAGGTAAGGTTTGAGAGGACATCAAACCCATGGCCCTGAAGTGAGTTTCTTATTCCATTGAGATTTCTACTTAGTGCTAAGATCAATGGGATTTTACCTTGGCTGTTTTAGAAGTCTCCCGTAACAAAAATGCTGAGTTCTCACTATGCAGCTGATTTTACTATCCTGGCTATTCTGCAGAATAAATCTCATGAAGACAGATTTTTCTTTCTATTACCAGTCAGGGTAACTCCAGGCTTTGACAAAATGATCCTGGATTGATACTAGTGCCAATGAGATAACAGTATCATGCCTGAAGGTCACTGTCTTCAGGGAGTTTTCTTCTGTTTGTAACAATTTCTATTTTGAATTACTGTTCAGTTTTACCAAATTAAAAAAAAAAAAAGAATCCTTCTCCTTCCCTTTATTGTTTGAAGCTTCTACTCCTAATTGTGCCACTATTATTAAACAAGTCCTCCTTATGCTTTTTAGTAAAGGTACTTATATTACAGGCACATGCTTCTTACCCACTTTTGATTAAATAATGCTTGAGTCAAAGCCCACTGAAGAGAGAAAAGCTCTCTCTTTGACAAAGTGTATAAAAATTTTATTACTACAAAATACTATACATACTCTGTAAGTTTGCACTGTATTTCCCAGCGCTCTTCTTTTACCCCCACCACAGTGGACTGTAACCACATCTGTCTGTTATACCAGACATAATTGCATGTTATTTTATCTGCATTTTAGCTGTCCTCTCCTGAATCTCATCTAATCTGTTAATTTCAGGTTTGTGATGAGAAGCCTCAAACTGCATACATTTCTGACTGCACTCTTCTTGCCAAAAAGCTATTACTCGGAAAGAAGAAAAAGTTATTTATTTCAGTCACTCATTCTTACCCTTAGCAGGCCAGGCTAAGCTGCACTAGGGACATTTACTTGTGTAGAAGGCTTAGTCAAATGTGGAAACTCATATACCATATTACATCTGTATCATAGATATTACTCCCTAATACACTAAGGATGGCACAGTTAGAGAAACATTATTTCTTTATAGGACAACTCATTCTTTTTTATATCTTTGTGTTATTTTTGCAACATAACTGTAGAATCTCTTAACCCTTTCACTCAGTGTAGCTGCCACTAAATACACCACACTGCCATCATCCACTAGTATTTCTTCTAAAATAACAAAGCTGAATGGATGTGACACAGATAATTCAATCGTTAAATATTAATTCTCTTTAAGCAGTCTAAACCAGACAGTCACCCATGGTCACTTCCAACAGGTTACATCTATCTGATGCTGCACTCCATCCTTTGTAGCCTCTTTCCTGGTTTTTGCCACACCAACATGCCAGCTTGAAGGGGATCAAGCTGTATTTGTCCTATTTTACAGAGACAGCATTAAGAAAGCAGGAAACAGTGCTGACTGACTACCCCATCAAGTATCAGTGCTGGGATTCATGGGACACACCACGGCCAAAGTTTGCCATGAATGAGGGGAAAAAGCACTCTGGAACAAGTAATGATATTGTAATAACTCCTGGTTTGGATGATATAATGCCTTTCATCCAAGTGATTCATAGTATTGTACAAGCTAAGTAGAAGTACTACTTCACCAGATCGACTGTAACACTTAAGTAATTTAAGAGTGTAAGGTAATAGTGTCAGTAGTTCCTGACAGGAGGTTTTTGGGTGTAATTTAAACTGCCTATTGAAATGGGATGCAATTAGAACAAAATATATCAAGAGATATTTGGCCATAACCTGAGCCAAAACAACCTTAATTTTAAAGAATTGGAAACTAATATCCCCTCTGCTCTCCCAGAAGATGTTATTTTACAACGCAGGACAAGAACTTCAAGTGATACATCCATGACAGCAGGCTACAGCATTGGTGGGGAGACGATACACAAAAGTAGTGTGAAATCGGAGTCACACACTTTTTTTCTCCTTCAGAAACACCATCCATTTTGGAAGAAGCCAGAAAAAAATGCCCTCTTGCAATGATGCTTAACTCACAGAATGTCCTAGGAACTATGTGTGGATGTACCACTGAAGTAGAATTCAGTTTGTTCCTCTGAATAAAAAAACATCAAAGCTGTAATCGCAGCAGTTGTGTTAGTTCATACATTCCAACATAATTTCTAATACACTGAAAATGTGGTGGCCGCAATACTGCTAAAATGATGGGGATCTCAACAAGAAATTTTTGTAGGTGCATGTTTGTACATGCATACATGTGTACCTGTCTACTCACATAAGACAAAAGAGGGGTTTAAGGGAAGGGTATTAATGAACATGTACTCTTGTTTTTACATGACCAAGATAATATTAGAAGACAAAAATATATAGTTGTTATACACTGGACAACAGAAAAAAAAAGGTCATTACTTTGAGAAGGTCATTGTAAATCCCTGCTCGAGCTGCTTCTTGCACTCAGCCTAAACTGCCACATTCCTGCCTCTGCAAGCCTGGGGACAGCCAGCAAAACCCCCATTGAGGGCTCTGGCACAAATGCCTGACAGCATGAGAGCTCTGCAATAACTTTGACCACAACTGAAAAATATATAGTTATGTCCTGGCAGCTTCCTACATGCTGTAAGAACCTTTTACATGTTGTAACTTAGGTGTTGCAATAAGTTTGCAAAAGGTTTGCAATTACCTCTGTCATGATATGCTGCCACTGCATGTCATCATCAAGACAAGATAACAAAGAAAGACTGTATGAAGGTCTTTAAAATTCTGGTGAAAATGGGCCATGGTATCCCGAAGTAAAACCACCCTGGAGTTAATAACCCTGGATTTCACCTTTAACAAAAAAAAAAAAAATAATTCATAACTCCGCCTTCAATTCCTATTGCTTGATTTCAGATTTTATTTTAAATGTATGCCTATAATTTGTAGCCTAAGTATAAACTACCATATCGCATATATACTTATTTATGCTGCAATGTAATACAGAGCTGCTGTCTGACACAGCTGATTGAAATCAAATACACCACAAATTTAAAATGTCTGTATTTACTGTGACAGTTCAGGTGTTTGCATTATGCAGAAGAAATAACAGAAATCATAAACTGCATTTTAAAACACTTAACCACAGAGAGTGTCTGATCCATAAAAGAATAAAACGCTGCTATTTAAACATGAAAATCCAAACGGTCTTGTTTCTTAAAAATCTAGTATTAGTTTTACTGAAGTCAAGTGTCTATGGGCTTTAATGACTCTCTGACTAGAGACTTCCATGGGTATTTAAAAAAAAAAAATATATAAACACAAGAATTTCAAAGGCTGAAAAACAGGTCAAGTCCCCCCATTTATTATGGAAAAGGTTTCAAATATGCACCCAACAGTTATGAGATACATACATTATGCAATGCAAACTTTACTCCTTCCTATCACAGACTTGATGCTAAATTTATTTAAAAATAAATTAATGGGTATTTAAAAAAAAAAAATATATAAACACAAGAATTTCAAAGGCTGAAAAACAGGTCAAGTCCCCCCATTTATTATGGAAAAGGTTTCAAATATGCACCCAACAGTTATGAGATACATACATTATGCAATGCAAACTTTACTCCTTCCTATCACAGACTTGATGCTAAATTACTGGGGGGGGGGGGGGGGGGGGGAGGAAGGGGCAGGACACCAAAACAAAAAAACAAGCATTAAAAAAACCCAACCAAAAGCAAAACCACAAGAAAACTTACTAGTCCTGAAATTTGGTATAAAGTTTTGTGTTAAAAGGTTTCCTGAGAAGATGTTGCACACATTTCCTAACCACCACAAATGTAACTCTAAAATTAAAGTTAATTTCAATACATGGACCATCGAAAGGGAAAGACAAGACAATGTATCTGTAAACAGCCACCCTCTCCACGTCACGTGAAATCCAGCAAACTTACATTCCTGAAGCTATGAACTTGTTCAAGCTAAACCTGACCTTCCAGATACCTGGGCAAGCATACCAAAACCCAAGAAAGCATTTGCCTCTTCTGATACCACTCTTTGCTGCAAGTTCAAGGATCTGCACAACCCAATATGACTTTGTGCTCTTGAACCTTTTGGTTTCCTTCATATAAGGCATGCCTAATCCTGACTCTGAAGATCCAGGAAAATCCACCAATGCTCTAGCTTCTAGGATGCTTATGCCTATCAGTTCTAACCCTGAGTATAATCTTAAACTCTGACCTGAATTTGAGACCAGGGCCCATAAGAGGCAGAAATCACACAGGGGATCTTCTTATCCCTGTTCAATGAAATAAACAAAATATCAGATTTAGAAGTTATTGTGTATTTCCCATCTGAAAGCTTAACTCTCATTCGCCCAATCAAAAGAATACTCCGAACTCCAATGAGACAGACATGCATCCCAGTAGAAACCTCCTTTCTGTCACATTTCCAGAAATCAACCTTAATAAACCCAAAGATTTTCAGCATACTGGAGTATTCATTACAAGAATTAAACAAGACCAGCATCCCAACCACAGTTCAAGTGGTCGATGCAGGCTTATAAGAAGTAGTGAAAAGTGAAGCCATGAGAAGAAGCATCTCTTCTTTTTTAATTAGGTGAAAATGAAAGATTTAAAACAACTTGGTGCATTTCCAGGTCTTTGGGGGTTTGATTGGTAGGCCACCCACTCTAATGATTTCCTGCTGTAATTGGAGTTTCCTTTTTATTCATTTGCATCTCTTTCTCGTCCCACTTTTTTCAGTGAAATGATTTAGCACCAGTGTCCATTGAATGAAAAAAAAAGCCTGATTAATGTGCAGCAACTGACATTATAGCATATACATTCATGTTAGTGATGGAAAAGCCTCATGTAATTGGATTAGAAATTGAATAAAATAATGAAAAATTTAACACAGCCTTTGTCTTTATATGGTACAGTGGGATGGCTGGGAGGCCAGTGAGTAGGAAACAACTAGGAGCATTTTATATTCTTTTCTGGTAAAAATTTGTTTAACGCAGGTCCATGATTAAAAAGAATGTGGTATCCCACTGCGACACAGAGGTACAAGAGAGGAAATAATAAATTGGTGGCATTGACAAGGTGTCATTTATTATCTGCTTTAAAATGTCAGGTCATGTCATTGCACTGAAATATTTTCTCTCTTGATGTATGTCTTACAAAGCAAGTTCAATGTTTGGCACTTTTGTATTTCAATAAAAGAAAACAGCTTTTAATATAGAAAGCACAGTAACCAACAGGAAAATAAGGTCAACTCAAGGCTCCTATTTGAACATTTTTTCATAAGCATCTCGAAAAAGCCTGTTGTAAGTGGCCTAGTTTATCATGGAGCCCTGTTCCTCATAACGGAGCCCTGTCTGGCTCCCTGCCCTTTTCTTTCCCACTTTTTTAAAAATAATTAAGTATGTTTCTGTGACTTCAGTAGCAAAGAGCAAAAAAAGAGAGAAATGTTAATTTCCGTAGAACTTTAGTGTTGTGATAAATAAATCAACTTTTCAATCATGGAAACTATTAAGGGAATATTTCCCAGGCTGACATTAACAACATGCTGCAAATACATGCGGGGAATTAAAATAAGTTATGAAATTATATCGATGACAAAATCCATTAAATAAACCAGACATCTTATAGGAGAAGAAAGTGGTTATTATGTTTGTATTTTTTGCATTAGTCAAGAATAAACAGAGATGAGTGAAATCCTCATTGCAAAAGCCTTTTTTTCCCATAAATCTATCAGAAACATGGAAGCTGGAAAAGCTGGAATGGACTGATAGTGACAGAACACAATGCAATTTCAAATTCAAAAGTCACAAATTTTACTCACAGGATGCATTTGCGAAAAATAAAATTAAGACAAAAAAATGCTACTCAAGGGTTATGGAAAAAACTGAAAGTGCTCCTACAAAGTGCTCACAATCAAACTTCCTAATGAACCTGAGCATTAGTTAATTCTTGAACCTACTCTCCAAGGAGTACTCTATGTTATTGTTTGGGAAACACACTATGAATATAAGCAATATGACAGGACTGAGAGTCAGCAGCAGACTAAAACCTAACTCATTTGATGTTTTTATGGGTAGGTCTAGACCAAAGCACCATGGCTCCTGACTTGCCTGGTCCTTGAGACACAAAATAGCTGAGGGTAGGAGTGGAAAAGGAGAGAATGCAACATACGTACTTACAGGCAGATGTGGAGCCATGGATAACTGTTTTGCTGGGGCTGCTGGAGGGCTGGCTGTTGCCATAGCAGTATTAAATGAGTAAGCATCTAGAAAGTGCTGTTGCACTTGAGTCTATGTGCAAGGTTACCTTTTGCAGTGTTTTTCTCTCCTCCATTTGTTTGCACAGCCCTCAACTTCAGGACAGTATCATTCTGCAAGGCTTTAAACCTGCCTTCACAGACTCAGCAGCAATGTTTGCACTGGTACAAGGGTGCATTTCCTGAAAAGAAAAGGGATGGACTATGAATCACAGAATCACAGAATCATAGAATCACTAGGTTGGAAAGGACCTTTAAGATCATCAAATCCAACCATTAATCCAGCGCCACCATGTCCCCTAAACCATGTCCTGAAGCGCCACATCCACACGTTTTTTGAACACTTCCAGAGATGGCGACTCCACCACCTCCCTGGACAGCCTGTTCCAATGCCTGACCACTCTCTCAGTGAAGAAATTTTTCCTAATATCCAATCTAAACCTCCCCTGGTGCAACTTGAGGCCATTTCCTCTTGTCCTATCACTAGTTACTTGGGAGAAGAGACCAACACCCTCGTTGCCACAACCCCCTTTCAGGTAGTTGTAGAGAGCAATAAGGTCTCCTCTCAGCCTCCTCTTCTCCAGACTAAACAACCCCAGTTCCCTCAGCGGCTCCTCGTAAGACTTGTGCTCCAGACCCCTCATCAGCTTCGTTGCCCTTCTCTGGACACGCTCCAGCACCTCAGCATCCTTCTTGTAGTGAGGGGCCCAAAACTGAACACAGTATTCAAGGTGCGGCCTCACCAGTGCCGAGTACAGGGGCACAATCACTTCCCTACTCCTGCTGGCCACACTATTCCTGATACAGGCCAGGACGCTGTTGGCCTTCTTGGCCACCTGGGCACACTGCCGGCTCATGTTCAGCCGGCTGTCAACCAGCACCCCCAGGTCCCTTTCTGCTGGGCTGCTCTCCAGCCACTCCTCCCCAAGCCTGTAGTGTTGCATGGGGTTGTTGTGGCCGAAGTGCAGGACCCTGCACTTGGCCTTATTAAACCTCATACAGTTGATTTCAGCCCATCGATCCAGCCTGTCCAGATCCTTCTGCAGAGCCCTCCTACCCTCCAGCAGATCAACACTCCCACCCAACTTGGTGTCATCTGCAAACTTACTGAGGGAGCACTCAATTCCCTCATCCAGATCATCAATAAAGATATTGAACAAGACCGGCCCCAGAACTGAGCCCTGGGGAACACCGCTTGTGACCGGCCGCCAGCCAGATTTAACGCTGTTCACCACAACTCTCTGGGCTCGGCCATCCAGCCAGTTCCTCACCCAGCGAAGAGTAAACCTGTCTAAGCCACGAGCCGCCAGTTTCTCCAGGAGAATGCTGTGGGAGACGCAGTCAAAGGCTTTACTAAAGTCCAGGTAGACAACGTCCACAGTCTTTCCCTCATCCACTAGGCGGGTCACCTGGTCATAGAAGGAGATCAGGTGGGTCAAGCAGGACCTGCCTTTCATGAACCCATGCTGGCTGGGCCTGAGCCCTTGGTTGTCCTGCAGATGCCCTGTGAGCACTCTCAAGACCAACCGCTCCATAATCTTCCCTGGTACAGAGGTCAGGCTGACAGGCCTGTAGTTCCCAGGATCCTCCTTCCGGCCTTTCTTGTAGACGGGCGTCACATTGGCAAGCCTCCAGTCTTCTGGGACCTCCCCTGTTAACCAGGACTGCTGATAGATGATGGAGAGTGGCTTGGCAAGCTCCTCCGCCAGCTCTCTCAGTACTCTCGGGTGGATCTCATCAGGCCCCATAGACTTCTGGGTGTCCAGGTGGTTTAGCATGTCCTTGACTGCTTCCTCCTGGATTATGAGGAGCACATTGTGCTCTCCATCCCCATCTTCCAGCTCAGGGGGCTGAATATCCTGTGGATACCTGGACTGGCTATTAAAGACTGAGGCAAAGAAGGCATTAAGTACCTCAGCTTTGTCCTCGTCCTTGGAGACAATGTTCCCCGCCATATCCAGTAGGGGATGGAGATTCTCCTTGCCTCTCTTTCTGTTGTTAACATATTTGTAAAAACATTTTTTATTATCCTTTACGACTGTGGCCAGACTGAGCTCTAGCTGGGCTTTTGCCTTTCTAATTTTGTCCCTGCTTGACCTAACGAGATCCTTGTACTCTTCGTGAGTTGCCTGCCCCTTCTTCCAGAGGTGATAAACTCTCCTCTTTTCCCTGAGTCCCAGCAAAATCTCCCTGTTCAGCCAGGCTGGTCGCCTTCCCCGCCAGCTCTTCTTACAGCACATGGGGACCGCCTGCTCCTGCGCCTTTAAGATTTCCTTCCTGAAGACTGTCCAACCTTCCTGGACCCCTTTGTCCTTCAGGACTGTCTCCCAAGGGACTCTCTCAATCAGTGACCTGAACAGGCCAAAGTCTGCCCTCCGGAAGTCCATGATAGCAGTTTTGCTGACCCCTCTCCTTACTTCGCTCACAGCTGAGAATTCTATCATGTCGTGGTCGCTAAGCCCAAGACGGCCTCTGACCACCACATTTCTCACCAGTCCTTCTCTGTTTGTAAACAGCAGGTCCAGTAAGGCACCTCCCCTGGTGGGCTCACTCACCAGCTGTGTCAGGAAGTTATCCTCCACACACTCCAGGAACCTCCCAGATTGTTTCCTCTCTGCTGTGTTATACTTCCAGCAGATGTCCGGTAGGTTGAAGTCCCCCACAAGAACAAGGGCCAGTGAATGCGAAACCTCCGCCAGTCGCTTATAGAATGTATCATCTGTCTCTTCATCCTGGTTGGGTGGTCTGTAACAGACTCCCAGCAGGATATCTGCCTCATTGGCCTTCCCCCTCATCCTTACCCATAAGCACTCTACTTGGTCTTCACAATCTTCGATTTCTATGCAATCAAAACACTCCCTAACATACAGAGCCACCCCACCGCCTCTCCTTCCCTGCCTATCCCTTCGGAAGAGCTTATAGCCATCCATTGCAGCACTCCAGTCATGAGAAGCATCCCACCATGTTTCTGTGATGGCAACTACGTCATAGCTGTCGCGCTGCACAATGGCTTCCAGCTCCTCCTGTTTGGTGCCCATGCTGCGTGCATTGGTGTAGATGCACCTGAGCTGGGCTATCGATTTCAACTCTGTCACGTTGAACCTACCCCTAGGTTCAACTCTAGTGAGCCTGGTTTTATCCCCTCCCCCCTCCAAATCTAGTTTAAAGCCCTCTCAATGAGGCCTGCGAGCTCATGAGCAAGAATCCTTTTGCCCCTTGGCGTCAGTTGCACTCCATCAGCTGCGAGGAGGCTCGGTGCCGTGTAAACCGCCCCGTGGTCAAAAAACCCAAAATTCTGACGACGGCACCAGCCCCTAAGCCACGTGTTGATCAGGTGTGCTTTCCTGTTCCTTTCAGCGTTCTTCCCTGTCCCTGAAGGGATTGATGAAAACACTACCTGTGCTCCCGCTCCATTGACCAGTCGCCCCAGTGCTCTCAAGTCCTTTTTGACTGCCTTTGGGCTTCTTAGCGCAACCTCGTCGTTGCCAACCTGCATGACCAACAGTGGGTAGTAATCAGTGGGCCGAACCAGACCAGGGAGTTTCCTGGTGACGTCTCTCACCCAGGCCCCAGGGAGACAGCAGACTTCCCTGTGAGTTGGGTCTGGTCGACATATTGGGCCCTCTGTACCCCTTAGAAGGGAGTCGCCTACGACAATCACCCTCCTCTTTTTCTTAACTAAGGACGTCTTGATGCGTGGGGCTCGTTGACTCACCCTAGGCACCCCCTCGGACGGACCTTCATCAGGGTCCTCATGTTCCTGTCCCTCATGTTCCAGAGCCCCATACCTGTTGTGTAAGGGCAGCTGGGACGGTGAGGGAGTGAATATCCCTGAGGGATATCCATGATGAATATCCATGAGGGAGAGAATATCCCTGGCTTGGCCGGACGGCATGCAACAAGGTGAAAAAACAAAGGGTGAAAGGGTTTTGCTAGTTCTTCCCCTGCCCAGTTTTTACTGGATCCTGCTTCCAGGATTTCCAAGATTGAGTTCTATCTGGGCTTTCATCTTTCTAATTTTGTCTCTGCTTGACCTAACAAGATCCTTGTACTCTTCGTGAGTTGCCTTCCCCTTCTTCCAAAGGTGATAAACTCTCCTTTTACTCCTGAGTCCCAGCAAAAGCTCCCTGTTCAGCCAGGCCGGTCATCTTCCCTGCCAGCTTGTCTTGTGGCACATGGGGACCACCTGCTCCTGTGCCTTTAAGATTTCCTTCTTGAAGACTGTCCAGCCTTCCTGGACCCTTTTGCCCTTCAGGATTGTCTCCCAAGGGACTCTCTCAACCAGTGACCTGAACAGGCCGAAGTCTGCCCTCCGGAAGTCCATAGTAGTGGTTTTGCTGACCCCACTCCTTACCTCACCAAGAATCAAAAATTCTATCATTTCATGGTTGCTAAGCCCAAGACAACCTCCGACCACCATATCTCCCACGAGTCCTTCTCTGTTTGTAAACAGGTCAAGCGAGGCATCTCCCTTGGTAGGCTCACTTACCAGCTGTGTCAGGAAGTTTCCACACACTCCAGGAACTTCCT
Source organism: Phaethon aethereus (assembly GCF_964289735.1). Lineage (NCBI taxonomy): Eukaryota > Metazoa > Chordata > Aves > Phaethontiformes > Phaethontidae > Phaethon > Phaethon aethereus. The sequence goes on along the minus strand of NC_138578.1, from coordinate 31,052,183 downwards.
AGACTGTTTCCTCTCTGCTGCGTTATGCTTCCAGCAGATGTCTGGTAGATTGAAGTCCCCTACAAGAACAAGGGCCAGAGACTGTTAGACTTCCGACATTCTACACTTGTAGAATGCTTCATCTGCCTCTTCACCGTGGTTGGGTGGTCTGCAACAGACAACCAGCAGGATATCTGCCTTGTTTGCTTCTCCCCTCATCCTTACCCATAAGCACTCGACTTGGTCATCACAATTGTTGAGTTCTATACAGTCAAAACACTCCCTGATATACAGAGCCACCCCATCGCTTCTCCTTCCATGCCTATCCCTTCTGAAGAGCTTATAGCCATCTGTTGCAGCACTTCAGTCATGACAGTCATCCCACCATGTTTCTGTGATGGCGACTAAGTCATAGCTGTCCCGCTGCACAATGGCTTCCAGCTCCTCCTGTTTGGTGCTGATGCACTTGAGCTGGGCTATCGATTTCATCCCCAACACCGGCATGCCACTCCTAGGCTCATCTCTAGTGAGCCTGGTTTTATCCCCTTCCCCCTTCAAATCTAGTTTAAAGCCCTCTTGACAAGGCCTGCCAACTCGTAAACAAGAATCCTTTTCACCCTTGGAGATAGTTGCACTCCATCTGCTGCCCACAGGCCCGGTGCCACGTAAACCACCCCATGGTCAAAAAACCCAAAATTCTGACGACGGCACCAGCCTCTGAGCCATGTGTTAACCAGGTGCATTTTCCTGTTCCTTTCAGTGTTCCCCCCTGCCACTGAAGGGATTGACGAAAGCACTACCTGTGCTCCCGCTCCATCGACCCGTCGCCCCAGTGCTTTGAAGTCCCTTTTAATTGCTTTTAGACTTCTTAGCACAACCTCATCGTTGCCAGCCTGCATGACTAACAGCAGGTAGTAATCAGTGGGCCAAACCAGACCAGTGAGTTTCCTGGTGACATCTCTCACCCGGGCCCCAGGGAGGCAGCAGACTTCCCTGTGGGCTGGGTCCAGTCAGTGTATTGGGCCCTCTGTACCCCTCAGAAGGGAGTCACCTATGACAATTACCCTCCTTTTTCTCTTAACAGGGGAAGATTTGATGCCTGGGGGCTGGCTGACTCACCCTAGGCAATACCCTGGGTGGACTTTTATCAAGGTCCCCATGTGCCCGGCCCTCAAGTTCCAGAGCCCCATACCTGTTGTGTAAGGGCAGCTGGGATGATGAGGGAGGCCAGGAGGGGATTTGCCTGCCGCCCCCAGCAGGGACCTGTTTCCACTCCCCTCTTAGGTCTCTCAGGTCCCCTGTTTCTGCCCGGCGGCAAGAGGGAAATGGATCCTCTGCTTCTCGTGGGGCCTCCACCAGCTGCCTCTGCCTCAAGATCGGCTCCACCGATCTGCCTCCCTCTCGCACTTCCTGATGCTCCTCAGCCTCTCCACTACCTCCGTCAGCTCTGCCCCCAGGCTGAGCAGATCGCTCCCCTGGCCGCACCGCACACGGGTGGTGTCTCTGCCGCCCTCTGGCACGAGTGACGGGCTCAGGCAACTCCCTGCAGTCGGACACCTGCACAGCCGCGCGTGTCGGGGGGAGCCCCGCCTGGGGCGCCACATTCCTTCTGGCCACGGCTTTCGGCCGAGGGGAGACCACGGCGGGGCCTCTTCCGGGTGGGTGACGATCACGCGTCGAGAGAGCCTCTAGAGACAGGGGGACGACGCCTGCGCCCCACCCACACGCCTTCCCTGCGCCAACTGCCGCGCCACGCCCTCTGCCGCGCCACGCCCTCTGCCGCGCCACGCCCCCTTTGCCCGCCCTGTTCTCCGCTCCGCGGCTCGCTCGCGCGCCCCAGGGCGGCGCTTGTACGCGAGGGGCTTTGGCCGCCGCCGCTCCTGTCCCCGCCCGCGCGGAGCCACAGCTGCCGCTCGCCAGGAGCTGGCGCTGGCGGCTTGGGGGGGTGGCTGGGGCACCCTCTCTCTCCCTGCGCTGCCGCCTTCGCCGTTTTGCCGCTTCAGGAAGGGTCCCCCGCCGCGATCCTCCGCTCCGGAGCCCTTCGCCTCGGTGGCTTCGCCGAAACGGCGGGAATTCGGGCTTTTAAACTGCCGCCGCCGCTCCTGTCCGCGCCCATGCTGAGTGCACCAAGTCCTCAAGTGCGTGCTAAATCCAGTTTCTTCCAAATCAAGTTATTTAATATCTCTGGTTCACTTTATCTCCGCCAGTCATTGGATATTTATCCAGAGGAAAATTTGGAAATACAGCAAGTAGTACCATAGGAGTGAGATCCTAGGGTTGTGACTAGGCTTTATTCTACTGCATCTGTGGATCAGTAGAAACAGAGAATAGCTCCACCAAAATCAGCAGCTGCTCTTTTTCCTCGTCCCCCGATCAGATCCTGGTCCAGCAAACCTCTGTCTCTCCAGTTCAACCACGTCGGCATCAGTAATTTTCAAAGTCTCTCCTTCCCACAACTCTTCTGGATCTATCCCCAGAATTTCAGAAGGAAAACATAGTGGTGGGGGCAGGTGGGGAAGAAAAAACAGTTTTTAAGCAACAGGATGAAATTGCATACCAAAAAAAAAATCCTATACCAGCTGTGTATTAAAAAATAATAATAAACCAATTTGGCCTAGCTTCCTGGGCAATAACTGCTTTCAGTGTTACTGGCTAGTTTGTATGACATAATACTGTAAAGTCTAATTTATGATCAGCACCTCACAGAGCACGCAGCAAGTTCTCTTACATTTTTCATATTTCTGTAGTCCAGCTAGAATTTTTTTACATCACCTTGAGCTGAATGCCTTGAAGACACTAGAAAAAGCAAGCACCTTGAGTTATGTGGCAATGTTTCCCTTCAGCTATTACAGTACGATTGTTTAGACTAGTAGAGTAATAAATGGCCCAATTGTTCACAAGGGACTAGGGGTTGTCGGGCAGGGGGGGATTTTTGCTCTTTTCTTTGGTTTAGTAGCTAACATTTTGATTCAATGCCTGATACAGATTCGTAATTAAAATTTAATTTGTGTGTGAGCTTGCAAGAGAGAGACAGACAGAGGAAATATGCATACATTGTACAGATGATGGGGAGCAAGAGATTTTGAGATTTTTCTCTGGTTATGGACTGGTTCCAGTGAGGGATTCAGGAAGTTTCTAGTGAGGTGGCACAGCAGAGAAGCTCAAGACTTAAAAAAACCTGATCTCTAGGGTTAAGAATCTATTACAGTGCATGAAAGATCACCCAAAATATGTGCATAGAGCACAGGCAGTTACCTAGAACTAGCTACTAGGAAAAACTAACCATACAGGTGCTCAAGAAATCTCACCTCTCCAGAGCTTAGGTACCTGCCTTAAGGATGTCAGAGAAATGCCTTAATTCACTTTAGGATACCAATCTGGAAAACCATGCCTAAAAGAATTAACTTACTCCTTGAATAAACCTACTCTGCTTACTCCTTTTTTATACTCCTGGAGGAAAAGGAGTTGCTTCTATCACTCAGTTTTATTGCAATAATCTAGAAATTGAAGCTACATCCTTTTTTTTTTTTTTTTAATGTGTCATGATACCTATTTAAGACTTCTGTCCTTTAAGTGATAGGATGCTAAGACTAAGTTTCACCACAGGATATATTCCAACAGTCTTATTTCACGTATTGAAATAAGTGCAAGTTTTACCATGAGCAGTGTTAGCAAGATCTTACCACTCCTAAATGCAGTGCACCAGGAAACGTCTTTTATACTAAGTAAACCAACAATAGGACAGTTTATTTTATATTTCAGTCTGGGAACATTTTACATTATTATTGAAACAGAGAATGTCACAGAAAGGCAGATGACCTGTCCTCATTTGAGCAACAGGAAATAAGCATTTGGCATCTATTGCCCATGAGGAAGCTGTGTCGGAAGGAGCTGCTGCCATCGATGGGCACGTTCCACAACTTCCAAAACACACAGAGACACACACTGAGACTATCACTGGTAATAGCTCCCCCAGCATTAGAAGTGGTAAGATACTGCTTCTCCTCTGCTGTAATCATCTGCCCCGTGCCCATAAACTCTTTACGTAATAGAAGTTCATTTATAAATTAGAGATCATTCAGACTTCCCTGCAATATTTTCTGACAGACAGATCATAAAAACTAAAACAATTACGATTTACTGATGTGAAGCTAGAGCACTGGACATTACCCTCTTAGATTTATTATGAGACAAGTAACAGGAATGCCAAGCTGCAAACTGAATTGTGCAGACTTCACAGCATACATGTTTTATCCCTTTCCCCATCACTGCCCAGATTATGTCCTAGAGCATGTTCTCAGTAATTCTCTAAGTTCTCAAAAAGGTACATGATTGATGTAATAAAGGGGCTTGGGTTTGGTTTTAATGATAATGGTGATATACACAACTTTTTCCCCTCCTAACTGATTTCAGATGAATAACTTAATTTTCTAATATCTCAAACTTTTTTTCTTTTTTTCTTTTAAGTTTAACAAGCTTTCTAATACTGAGAATTAAACAGTGGTCTATGTACCTAGTGGATGTCACTTGTCTGCTTCTACCATTTGCTCAAAGAAGTATTTTTTAAAAGAATTAATAAGAATGAAAGCAAATAGCTACAAATATTGGCAAAAAGGAATAAAAAGGAGCTGTAAACAGAACTGTTGAACAGGTGTCCAAAGTTACAAAGGATAGAAATTTTTTTAAGAGGAAACATATTTCTTTTATATGGATTTCAATTAAATACTTTGTTCAGTCCAAACCCAATCAGGCTCTTAACACTATTGAAGTTACATTTTGGCACTTAAAAGCAATTTTGAACTATTTAAGACATTTCGTTCCAAAATGGCCAAAATTATGCACTTTGCCTTTCCTAAATTTGTGTTTTCTCCAGAAGTCATTTGCAAACCTAGGTGAAATTCCCCCCAAAATTCTTATCTCCTGTTATACTAATACTTAACATATAAAAATGTGCTTTATTGCATGCAAAATTTTCTTTTCAGTTACTTAGTTCTAACAATAAGGTATTTTAAATATTATTGAAAAACTAGGATGAAAATTTGGATTTGGAAACAAATACATCTAACTCCATAATCCTACTAACATAGCTCCCAAAACCAACAAAAACATAAAACCATAGTATTTGAACAAACCTGAGATGTCTGCTTTCACAAATTCCTACTGTCAAAATTCCAGAAAAATTTTACCTGAATGTGCTGTTAGAAACTGACTATAAAATAGTAAAGCTATCACGTGGTAGTAAACAATATTTTTTCTCATTATTATTCTCAATACTTATTCTCAATAATTTCTGCACCCTTCCTCTCTCAAACTAGATTTCACAAACAGTGTCTTTTGGTCATTAAAACACAGATATTCTTTTAAAAGAAGACACCAGCCCTTTGCAGGTAGTAATCATGTATTCAACATTCTAAGTGATTTAAGAAGCCTTTTTATACAAATAATTATTCACATTGATATAAAAGCGTTGAGCTACAACACACACAAGCAAAAAGTGGTGTAAAAAACTTGTAGCTTCACACTTGACATTTCAGTCCTGAAGTATACAAAAGGTACATTAGTTACATTGACAATGCTGAAATGTGCTCGTATTTTGTAGTACCATCTCTTTATAAAACAAATTCTCTTAAAATAAAGCATTTTTTATCCAGATACTGAAATTGAGGCAGATAATAATTTCCACATTTTCTTATTATTAATAGCTGTGTCCAGTATATGAATGTACTGACGCTGCCATTTTCATGTTTGCATCTATTTCAAACAGATAACTTGGATCTGGGAATTTGGTAGCCCTTCCTCCCCTGTTTTCCCTCCTGAGAGAGCCACCGCAGAGGAAGCAGCAGGTAGATGCACCCTCTTAATCAAGCTGGGACATAGCAGTGACACAGGAGCACTCAAGGGAGCACTCACAGGCAAAGGGAGGCAACTCTCAGGGAGCAAAACTAGGCATATCTGGAATGTGAGGTCCCAACAGAGAACAGAGAGCATGCCAGAATGAAATGCCATAAAAAGAGGTCAAAAAAAGTCTCTTTTTATTGAATCCAGAGCAAGTACCAAAAGATACTGATAAACATTCATGTCTAACTTGACAAGATCTAAATACAGCACAGTGAAAGTTGAGTTATTTTATATTTTTCCTCACCCTCCTGAGTTACTGATAATCAAGACCAAAAGCAGCTATATTCCATAATTTCCATAATACCATTTTTCAAAACATAAGCCTACTCTTGAGCAACTTTGGTATTTTCCAAGAATAAAATTCACTTCTTTCTGGTCACTGTAAGGCAAAACAATCATTTAGGAATAATGTAATAAAAAGTTCTTGAGCTGTACAGCATGGGAATTCTGTTCTTACATGCGGTTGGGTTTTTTTTTTAATAATTATTCTTTTTGTTAAAATAAACTAGAGGGGTTTGGTTCTGGTTTTGTCTTTTTTTATGGCAAGAGAAATGACAGAGCTACTACCAATCAGGGCAGAATCCCACCTACTGCAAGATCACAGCCTAAAGGAAAACAAAAATCATATTTTTGGAACAGATCCAGAAGAACTAGTCTGAAGTGAATTCCTTTGTCTTTCATTAGAGCCTCAATGAAGGGCATAGATTATACCCGTCCATAAATTCCTCAAACATTTTATAAGGATACAAAGGACTGACTTTGATCTCATATTAAAATAAATATTCATGAATAATAGTGCTGAATGAAGTGAAGAATAACTTGGTCCCAACGACACTCTTCGAAATCCAGAACCACTCTATTAATTTCAACAAAGTTGTTGCAGTTTAACATTAACACAGAAAAGTTGAGAACTGGGACCATACTTGCTTAAAAGGTGTCTCACAAGTCAGTGATTAAAGTCTCACAAACACTGTTTTTCCTCCAGAATAATTCCACAGTGTTACGTTAAAAAAATCTGATTTTGTACCAGTCTTTGTATAAAAGTCTGATGGCAGCAAGTAAATCACAGCAGGAGGATGGTAATTTAAAGGGAAATGCAGGGGATTGCCAGCAGAAGTGGTTGCACTTCAGTGGTTCTCCAGGTGGCTATTGCTGCTATATTAATAGCACAAAGGCAATACAAAGCGAACTTGCTGGTGAATGACAAGTACACTAGAGACTCAAAAAATGTCAAAACAAAATGGTAGCAGGATCTTTTTCCCTACACACCAAGTGGTGCACCCCCAGCAGCTGTCCTGCTGAGTGGTCATCTGTAACCAAAAGCGGTGTGTTTCAGCAGATCCCTTAGCCCACAACGTCAACAAACAGTGCCTTGTTGGAAAAAGCAATGAAAACCTATCCGACATTTGCTGCAGCTGGACTGGGTAACAAATACGAGCAGCTATTAACGAAGGTCGATGAGATGGAAACCCATGCACCCAGAACTGGGGCATGCTGCAAAGAGCCTATAAAAGAACTGAAGCATCAAGCAGCAATCCCAGGAAGTGTGGCGGAGGAGATGAAAGCTATTCTGGGTAGTGTTAAACTGCTGGAGAACAATATCCGAAGGGGATAAGCATTAATGAATCTTTAGACATGGAAAAGTCCAACCGAAAGCTAACTGAATACATGCTCCCTGCTGACAGCAATATCCTACATATCCTACCTATTAGTGTCCAATACCAATTAGTATTATCCTACCTAAAACTATTAGTGAGGCCTAAAGAAAATTTTCTGCTCAAAGCAGTAAAATCTTAAGTACATCTGTTCAAGTCCCCAAATTGATAATAAGATCTAACTGTACCAAAAGCACTGCCAGGAAACACTGGGGCACCTCTGCTTTGTGCCGTTGAACTGGTGGCCCACCAGGCAGGACCAATATTCATCTGGTTCTGAATATCCTTACTCCTTGCCTTTCAATGACATACATAAAACCACATATAAAATACTACAAAATCAAACAACCTTACCATCTACTGCCTTACATAAAAGCTAACAAATATCCTAGGGCAATTTGTATTTCTGGTGAGTAAGGAAGAACAGTACTGCAGAGGTCCACAACCCCTCCAGACATCATCCAAAAACTCATCAGTGGTCAAGTGTTCAAACAGCTCAGATCCAAGTGTAAGAACAAACTGAAACTAATTCTTGTGCAAAGGGACAGGTCAAGACAGATGCAACGCTGCTCTGTCCTATTGCCCTAGCCCTTGTGCTAGTCTGACATAGGCAGGTACAATTTAAACTGAGTGCTGGTATCTGCAGTCCACTGACACAGACACCACGTTAATTTTGTTATCCAGATATTTATAAGGTGAGAAAATGTCCACAGTCGTCCAGAAATTGATTTGCTCATATAAAATATGGCAGGTGTCACATATATGTATTTCCTGAACAAGATGCTATGAAAAAATAAAAACCAAAAAAACTCAGGAAATGTTATCAATCAGACCACAGTGTCCTGAATTTTGAAATGACATTTCAAATTTAGGTCTCAATTTTCTACAAGAAGTGGCATATTTTTTTCTTTTACAAATACTTATAAGATCCAAATCAGTCAGTAAGAGTGCCTATTTATTCAAGAGAGAATTCATTTCTTATATGACTAGCATGAAGACCATTCACATTTAGGCAAGTGATCTTGTAAGCCTTCATGTTTCAGTTTATAAACCAACCCTGAACTATCAGGGACTAGAAATAAAAGTGTGACAGGAAAAGGATCTCCACTAATGATCCCCATTATAGAAGGCTGCCCTCTGAAAAATCTGAGAAAATATTCATCTGGAATGTCAATCCTGTATTTTCAGTTTGCTTCACAAAGGTGTCACTGCTTCCAAAGGCTGACTGGGTAAGGCAGGATATAGCAGTAACAAAGGTAACAGAGATACTTCTTATTTTCTGACAACCATCTGTATGGGCTTTCCATTCAAGTATTATAATATTTTGATTTCAGATATCTTTGCATAAAATCTTTCACTGACTATGCAAAATAGCGCTTTAAAATTGTTTGGGCAACAATAACTTCCCCCAGCCACTTTTTTTTTTTTAAACAGTTTCTGAGTTTTGGACTTTTTTTTTTTTAATTTTGTTTTGGTCCCACATTGGACTGAAAACTAAGCCTTTACAATATTTAGAAATCAGAACTAAAATCTCTCTTCTCTGTTTCTATTGAATGTCAGAGTCCTTTGGTTCAGGGCTTCCCTCTCCCACTTTTTGTCATGTATATAAGAAGTATCCAGAAACCAAAAAAGGGGAGATGAAAGCACACAGAGACTAAACAATTCTCCAGATATCACTGGAAAAGTCAACTGTGCAGCCAGGAGGCAGAATGGATTTCTTAATTAATGCTATGTTGCTTTAATCATTAACCATTAATGTTCATCCCAAGACTCGCACAAAGCAAAAAATGTGACAACAAAATCTACATGAAATATTGTCCATATTTCCATGACAAAGCACTAAATAACACCTGTAAAGTACAAAGCCAAAAAACCTGCAGCTGTTTTCATGCAGGGATATGTAGAGTTTGATTTATCATTACACAACATCTGTTTCTAAGCAAATAATTAGACCTCATAAAATGTTTACATTCATAAGTAACTTAAAGCAAAAGAAATGAGCAAAGTAATGTTAATAACAGTGGAGTTTTAACTAATAGGACATCCTAAAGGGTACTAAAAGGAACAAATGACAATAAAACTTTAATCTAATCTTACCCAATGGTTAGGAAGAGCAATGGTCTCTTCTACTTCGTGTTTTCTTTTGGAAGAAAAATTGTGTAATCCAAGCCTAGCTTTTTTTGCCTATGTATCCCTACCTCCAACTTCTGTCTGAAGAAAATAAAGATTTATTTTATTTACTAGTTTTTCCAGTCTGTTTATACTTTTATCTACTGAAAATTTTATTTGAAAGATATTTAGCATTTACAGATTGTGACTATACAACAAATCCATTACTCCAACTAGGAATTAAAGATCCTCGGGGAGAAACCAACAAAGCTTTACTGAAAGTCCCTGACATGGACCATTCTGGAATATACCAGTATTTCTACTTTATTCCATTTTTTGGTAATTTTGCCCAAAATCCATGAAATCAGAGAGGAACTCTAGTGGCTGCACATAGTAAAATTTGTCAGCTCAAGATTTATTTTATTTCATTTCTTTGGAAGGGGTGGGGCAGGGAAAATAATTTGAAAGTAGAATTCAGAGGAAAAATTGCAAATTACCTCCTGGCTGACAAAATGCTGCACTTTTTAAAGCTGAAGTAAGCAAGCAGTTTCGGGGGAAAAAAAACAAAAATCAGAAGAAAATCTGCATTTCTACTTTCTGATTTTTTCTCCCTTCAATCATTTATAGACAGTTCTGCTTATAATACTCCTTTCCAGCAAGGACAGATTGTCATATTAAAAAGGACACTTCCTCCTACACTACCAAGAGGAAGGTAATAATATTGCATGGACTCATCCTGAAAGGAAGGAGGATTTTTTAGGAGCTCAAAAAAACCCAAAGAGCTGAAGAAATGAAATTAGGTTCCATTCAGCTTCTCTTTGCTTTTTCTTTTTAAATTAACTTCCTAATTTTTACTTTTAAATTTTTTCGCTGCAAGCAGCAGTTTAAAAATAAAGGAAAAACAAGCCGATTTCTCTAACATCAAGAGAGGGTCAAATAAAGGACACTGCACCTTTCCAGAGGCACCTGTGCTCAGCAGCCTGAACACAAAATGAGCCAACATCACTTGGCAAATGGTTTCTTTACTGGCTTTAGCAGAAATCCCTTGGCTCTTGCTACTGCCCTCAGTGTTGTGAATCAGCAATAATGCCGTACTCCTTTTTCTGCAAGTTTCAGTTGTTTATCTTTTCTTCCTTCATAGTGAATGAGGTGCTTTCAAAACAAAAGACACAATCTCTCATCATGTTTGCTGCAGCACTATAGAGAGAGTTAGCCAATTCTAAGCAAAAAGGTTACTCTTTCAGAGGGTTTTTCTAACAGAAACAGATTTTTTTTTTAAAATCTGGAAAACCTGGGAAAAACAAACAAAAAAGACCCCATTTTTGAACAGAAAGCAAAAACTAAGATTAGGAGTTTGTCATCAAAGTCTCAATCTCACAGCCATCTGAACTAAATTAAAGGAAACATAATGAGATTTATTTTCCTTAGATAAACCTGACTGTGCACTTCTAAAAACACTTAAAATACTAGAAAACAACTGTTCCACTGTATCATCATGTTCCTGCCGACTGGGTTAATCTTTGCACACTAAGACACACTGGCATACATATCATACAAATCCCTCCCTTTTTCCTCCTTAATATAAGGTAATGAAACTTAAGCAGAATCATCCAACAAACTGCAGGCCAGCACAGCAGCTGGCTATACTTACACAACTGCTTCAATTTGGCACATCATACTTGGAGCAGGCAATATAGAGTCTCTGCATTAATAATGCAACACAATCTTGCAATGGCTGGACCAGCCTTTTTCCTCATTGTTTTTTAGCACCTCAAATTCTCCTGCTTGTTTCAGATGCCTCTAGTGCTTAAACTTGACCTTCACTCAAGGTTTTTTGTAGGGCACAGTCAAAATGTACCTCCAAAACAGCTGAAGTATATAGCTTCTTTTTTTATACTCATGATTTATTTCCCTCTGGAGAAGGTTAACTTATCTACCCTACAATTCCTTATATTGGTGCTGCAGCTCTAACTCTTACTCTTCCTGATTTCACAGAGTCACAGTTCAAATGCTGTTGCCATTGCCTTCACAGGGAGTCAAAGGATCCCCTGCACACTGGTGGCAGGGAACTGACTGCAGGGGAAAACAGTTTCTTCCATCTTTCTCTGTGTTTGTGCTTGGCCTGAAAAACAGGAGGAGGATCACCACAGGCTGTGCTTTGAGCCCCAATAAATGATACTGCCTTTTCTAAGGCATTAAAGTAGGATCGCTCAAAAAAAAAGAAAAAAAAAAAAAGAAATATCTGTAAAATCAAATAAAACCAGTGGTATTTTCTTTCTCTATTAACAGTAGCAGAAATTTGCTGCCGCAAGTACTACCCTTTCCTCAGGCTACTTTTTCACATCCTGTAAAGATGCTTGGGAAGTTACCTCAGTCAAAAAGGTGCACCTTAAAGCAGCTACGACTCTGCTCAAGCATCCCGAGTGCTCTTAGCTCCTGTCTTGTAGAGATGAAACTAACCGGGAAGGTTTCTGCGAAGAGGGCAAAGGTAGGAGTCTCTGTCCAAGGTGCTGACGCCCAGTAAGAAGATCTAAATCGGGAGGGGAAACAGCGGAGTCCATGAAGCTTCCTTCATTCACACTCATGTGACACGGTAACTCGCACTTCATCTACTTAAACTCACAAGCACTGCAACCGAGTTCTTAAAAAACAAGCAGAAAGCGAGGTCTCCAGATATAAGAAAAAGATCAAATTCCATCCCAGCTGGCAGGTGATTACTGAAAAAGGGAATTTTTTTAAAGTAGCTGCAAGCCTAAGCAGGATTTACCTGGTAATACAAATGTATCAGAGCTTATTGAGAAAACTGAAGGTAAAGCACCATCTGCTAAGAATATTGTCACCTCCACAATATGCCAGCACTACTCGCTATCCACAGACTACCAGTTTTTTTCCCCTTTTCTTCTCAGCACTCATTTTTAAAGATTCTGAACGAAGGTTAAGACACACATTTTTTCATCCAAGTATGAGGATGAAATTTACTACTAGCTGCACACCAAGATCTTGAATTAGGATGTGCTTCTTGGAGGGAAGAACTCCTGAATATTATTTCTTCACCATTTGTAACCAAGTATTACTATGCGGTGTATTTTCAAGTTAGAATATGAAACCATATCAAGGTTTCTGGATCTTTAAATTGATCAATAAGGTTTTAGATTAATGCTACCATTGCTTTCAGTAAGATTTGAATTTCACTCCCTCTCAGTTATGCACAAGAGTATTTCAGCTATTACAGAAGTTCTCTTTTTTTTTTTTTTAACTTTTCATTAGCCTACCTTATCATAAAACAGAAGTCATTGGCAGACGAAAGATCATCTATAATAGAGTTATTTCAACCAGGACTGTAAGAACCCCTCATGATAGATTGCTAAAAGGTAGCAAGCCACCCAGTGATCAAGAACTGCAGCATGACCTACAAGCAGAAAGGTCATTGTTTTGAGCTATCCTCTCCCCGTATAAAACTTCAACTCTCAGCTTCCCTGCTAGATGCCTGCTTTTCTACTCTAGTTAGGTTTCTTCTAGTATAAAATTCACTTGAACTGAGTCAGCTTCCATCATTCTCAAGGTATAATCCAGACAGATCCCTCCTTTTCTGGCACTGAGACCTATAGAAACCCATTTCACTGTGTACGTTTCTCTGACTGAGAACCCAAGAAAGTTAGTTTAGCAGAAGTTCAAAATACTGTTATTACTTTGTGGGCTGTGTCATAATTGCTTGAAAGAAAACTCATGACATATTCCACACCTTCATATTTACTATTATATTTTTTTCTGTCAAAATTATTAAATTCTGCACTGAAACATATAGAAGTTTCTTCAGAGACATTCCCCAGATAAAAATAATTTCATGAGGAAAATACCACTGCCTACCTTTTCCTTTGGTGCTCAGTTTCATTTTTGTGGAAGATTCTGAAGGAAGAAGTCACCAAATGTTTTCAGCAATATTATTTTCATTTACAGTGAGACACACAGCAATATAATGGAAAACCAGAAAACCAGAAAAAGACCGCCATTTGCGTCCAATGTTCTCTGCTTCAGCTGAACAAATCATTTGGTGTTGTCTCTGATACTTTGTGCAGAATCCAAATTAGACAACCCTGTTTATTGACCACTTGACTATCTGAAGAACAATCTGCAGGCTATAAAGCTCATCTTCCTGCATGTGTGGATTAATCAGCGCTGAAATATCTGAATTACTTCATCCTGGTTTCAGCTGGGGTAGAGTTAATTTTCTTCATAGAAGATAGCATGAGGCTATGTTTTGGATTTGGGACGAAAATAATGTTGATAACATACTGATGTTTTCAAGTTGTTGCTAAGCAGTCAAGGACTGTTCAGCTTCTCATGCTGGCCTGCCAATGAGAAGGCCGGGGTTGTAGGGGGAGCTGGAAGGGGACACAGCCAAGACAGCTGACCCAAACTGGCCAAAGGGATATACCATACCATACGACATCATGCTCAGTATATAAAGCTGGGCGAAGACAAAGGAAGGGAGGGGATGTTCAGAGTGATGGTGTTTGTCTTCCCAAGTAACCGTTACACATGATGGAGCCCAGCTTTCCTAGAGATGGCTGACCACCTGCCTGCTGATGGGAAGTGGTGAATTAATTCCTTGTTTTGCTTTGCTTGGTTGTGCAGCTTTTGCTTTACCTATTAAACTTTATCTCAACCAATGAGTTTTCGCACTTTTAGCCTTCTGATTCTCCTCCCCATCCCACCGTGGGGGAGTAAGTGAATGGCTGTGTGGTTGTTTTAGCTACCTGCTGGATTAAACCACAATATACTTTTACTATTGTGTTTGCTTCCTGAATTTATCCACCGGAAATACCATTTTCCTCCATTATATGCTTCATTCATTGCAAATCAAGAATACTTATTCGTTTTATCCTGAAGTTATTTCAATTTACACCAGTAAAACAACAGCAGAATTTAGCTGTCTAACTAATGGCTACCCAGGTTTACTACTGTATTTGAATGCTACTGCAGGCTTGATAGTGAAGTATCTTCTTAATGACAATTATATGTTATACTTTGCACAGTGTAAAGGAAGTGTCTTTCACATACAGATGTTGATACTTCCTCAGGCCTGCCTCCGATACGAATTCAGTCTGCTCTTCATAGCTGCTGGACAGCAGAAGGTCATTAGCAGTGACTTTTTACTGTGGCACAAGCTTACTCAGTATAATAATGGATAGCCTGAAAGGCCTTCAGATATGCTCTGTGTGATAATTTTATTAGCTTCATGCATAAAACCTCAGAAATTTAATTAATAGTCTGGAAAAATATAAATACAAATTATAAAACTCAAGGGGTTTATATATTCAAGCAGTTAGAGTAAGCTGCTAGTTTCACTAACCATGTACCACACACAGAATCACAGAATCATTAAGGTTGGAAAGGACCTTTGAGATCATCAAGTCTAAACGTTAACCCAACACCACCATGCCCCCTAAACCATGTCCCGAAGTGCCTCATCCACACATTTTTTGAACACTTCCAGTGATGGTGACTCCACCACCTCCCTGGGCAGCCTGTTCCAATGCTTGACCACTCTCACAGTGAAGAAATTTTTCCTAATATCCAATCTAAACCTCCCCTGGCGCAACTTGAGGCCATTTCCTCTTGTCCTATCACTAGTTACTTGGGAGAAGAGACCAACACCCACCTTGCCACAACACACTTTCAGGTAGCTGTAGAGAGCGATAAGGTCTCCCCTCAGCCTCCTCTGCTCCAGACTGAAAAACCCCAGTTCCCTCAGCTGCTCCTCATAAGACCTGTGCTCCAGATATCTCACGAGCTTCGTTGCCCTTCCCTGGACATGTTCCAGCACCTCAATGTCCTTCTTGTAGTGAGGGGCCCAAAACTGAACACAGGATTCACGGTGCGGCCTCACCAGTGCCGAGTACAGGGGTACAATTACTTCCCTACTCCTGCTGGCCACACTGTTTCTGATACAGGCCAGGATGCTGTTGGCCTTCTTGTGCACCTGGGCACACTGCTGGCTCATATTCAGCCGGCTGTCAAACAGCACACCCAGGTCCTTTTCTGCCAGGCAGCTCTCCAGCCACTCTTCCCCAAGCCTGTAGCATTACATGGGGTTGTTGTGACCCAAGTTCAGGACCTGGCACTTGGCCTTATTAAACCTCATACAGTTGACCTCTGACCATCAATCCAGCCTGTCCAGATCCCTCTGCAGAGCCCTCCTACCCTCCAGCAGATCAACACTCCCACCCAACTTGGTGTCATCTGCAAACTTACAGAGGGAGCACTCGATCCCCTCATCCAGATCATCAATAAAGATATTGAACAAGACCGGCCCCAGAACTGAGCCCTGGGGAACACCGCTTGTGACCGGCCGCCAGCTGGATTTAACGCCGTTCACCACAACTCTCTGGGCTCGGCCATCCAGCCAGTTCCTCACCCAACGAAGAGTAAACCTGTCTAAGCCACGAGCTGCCAGTTTCTCCAGGAGAATGCTGTGGGAGACACTGTCAAAGGCTTTACTGAAGTCCAGGTAGACAACATCCATGGCCTCATCCACTAGGCGGGTCACCTGGTCATAGGAGGAGATCAGGTTGGTCAAGCAGGACCTGCCTTTCATGAACCTGTGCTGACTGGGCCTGATCCCTTGGTTGTCCTGCACATGCCCTGTGAGCATCCTCAAGATGAACCGCTCCATGGTCCTCCCCAGCATGGAGGTCAGGCTGACAGGCCTGTAGTGCCCAGGATCCTCCTTCCAGCCTTTCTTGTAGATGGGCGTCACACTGGCAAGCCTCCAGTCATCTGGGACCTCCCCTGTTAACCAGGACTGCTGATAAATGATGGAGAGTGGCTTGGCAAGCTCCTCCGCCAGCTCTCTCAGTACTCTCGGGTGGATCTCATCAGGCCCCATAGACTTGTGGGTGTCCAGGTGGCTTAACAGGTCCTTAACGGTTTCCTGTTGGATTATGAGGAGTTTATTGTGCTCTCCATCCCCGTCTTCCAGCTCAGGGGGCTGATTACCCTGCAGATACCTGGTCTGGCTATTAAAGACTGAGGCAAAGAAGGCATTAAGTACCTCAGCCTTGTCCTCATCCTTGGTGACAATGTTCCCCACCATATCCAGTAATGGATGGAGATTCTCCTTGACTGTCTTTTTGTGGTTAATATATTTGTAGAAGCATTTTTTGTTATCCTTTAAGACTGTGGCCAGATTGAGCTCTAGTTGGGCTTTTGCCTTTCTCATTTTTTCTCTGCTTGACCTAACGAGATCCATTTACTCTTCTGGAGTTGCCTTCCCCTTCTTCCAGAGGTGATAAACTCTCCTCTTTTCCCTGAGTCCCAGCAAAATCTCCCTGTTCAGCCAGGCCGGTCGCCTTCCCCGCCAGCTCTTCTTACGGCACATGGGGACCGCCTGCTCCTGCGCCTTTAAGATTTCCTTCCTGAAGACTATCCAGTCTTCCTGGACCCTTTTGCCCTTCAGGACTGTCTCCCAAGGGACTTTCTCAACCAGTGACCTGAACAGGCCAAAGTCTGCCCTCTGGAAGTCCATGGTAGTAGTAGACCCCTCTCCTTACTTCACTCAGAATCGAGAATTCTATCATGTCATGGTCGCTAAGCCCAAGATGGCCTCCAACCACCACATCTCCCACCAGTCCTTCTCTGTAAACAGCAGGTCAAGCAAGGCACCTCCCCTGGTGGGCTCATTCACCAGCTGTGTCAGGAAGTTATCCTCCACACACTCCAGGAACCTCCTAGGCTGTTTCTTCTCTGCTGTGTTGTATTTCCAGCAGAAGTTCAGTAGATTGAAGTCCCCTACAAGAACAAGGGCTAGCAATTGCGAGACTTATGCCAGTTGCTTATAGAATGTATCATCTGCCATTCATGTACTAACATTGCTTCATTTTTAGAAACTTTTGATCTCTCATTTCCCAGAGCTTTCATTATTTCTTAAATTGAGACAGCAGCTACTCACTGTTGCTATCTTCTGTTTAAGATTGAATGTCTCATATTACAAGTGCTCAACTGAAACAAGTTGAAATAAGACCTGTGGGCTGCTGAATGCTCTTGAGGCCCACAAAATAGTGAGATGCACATCACATGAAGCTATCCAGTAAGTCAGCTTTTAAGTAAATAAAAGTAAATACAGTAGTTGTAGAAGAAATAGCAGTAAAAGAGACAAAGTAGATGGCTTTTAGAGAGACTACTGTTTTTCTACCTACATAAAATCTTGCATAATCTCTTCAGAATGTTTTGAAAGATTCTGCTTTTTAAAAGGTCACCAATTCAATAATAAATACATGCACACGCATACACATATGTATACGTATTTAATATACACAGGTTTAGAACACTGCTTGGGTCTGTAAAGCTTGCTTAGTGTGAAATTGATTCAGATTTTTTTATACACTATGGAATAGAACTTTCCAATTTGCTAATGAGAATAAAAAACTAGCCAAGAAAACAATGTATTTCCCTCTCCTCTCCACCAAACTGAAGGTAGGAGGTAATTATTTAAATTCAGATATTTTCAGTCAGATTTGTTTCTTTCATTTAAGAGAAAGCGAATATCATAAGCACGCCTGGAAACTTACAGCTTCCAGTTTTATGCATGATTCTTCTTGGTATGCATTACAAAGAAAACTGGCAAAATTTTAGCCAGCCCATCCATTTTGTAGGACTCTTGCCACCTACCACCTATAATTTACATAATAGAGCATGTAATTTCAGATGTGCACTTGCTCCTCCCCACAATCATTTTCAGTATGGCACAGTTCACCTGTTAAGTAATAGCAATTCATCACTCTCTGACAAATAGCACAATAAAACTGCTCGCTGTGTCTTGCAGTGGGAGCCAAATCAAACCAAAAGAAAAAGTCTTGCACTCACGTTTTGGACTAGACACAGACCCATGTAATACCATCACAAATTCAATTATTTTGCAGTGTGATTATTAACGACAGAACAATGTAATAAGTTTGCGTGAAGATAAAATTCCTGTGGTTAAGTGAGTCCTTGATGATGAAATTTCTTTACCAAATTAAAGCACTTTTCCCCCAGGCATTTGGGAGTCTCATTAAAAGCCCATTTAAGCCAATGAGAATCTTCCCATTGACAGACATAAGTTTGAATTAGGTCCTCACTGCATTAAAATTGAAACATGTGGGGGTCAATTTTTAGGAAAAACAATTTCCTGGTACTGGCTTAGAATTGTTTCTGTACATGCTCATGCATCCAGCACAGAATTGTGTGTTCATATCAAGCAACTACACATAAATGCTTATAAAAAAATCTCACTACATATATACATGTAATAATCCAGTCTGCAGATATAAATTGTGACAGCAGATAATTTTAAATAGGCCTCAGAGTTTTTTAAAAGCCTCTTAGCTGATAGGTATGCCCTGAAGCATATGACTTATTCCTTCTTCTCTCTTATTACTAAGAATTAGAAGAATTTTGCACTTAAATTCCCCACCTATAGCTATATAACTATCCAGAAAGAGCCTACAGCTACATTAAGGAGGTGGTTGCCTAAATCCAACCTAATTCCCACTGTGGTGCCCTAATTCCAAAACTGCTTCTCAAATTCCCCTGTCACTGATCATCTAAGCCTGTACAATCCCTAGACATCTTTGTTTTTTGACAGTAAAACTTTTCAGGTGCCAGAGGAATTATGGCTTCCCCAATGAACATTTCTCATTCCCCAGGAGGCTGGACAGGATGCAGTCACCTCCTCTTCCTGAAACTGCTCAACTCTTTCTTAAAAACATATATACATCTGCATGCGCGCGCATGTGTGTGTCTATTATATGTATATATATATTTTTATATACGTATTAAATAAAATCAGACAGTGAAAGCAAGATTGAATAGGACTACGCAGCCTAAATTAAACCTTAATCTGGAGACTCCTTGATTCCAGTCCCTCCGCTAACAGTTGTTATATGTTATTACACAGCATGGGACAAAAAAAAAATTACTCAGATGTTATAACAGCAATAAAAAAAGCTTTTGTCCCAAGCCTCAATGGTTACAGACCATGGTTATCCAGTAGATTGTAGACGTTGTTCTTCTTTGGCCTAATAAACCTTGAATTACATTGAACAGAAGGGAGCAGCTTCAAACCAAAAGTCTGAGTCATTCCTGTTCCCACCCCCATCCCAGTACCCTACTGGAAATTATGCACAGACTTTTAGTGAGAGAGGATCAACCACTGAAACAAATTACCAGAGGAAGTGATGACAAAATGACAAATTCAGATCAAGATCTGATAACTTTCTGAAAGACAATCTTTAGCAAAAATCCAATATATTTCAGACACACTCAGGGTAGCTGCATGAAAAACATAACCAGCTACCTGAAAGAACTCAAATTGATACACACAGCCTCAGGGGTCCCTTTTGTTCTTAAGCTCTATGAACTTCAGCATGTAGCATGTGCATTTAGCTAGATGCAGTCAAATCCATGTTGTTTCTAAGGCCACTTTCTATCCTTATTGCAAAACTGTTTCAAAAGTCCAAATTACTGCATGAGGTTTTCTGGACTGTATCATGCAGATAATCAGATGATCTCATGGGTCCCATTTGGTTTAAAATTTCATGCACTGGCTCTTTACTTTTATCTGCCAAAGACATTTTTATATTCTGACTATTTATCTAAAGAAAGATGAAAGCTGAACATTTGTAATCTAGCTGTTTCTTTACAAATGGCACAGCCAACTTCCAGCTTCAATGTGTGACATTAGAAATGGAAATATCAGCTGGTGAGAGAAAGGCATCTGGAAAAAGTAACACATTTTCAATATTCTGAGATTATTTTCAGAAGTATATTCAAACTGGAGGTGCTTTTGATTTAGCTATATATCTCCTCCTAATGGCAAGTGAACAACTAAAACCTCTTGCCTCAAGCTGACAATATGCTCTTGCTTTCCCAAATATAAGATCACTATTTGACTGACATTAGACTGTAGTCTGCTACTGAAATTACAGTCAAAGACAGATCAGCACTGGCTTTGTCTCACAAGTGAGATTTTTACAGCTCCCTTGGAGCCAACTCCTTTACATATAATTCACATTTGCACTGAAATTCAAAGACCTTGGAAGAGTTTGGATTCACTTGCTGTCCTAGGCATTCATCCCAGGATCTGACTTGGAATAGCTGAAGGAGGTTGTGTTTGCACTCATTTTGGTGCTGCAAATAAAAATTCAAGACAAAAGTACTTTTTCCTCTTTTTTCTTTTTTTCTGAAAGTATTCTCTAACCTCACAGTACAATGTACATTTTACTTGAATATTATCATAGATAACTGAAATTTGAAAAATGTTGGCAAATTCTATGCAAGGTATGCATAAATCTTCAGAGAATTTAGAAAAAAATCCATAGAAGTAACTAGTTGATTCATTTTGTCTATCAGTTGCGGAAAGCAGTGAAGAGAGAGGAAACCCATAGAAACTTCAGTATGTCAAATCACATTTGCTGGGTTATTTACAAATTATGTAGCACTCTCAAAAAAAATAATTCTGACAAAGCAATATCAAGACAAAAAAAAAAGGAAGAGATCTCATTTTGACCAAGAGACCCAGGTGATCCAAAGTTCTGTTACCTAGTGTTGATAACAGTTAAATTCTGCCTGACAGAAAAATTAGTAGCAAAAAGTGTTGTCTGACAGATCCTGCAAGCCCAAGAAAATATGTCAGGAATGTAGACACACCTTTTTTTCAGTCCACTTATATTGTGAACAAGTCAAATGTAATCTGATAAGTAACCAGTTGAAATAGTGCCCAAAACAAGATCTACCTGGATCAGAAATATGGGTTGAATAATTTTCCTGTCTCAAGTGATCTGTTAGTGTACATGTATGAGCAAATGAGCTACTTTCTCGTTTGGGTTAGGACTACAGAAACAACGTAAGACCGTAATCTTTTGAATCTAAATGCTACAGTTTAAAGCACAGCTTTGGAAGTCAAAGCTGTATTATTTTACCTCAGGGGTTGTTGCCACGTTAGCTTTCTTTATCTGATCAGAAACAGAAAATCTTCAGATATATGAAAAGCTTCCAGCCTGTTCTAGGAAGATTTCTAACCCAATTTTGTAGCTCTAACACGTCAGAAGATTATACTCAAATCTGCACGGCAGACAAGAGGAAACCTGTAGTTCATTTAAGACCGCTGTCCTGGTTTCAGCTGGGATGGATAGAGTTAATTTTCTTCAGAGAAGCTAGTGTAAGGCTATGTTTTGGATTTGGGATGAAAATAATGTTGATAATGTACTGATGTTTTCAGTTGTTGCTAAGCAGTCAAGGACTGTTCAGCCTCTCATGCTGGCCTGCCAATGAGAAGGCCAGAGGTGCACAAGAAACTGGGAGGGGGCACAGCCAGGATGCTGACCCAAACTGGCCAAAAGGATATTCCATACCATATGACGTCGTGCTCAGTATATAAAGCCAGGGCAAAGAAGAAGGGGTTGGTGGGACGTTTGGAGTCTGTCTTCCCAAGTAACTGTTACATGTGATGGAGTCCAGCTTTCCTGGAGATGGATGAACACCTGCTTGCTCATGGGAAGTAGTGAATCAATTCCTTGTTTTGCTCTGCTTGCTTGCGCGGCTTTTGCCTTACCTCTTAAACTGTCTATTTCAACCCATGAGTTTTCTCACTTTTACTTTTCTGATTCTCTCTGCTATCCCACTTGGAGCAGCGGGAAGGAGTGAGAAAGCGGCTGTGTGGTGCTTAGTTTTTGGTTGGGGTTAAACAACAACAACATCAAATGACTGAAGGTGGAGAGGGATGTCTTGGTAGCACTAAAGTATATATTTTCTGGCTTCTAGTAGTATTTGAAAGGCATATTTGGTGGTCAGGAGAAGGCCCCTAATTCTAGCTTAATATTAGATAAACTTCCAAACACTTAAATGCTTATCTGAAAACCAAACTGGCATAACAGCCATTACTAGTTATTTGTTTTCTCTTTGTGAAGGATTTAGGCTTTTGATAGCATCAGACAATACTGCAGTCTAAACTAATATGAACATTTGAAAACAAACATGTTTAACTCTACACTACAAAGTTGTGCTGCTTCAATTATGAGTTTTCAAATAAATCACTGCAAAACCAGCACATACACCATTCATAGAAAAGTAGTTTGGATTAGTTGCTACCCACCCTCTATAACGTGCACCTATAATTTAAAAAGTTAACAGGTACAACAGTAAAAGAAAAACCACAGCGCCAGCACTTATGTGCACTTATGCTATGTATTATATTGTCAGAAGTGTGAGATTTACTTAACTGGCATTGATTTGATAGAACCCCACAGAAGCTGGGCAACCAGAATCAAACCCAACCCAGAGCCATCAAAGATGGGGGAGCTTTTTGTCTGTGTGTCTGCTTATAAGGTGATCTATCCTCTAGGACTGCAAATGCTGTGGTACACGTCCTGGCCCGTAGCTTCCTCGCTCAGTGTTGCCCTTCTCCTCTTGTCCTTTGACTGTATCGGTACAGGCTGGGAGATGGAAGGATTGAGGGCAGCCCTGCTGAGAAGGACTTGGGGGCACCAGTGGATGAAAAGCTGGACTTGAGCCGGCAATGTGCACTCACAGCCCAGAAGGCCAACCGTATCCTGGGCTGCATACAAAGCAGCGTGGCCAGCAGGTCGAGAGAGGTGATTCTGCCCCTCTATTCCACTCTGCTGAGACTCCACCTGCAGTTTTGAGTCCAGCTCTGGAGCCCTCAGCAGAGGAAAGACATGGACCAGTTGGAGTAGGTCCAGAGGAGGGCCACAGAAAGGATCAGAGGGATGGAACACCTCTCCTATGAGCAAAGGCTGAGAGAGTTGGGGTTGTTCAGCCTGGAGAAGAGAAGGCTCCAGGGAGACCTTATTAGCAGCCTTTCAATCCTTGAAGGGGGCTTATAAGAAATATGGATCAAACTTTTTAGCAGTGCCTGTAGCAACAGGACAAGGGGTATTGGTTTTAAAGTAAAAGAGGGCAGATTTAGACTAGATATAAGGAAGAAATTTTTCACAATGAGGGTGGTGAAACACTGGCACAGGTTGCCCAGAGAGGTGGTAGATGCCCCATCCCTGGAAACATTCAAGGCTGAGTTGGACTGGGCTCTGAGCAACCTGGTCTAGTTGAAGATGTCCCTGCTCGCTGCAGGTGGTGTTGGACTATATGACCTTTAAAGGTCCCTTCCAACTCCAAAATTCTGTGATTCTATGATCCCATGTTAAAATGCTGTGAGGACTGTGATAAAGCACCCTGAACATCTCTCTCACTCATTACTGCTGTGCCTCTTGGGACTCTCTCAGCAAATAGAGAGCTCTGATTTCCAAACATTGCTAAAAACAAGAAATGCAGCCTGCCCCTTACTTTAACCAGGCCAGTAAAATAGAAACAAGGCATCCACGGTGCTATCAAAAAGTGTGGACCTTTTCCAATAATTCCTTGCAAAACATTTACATATTAAATAATTAATAACTAATTAATTGCACCTTTTTCTTTTTTCCTTTTTTTTTTTTTTTAAGAATTTAACAGGAAAGTAACAGAAATTCTAACAGTCTACCTAGAAGCAAGAATGTGTTCATTTTCTTAGCAGGTATATCCTGCTAATGGAATATATTCACAGCATTACCATATCAGCATGTTAATACCATTTGCAGAACTCAATGAGAGTTAATGAGAACAATAATTATTTGAGAGGGAATGTTGCTTTGGGCTTTATTATTCCTTTCTTATAATTTTGAGTTCTTTGTTTTGGACTCTGTAGAATGGTATACTGACTACATAGCCAAGTAATTGGATTTCTCTTATTAGACACAGACACCATAAAAGGCATGCCACAGAGTCAGGACTCATACAATGCTTTTCTCCTCCTCACTGGATCATTCAAATTCTTCTTGTGGCAATGAGTCACATCCTGATTACAAGCACACTACTGAAACACAGTGCAGGTCCACAAATATTGATAGATATTTTTCATTTTTAAAGGGGCTCTATAGTCAAAATAATTTGCCTTATTGACTGCATACGCAAGCAGACTAAAGGCTTGTAGCAGCCTTGAATTAATTAGTAAAAATAATCACATTAAGGCTTGAACTTACTAATAAACTGGTACAGCATTAACATTTTGGTCATTAAACCTGTTTAATTAAATTTAATTGAGCTATCACATTATTATGGCTACTAGTAAACTAACTAACCACATTGCCTTGTCCCTCTTCCCAACCCCCACCAGGAGAAAAGAAGAGAAATGGGAAGAGGAGAATAAAGAAATAAAAAAATTAAAAAGAAAAAATTCAGTTAGATTTCATCAGAGGTAAACTGATTCAAAAAGTGGTGTAAAACTACCTCATATCAGAGCTGAGCTTCATGAAATTAGAGAATGAGATCTTTACAATCAAAGAAGGAAAATATATTAGGTCAATTTTTCTAACCTCTCAAATCCCCTGTGAGTGCTAAATCATAACTGCTGTTATATGCTTTTTTGTAACTAAGATGGAATTATTTGTGTTTAGGGCACTTTCGCACTTCTAGTGACAAACAAATAATTTTAAATCATAGGAAACAGTAAAGAATGCATCTTAAATACTTGTTGGACAAGTGTACAAAACATGACTCAAGTGCTTTTTTTAAAAGTTTCCCTCCTGTGTATTTGAAACATGCCTAATTTTATCTTTTGGAAATTTTGCAACACACTAAATTAGAAATTTAATTCTCTTTCAGAAACACTAATGAATTAAAAGTTCAAAAGTCAGTCCTTTATGAAATACAATTTTATTATACAGTACCACTAAGTCAGTATTCACTGTTGCCAACACCGTGTAAATTCCCTAATGAAACTACATTTAAAGGCAGAGAACTTACATATGATAGGGCTGAGTTATGACTTAATTTTAGTGGCATTTCCAATGAACTAAGTAAACAAGGAAAATTATATTAGTAGCTCCACCTCTATCCTGACAGGAAGGCAACTTGGGCTTCATTTCTTTCCTGGGTTAATTCTTCACACAAAATTATTATTTACTACCGCTAGAAATGCAGCCTGAGCCTTCCCCTTTCCAACCAGGAGCTTAGCAGGGATGTCACCAGCAGCAGCACCTACGTGCTTTTCCACAAAAACAAACTGTTTGACAGGAAATTGTCAGTTCAACTAAATTTAAGTGTCTGTTTTCCACATTTTACCATCAAAACAATATCTGGGAAATAAAAATATTTTGATTCAGACATGTTACTGGAGCATCTCAGTTAGAGGTAAATTAGCCCATACATTCAGTCTTCAATAGGTGCTAGACACTTTAAGGAAAGACTGTGATTCTTTCTGGAACATGTAAATTAGCTGAGGGGGCATAAACAATATACATAAATGAAGGCATGAGACACTAAAATAAGAATTCTCTGAGATATCGTGACAGCAATCCCAAATACAAATACTAAAGATTCTAAAAATGAGGGTTTGATTTTTCAGCCAGAAGTTCAGACTTTTCCAAGGAGAGAAAACTCCAGTTTTCAGTCGGTTCGAATCATCAAGATTTACAATGTTTAGAATGGATCCTAGTAGATCTCTGTGCAACAACCTCCACTAGACTTTTTACTTTGCCCAAGTGTTTTAAGGATCTCTGGAGATGTGTCCCAAATTCTTTGTACTAAGATGCTCATTTTGTTGTGGTTCATTTGAAGCCCATAAATGGCACACCTTTTGCTACATCCAACTTCATTGAACCATTTCCGATGTTCTTAAAGGAGTTTAAGATTTAGTGTAAAAATTTTCCAAGAGTAAATTCTTTGTATAAAATAAAGATGTGGCTACAATTTTTACCAAAACCTTAATATTTTCTGTCCATTTGAAGGTATTATGAAATACCAGACCCTAAACAGTAAGAAATTAAGAAAGATTTAAAGCTGGGGGGGGAATAAATAAATAAAATAAAAAGGTTTGCACAGCTTGAATCTCCCATTTATGCTGGAAAAGTTACCATAACATTTTGTTGGCTGCTAAGTATCATTGTCAAAAATGTCAGAGGTGTGTGGATTGAAAGGCTATCACCCTAATGAAAATAACATGATTGAAAGCCTTGTCATCCTAGATAAAAGAAAAACTATAATTTTTGCAATCAGTAAATCAAATTTTTACAGAAAAGGGGACAAAGGCTTTTGTTGTAAGTATACTGCAGCCCTTGAAAAACTCCCAACAGATAATAGTCAACAACCAATTCAAACATTTCAGTTACCTGTAGAAAACTGCATATTTTGCCAGAGTTCATTTTATGGAAGCCAAGGACCATCACAATACAGTCTAGAATCTGTATGTACATGCCATCAGTTTTAATGAAGCTCACTAATTCCTCTCATAACAGTAGCAACAATCTTGCATTACAAGTTAAAAGTCTTGGTTTCAAACTGCTAAATATCCTGTTCTGCTACACAAGCAAGTGTAAGTCTTTTCCTAGCTGAAATCAGCTTTTATGTTAGATATTTGTGTGACTGACTCCTGTCCACTCCACCTTTCTTTTTAGGATACCAGTATGACTAAGATGGGAAAAAACAATGGAGAATCTCAGAAGTGCGAATTGAAATCAATTTATACAGTGAACCAAAATGTCACCTTCATAAATATTTATGAGAGGATTTCACATTATACATTCAGCATTGAATGGTGTGTGTTATTCTTATTAATGTTTCATAAACATTTGTACAAAAAACAATATGCTTTACTTTGCTTCTAAGTATTAAGTAGAATTATAGCAGCATCTGCTTCCAACAGTTGAGTGCACAAGCTATTCATGCCCTGTCGTAAATTCCATGATGCATTAAGATGCCATTAAATGTACCTTCTGTGGTTGTCTCCTCATTTACATACCTTGTAAATCATCAGGTAAAAATCAAATGAACTGGGGAGTGATCTCCTGCACTTGTCCCTTCTGCCACAGAATCCAGTGCCATCTACATCTTCCTCCACCAGGACCATCACCATCAAGATATGAAGTCAATTATGTCAATGATGAGAAACTTAATTGCTAAAGTCAATTTGATTTGTATTTTTTAATAAGTCCATTTTCTTAAAGAAATAAAATTTGAAAGCCACGAAGTGTAGGCAAGCCAGAAGACATGAGCATGGTGGCATGCCCTTTTTTCCTCAAGGATCCTTATTTAGGAGTCTTACCTTGGGAGTCTTAAATAAAATTTAAAAAAATAACTAGAGGAATGAAAATGAGTTGAAACAAAAGCCTCTTTCTCTGTGTGGGGTTCCCCCCACCCCCCCGACTCTTTAGCATACTTTTTATACTGCCTCTGTACCTGAGAAAAAAAGTGATGGAGAATATCTCAGCTTTTGCAGAACCAGAGTATATCTGGAGGAACATCTCCTTTTTCTTTATTTCAGTAACATTCGCTTACTGTTTCATTCCCTCTAACTACCAATTTAGTTCCTTCAATCCAACTTTTATGAAGATAGCTGGAAAAGGTTTC
Organism: Phaethon aethereus; assembly: GCF_964289735.1. Taxonomy (NCBI): domain Eukaryota; kingdom Metazoa; phylum Chordata; class Aves; order Phaethontiformes; family Phaethontidae; genus Phaethon; species Phaethon aethereus. Next base: position 31,024,107 of record NC_138578.1, on the reverse strand, counting down.
TTTTTACGAAAATGTCCAGGCAGTTTCCTGCATTGGCTGGCAGGATAGTTTTGTCAGTGTTGCAGCTTTAATACCACTGTCTGCAGACTAAATCTCTCACCACTCTGGTAATTCAGCCTCTAATGGTCAGGAGTTTGGAAACAGGCACCTGCACCTGGGTACCAGAGTTGGCAAAGCAATGTGCTGCTGGCAGAAAATCCTGTTTGTTTGATTGTTTCCCCTCCAACATTCAAACATTTCAGGCCCCATAAATTACTTATATCAGCTTTCTCTGAACTTAACAATTACTTCTGTGCATTTCTCAGGAGCTTTGCTCTTTCTACGAAGCCAGATAAAAATGTATACCCTATAGAAACTTTGCCCCGTATCTTTATTGTGTTGCAGGGTCCTTGAAAGGGAACAAGCGTGGTGAACTGCAAGGCCTAAAGTCAGCAACAAAGGAGGGCTAGAGAGGAGGGAGGGAGAGAAAGAGTAAGGAAGGAGAGAATGGTAAGAAAAACTGACTGCACATATGCATCCAAGGTGAACTGCAAAAGTGCCAGAGGTAACTCATTTATTTCATTTTGAATCTGTTGACTTCCACTGGAAAAATATTTTTTAAACTTAAGAAAATTAAATAACACTTTATTTTAGGGTCAGACTTTCACCTAGCACATGAGACTCCCTTGCTATGGGAATGCAGCCCATGGGAGTTCTTAGCATCCTTTCCAAAAGCAACAGCTTCTTAAAATGATCAGATCACAGTTTTTTCCCTCTGAGGGAGAAGGAAAAAAGGGAGGAGAGAAGCTAATAAATAATATGAATTTTCTTACATTTAGTCACAAGCGTTACGAAAAACCCCACAGCCCTTTGATGCTTTCTCCTTGCCTGTCATATATGTTTATACTGTACCTATCACTCTTTGCCAACCGTCAGTCCTTGAACTCCTTCTGAAAGGAATAAAGAGAAGCATGTAACATGTGCTTTGTTACCAAACACCAAGACTCTTCTCTTTCTTTAGCCTTTCAAGAAATAGTGGGGAAGGAGGACTGGAAATCTGAAGACTACAGGAAACAGACGCTGAATTGAGGGTGATAAGTCTGCTATAAATTTGTGGGTACAGAGAAGAACCCCCATGGGTGAAATGGGGACATTGCTGCAAAGTGAGGCCACCCATGTCAAACAGAGATTCTGGAGGAGGGTCCATTTCAAGCCAGCTCTTCACACAGGAGGAGGTCAGGTTTGAGTGGATCAGGCACCCTAAAGAGCCCAGGAAGGCAATGGAAAGCCCACTTTTACAGGTATCTCCTGGCATATTAGTCATTTAGATACAGCTATAATTATTCAGCACTATTAGTAAGAATGTTAATTTGAAAGACAGGTGAAGACTTTGTTAGCTTTACACAAGAATGATGTGAGCACAGGTAGCAGTGACAAGCCAATAACTTTGGGTGCCAGCACAGTTGCAGCAATAGCAACTGCTATTCCCTCTGAGCTGCCACGTAGTTCTGGGTGGACAAGCCAGAAGGACAAGCTTGTTCTCCCACAAGTTATGTTGGGTCACTGTCTCCATGAGGGCAAACCCCCTATTGGCCAGTTAGCTGCCCTTGTGCGGCTGCTAACCATCGTCCCCCATTTACTTATCATCTAAAAGCATAGTCTGTCTTCGTGGTACGTTCTCACTTGGAAAAGATGTTGTCTTTATGAATACTTAAACCCTTTTCACATCTTCTTACTTCATTTTTACCAACCTTTCTAAACAGTTTATGGATCAGCCAGCACTGCCAAAGCTTTCCTCCTACTTTTTTCAGTGATTGTTGCTACTGCACCTTTTTATTTTCTCATTTAGGAAAACAGCGAGGCTGCCTGTTGACTCCCTTGCTTTTTAACTCTGGAACCAGTGTTTGCATTGAGAGAAACTCTTCGTGATGCCAAGTGAAAGCGGAGCACTGAGAGCACTGAAAAAATAGAGTATACATTTGCTATTTAGAGACTGTGTGGTCACTTCAGCAGCCCCTCCTGTCATTACAGTGTCTCCATGTACTTAGTGTTACAGCCTCTTGCTGCAGCCTCACAGCTCAGAACGTTTAAAAATAGATTTGCATCCTAATCTAAATTCAGAGTGTTAGTCTATCTCCATTGAGAAAGTCTTCAGTTTTACTGTTCTATGAAACAACTCTCCCTTTGTAATGCTGTAAGGCACCTCTAACTCTTCATTCATAAGTAGATTAACAGTAATCTCTGTGTCACTCAGACTAGGTATTTTTAGTCCTGACTGCAAAAGCCAGATCCTGCAATTGCTTACACCTGTGCAGAATTCAATCCAATTCAGTCAAGGGCTACAAAGACACAGGAATCTGCCCACGTGGCTTTGTTTCCAGTGAACGGATCCCAGAAATTACCACATTACGTTTCCAACTGTCTAAGGAAACCACCAATGTGTATAAATAATTTGAAAATCTGTCTAATAAAAGTGCTCGAGTCACCTTTTTTTTCTACCTGTATTTCATCCAGCACAGTCTGACTGTGGTCCATGACTCATGCTCTCGTGCACTACCCCTGTTTAAATGAGTTATGATTTCTTTAAGCAGTTGGAAAACAAAACTGAATGAGAAGCACAGCCTAATGCTTAACATCTAAAATCTATTACTTCTTATTACCATAAATGCAAATATATCTGCATATCTACATAAATACATCTATACATCTCTTGGTCTTTCTAACTTCAGAGATTCTTTTTATTACTGCATACATGGGTAAGTAATGATATAATTGTTCCTTACTTCTATTTTTTCCTCCAAGATCACTACTACATGTTTTGTGATAGGCATACTACATCCAGTAAGAGAAAATAAATATTTGCCATGATTTTTTTTTCCTAAACAAGTAAGCTGAAAAGAATTACTCAAAGAGGACTGAAAAAACTAGTACAAATTTTAAACCAAAACAAAACTTTTTAACTAAACCAGAACTTAATTTCACTCATATTTTCCCTGGAGGATTTTGAGCAAACAAAACATTTGCATTGATTTTGTGTTTTGGTTTTTTTTTTCCCCCCTACTCCCTTTCAGTTTGATATTCAGATAGGAGAGGGAAAAAACTCCTAGAAATGAGAGATTTTGTGTACTTGTAAAGTTATATTCTTGAGGGAAATTAAAATTTTTCATGAACATTTCAATGTCTTCAAAAGGAAAAATGTTTTTTCAAGGAAAAAAAAAAGCAGACAAGTGTTATAAAAGGTATTTTAAGCATATCTCAGTCATATTTATGACTGAAATGTGTGCTATCTCAGTACTCCCTGCTCTGTTACATTATTCATCTGCCAACTGTCCTGGCATTTAACATAAAGTACACTTCATTCTGGCATTGAGTCTTACTTTTTTCCTTCAGATTCTCATATCATCACTATTTCTTCCCTATTCATCTAGGTATTTGACTAACACAAGTTACTGTAATGTTTAGGAGTGGAACTCTGTATATCTACTACTTTATTTTTCCCATCATGTGATTCACTGAATACCATGGTTCTGCTACATATTTTCCATGGAAAGTCCCTACTAGACATTATGTAACACCAGTAGATATTCCAAATAATGTTTCTCTTCAGTTTTTAATTTTTTCTTTATTTTAAAAATTTTGTTTCCTTTCCCTCTATTGCTTTCAAGCCTCTTCCTACTATTTCCAGCTCTCTCTTTCATGTCACTCACAGTCCTCATGCCAACATGGCTTAACAGGACTGACATATGAACCCTGGGAGGTGCCATCCACTTCTACAGGTCGTTAAAGTTAAGCTGGTTGCATTAAAGGAACCTATCTTGGTCTGTCTCAACATCCTAGAATGGCTTCCTGTCCTCTGTTCTTTCTTTTTATACCACTAAAATCAGAAATAAACCTTGTTACACAATATGCAGAACTACTCCCACCATAAGTTAAACTACACAGAAGCTGTCTTGGGTTTGACTAGACAAATACTGTTTTCTATGTCAGACTTGATTTGTTTATGGCATAAACACAGAGGGTCAAATCTGTTATTTTAATATGGAAAGCAATTTTGCACAGCACACAGACACACAAACACTTATGGTATGAAATAAATGTTGTAGCCATATGCAGCTTTACTTTCAAAGCAAAAACTTCTCCCAAAAAATTACATTCTCAAGTAGTGCACTGTTGTGATCTGAAATAAAACAGTGTACATATTGTATAATAGAAGGATGATAGCATTCACTTTAGAAGCAACTAACATTGCAATAATAATAATAATTTGCGAAGAGCTGGCTGTCATTCAAAACTCTACTGAAATCACTCAAACTGCTTCATTGAATAAACTAACAAAGAGCTCCTTTCTTCCCTCTGCTTCCCTCTCTCTGCCAAAAGTAAAGACAACAAACACAGTATGGCTCATGCCTGCATGTCAAATTGATGTCATTCTGACATAACCACTTGAATTTTACCAAGTCCATGGCTGTTTCAGAACACTTAAATGTTCTTTTTAAGAAATACCATCTATTATGGTATGATTTCTGCTAAACTGTTCCCATATTGGAACCTGGACTGAACATTAATACCAGATTCTTATTGCAGTCCGGTTACAAGTAATATGATTAATGATTCATCCAGAAATTCAAAGTGGATAAAACCTTGGTTTACATTATATTTTTCATTGATTTCAAATACAATTCTTGAACCTGATGACTCTGTGTGTCGCCTTTGTGCACCTGCTCCAAAACCTTTTAGGAATATTCTGTTGTTAAACCCTATATTACTGCCCTTTAGTTAGATATACTGAAAGCAAACCTTTAATAGTGCAAGAGAGATAACCTGGAAATAATAAATGGACCAAAAGAAAGTTCATATTTCACCTGATTAGAGTACAAACCTTGGGTTGACAGCTACTGAGATAGTGAGCAACCACAGCATAGTCTCAAAGCTACGAGGAAAATGGCTTTCACTATACCTAGTCCTAAATCCTGTAAGCACAAAAACCAGGGGAGAGATAAAGAGCAGCTACAAAACCTACCGGGAATGAATGCATCTGCTACTTGTTGAATTTTCAAGAAATATGTGTTTCTATTTTCCAAATTATATATCTAACACAGAGCTAGCTTCCACCTCCTGCCAGCAGATATTTCATTTATTTATTTATTTTACATTGAAAGGCAGCATGTGGGAGAGAGAATGACATTTTACTGGAACACCAAGCTTCTGATACTCTAATTAAATTTAGATCATCTTTGTTATTTTCAGTCCTAACTGGCCAGATAGCCCTAGTCCTAAGAGAAAGATGTTAGAATACTACTAGCTTGGTCACCAAGTCCATCATGGCTTCATACACCAACATACAAGCAACAAAGTTGCAATAAATTAGAAAAGTCTACGTTGCTTAAGTAATTTTTTTAAAAAGACCTATTGAGTATAAACAGGATTTTACCACAGATAAATTTTTACCGATGTATTCTCAACTTACATCTACATAAAATTATCTGCCAGAGTACTGAGGTGTGCAATAGTAATAGGTACAACAGTGACAGTTTGATCCATTCAGCCCAAATATTCCTGTAAGCACTCACGTCTAGAACTGTGATCCACCAACCCCTGTTCAGCTGTCACCTGCTTTGAGTGACACTTGAGCCCATGAGATGTCCCCACCAATATGCCAACAATCTTGCTCCCCTCTATGGCCCACACAGCTTCAATGTATTCAAAGAGGCTTAAAAGTGACTTGAAAGTTTTCGTCTTTTCTCCATGGACATTTTAAAAATTTTATCTGTTGTCTGGTTTTTGTAAGAACAAAACAGACATAGTCCAGGGATAAGGGACTAAAATTTGATGACCTAGGGCTTATGTTAGGTTTGTTTTGCTTGCAGACATTCAGAGTTTTCCCAATCAAATTCTGTCTTTAATTATACCATCCATCCTCTGTTGGTAGCACTAGTAATTTATCAAGATTTTTCAATAGATGATGTATTCTTCAGGATACCAGCCATCTACATATTCAAATGGTACAACTTGCAGACATTAATGATTTTAATATAAATGTAATTTAATACAAATTTAATATAAATAAATCCCTATTTTTAAAATGTGCTGTTTCTTTTCCCCTCTTTATTAACATAAATTAGAATATAAACTGCATTTTAGCCTTATTTCATGGCCCTATAGTCTTCTCTGTTTCAATTTGGAGGAATTTAAAAAGAAAACCAAAGAAAATCTCCACCTATATGTTAGAGATGGAGTGAAATGTAGTATTTTCCAACATTTTTGGAAAGTCTAGCAAAAGGACACATGGTTTAGAAGGAAAAAAGCAAAACAAGATGGTCACAATAACAGTTTGCAAGAAATTATATAGTCTATTCCCTATTGTCATCACAACAGAATAAAGTTTCCTAATTGGTCTGTATTTAGACAGACCAATTAAGAATGTAATGGTACCTGCCAAAGAAAATTAAAATATCACATTTTTACATCTTCTTACACTTCAGAGTCCTGAGCCCCTATTTATTCACATTCTGGTTGAAGTCTGTAACAGCTGTGGAGAGGGATTTCATTAACATGATCTTCATTGCTTCACTTCTCTTTTTAAGTCCTCCCTGCTCATTAGCTCTGAAGAAAGCCAGTGCTTGTTAATGGTAGAACCGCTCTATGGTATATCGATAACCTAATAAAGGGCAAAACTTTAAGTGCAGGGGGAGAGCAGAGAAAGAAGGAGAAAAACATTTCACAATTTACATTTGTTCCTCTCCTGGTAACAGATGTGAATCAAAGTCTACCAACATGAACTGGGAGTTCTGAATCAGGTGCTAAAGCCTACCCAAAAATCCAGTTGGATTACATGGTTATTTCATAATGTTCATTTTAACCCTGCTCAGCAGCTGGCAGCAATACTGGTAGTTTCTAAGTTTGAATAAAGGCAAGTTCCAGTGAAAATCTGTTTTAAAGCCATGATCAATCATGAAGGGCTGTATACTACAAGACCCTAGTTTACTACCAACTGTTTTCAGAAAGAATCAGTTCCACTGAGGAACTTAGATAAAAGATTTTTTTTTATTTTAGTGGGAATTGGATGCCCCAAATGATGAGAGCCAGCATCACAGTGACTGCTAAGCTGCATGGTAATACTACGGTTATGATGATAATGGCCAACAACAGTGTACACTAGCATATTTTTTCTGATCTGATAGGCACCCAACAAGCAGTTATCAGCCAGGAAAATGGTGCAGAGTTAAATCCTTAAATATCTCTTAGGTCAAGAATCCCCATCTTTCTTGCAACACAGAAAACTTTGATTGCATGTAACCAGCCTCATAATAATGAATGCAACAGTAGCACATTAATGACATCTTTCAACTCACTGGGTTAGGCAATATAAGTGTGATTTGGGGACATTTGTTGTATCTGTTGTCCTTTTCAGACAGAAAAATCAGAAGCCATATCAGAAGAAACCCTGCGAGCCTCTAAGTAAATTCAGGGAACTCTCCTGCAGCAGCCAGCTTTAATGAGGTATTGCAACACCAACCAGTGCATTTCAAAGGCAAAAAATCCAATGGCTTTCTGGAAAACAACACACCCTCATTCTGTTCTCCACAGTGCTACAGCCTAACATGCATCAATTGGCTTTTTCATTTTTGTGGAAGGATACAGTTTGACCTAAGCCACTGGAGGTAAATGATTATATGATATAACAGGCACTGATGCTTGTTAAAAGCTTTGCCCAAGCAGTCAGTTTTACACCCACAGCAAACACATCCTGCATTACTCTAAATACTAATCTTTCCAGGTATCACTTACTACAAGTTCCCTGTGTTTTTTTGAGTTAATTACCTTTCTGTAAGCACCATGCAAAATTAGAGTTAGATCATCCTCCCGGTGCAGGGTTTTCCCCGTCATACAGTTTACTACAGATTTACCGAATCCAGCACCCAGGCTGGTGGGCTTCTTGTTGGCCCCTGTGCACAGAGGCTGCTCCTGTCAAAGGCAACTTTTCTCTCATAATCCACATAATTCTATCTTCTTCAGCTTCCTCCTCCAAACCTCACTTTATTATACCTACAGATTCACCTAAGCACAGTGTGAGCTGCTGCCCTTAAGTGATTTATTTTTCTTCTAACAGATCTAGATTTTCATGGGGTTGTTAAAGCCAGTTTGGTTTTAATCGTGGCTAACCAGGATTAAGTATTATTTTGTTTTTAAATGCATCTACTGAACAATTAAACCCATGTATAATTAGAAATATCTCTGTTTTCAATATACGTAAGATTTTTTATTATTCCCTTGTTCCTTGAGGAAATGTGCATTAATTCATAATTTTAAAATAAAATTGGGATTATTCTGCTATAAATATCTTTACAAATATATGTAGGGTTCATGTTTATTGCATATGTCTTCAGTATTGATATTCTATTTGCTTTCCCGGCTTGGTGGCAGTCGGATGCACGCAGATGACAAAAATGTATTCTGTTTTTAATATCCACATAATTTTACACTTCATTTTAAATTTATTACATATTAATAAACCCAAGTATATAAAGCAAATAAAACATGCAATAAAACAATACAAAATCTAACTGCACAGAAAAAGAAGAGAGAACATAAGCCAATAAGAAATCATTCAAATTATACTAATTCTACAAATGATTGCATTTTAAAAAATGAATACTACAGGGCTATTCTATACTATGTGCTTCCATTCAATGAAATTACATGCCACAGAACAGAGTAACATTGCGATGAATGAGCAGCTCTGTGTTTTGGGACAAAGAAACTGACTTTTTGCTGTGTTTTGAAGAATCTTCAAAAATCTCTCTCTTAAAATTCATATCCTCTGCAATTCCCAGTGAGAATGGTTAATCTCTCATGTCAAGTTCAGACATGCAAAAAAAGTGATCCCCATAAGAAGCACTTAATTCACTTTGCTTTGTTCCTCCAACTTCAAGCCAGTGCAGTATAGTCACACATTATGTGGATCAGACCATTTCTAAACAATGTTGTGTTTTCTGATGAACTGATACAGTTTTCCAAGACTCACATTCCACTGCGCACTTAACTTCACCCGTCTATAAAACTGGCATGTTAAAGAATAAATGAAATAATAGTGAAATCTGGGATGAGCAAAGACCTGAAAATTGGCAAACAGAATTGTCATATGAAATAGAGAAGGTCATTTATTATCTCTCTGCCACAGCTAACCCATCTGCACAACGACACCAAACTATCTCAGTGCAGCACTGCAAGGCTTTCTATTTATAGGCTTTTTCAAGGCCCCTAAGAATACATGTGGAAAACATCACTACTAAGTCTTAAAGGCCAGCCTCTGAACATACTAAGCAATAACAGAGCAATTGTGAATAGCACTATGTTTCTTAATGAAGAAAGCAAGCGTTCTTCAAAGTGTAACTCTTTATGATTTATCACTGATCTTTAGGAACTGCTTGTATGCCCAAGAATTCAATTTATGAAGCAATACTTTAAAAGCTAGCCATGGGAGAAGCAAGGGGGCTTTAACTTGACAAAACATTTATTTTCTTGGAAGTCATTAGAGCTGATGTTTATCTTCCTTTCACATGTCTATCGGACAATTCCTTTTGTTATTTTTCCAATGAGCTTTTTTCAGTTACAATTTTTCTGAAAGAACTGGATAGAGTTGCTAAAAGAGCTGATGTGTAATTGCAGGATGGGGTCTACCGTGATGGCCCAGAAGGAGAAAAGCGTTGTAGGCTGGCAGGCATGGTCCAGCATTGAGGAAAGTCGTGGCTGAAGTAAAAGGGAGTGGGATCAGCTTATGCAAGACTCCTCTTTCACTGTGTTCTGCTCAGGAAAGAAAGCCATTTGAAAAGCTGGAGAGTACCCAGCAGTGACACAGGTGGCCAAATAAATTTAAAATTTGTCCAAAAGTTTAGTGAATGTAGACTTTAGGAGTTATTAGTGTTTGCCATGGGTCACCCTTTGCTCTTTAAATCTGACCCTTGGCTCAAGTTAAACACACTTAACTTCCCACCTCCCATAATCCCTCCTCAAAAGTATTTTAATAACTCTCAGGAAAACCTCAGATGGCATACAGTTCAGGAAAGAAATGAACTATGGACACACTCTTCTCTGTACACTGCAGAACAGAAGAAACAGGGGAGTGAGGATTTAAAAAACAGAATTAGATTTGCATTACAGAATCGTTAAGGTTGGAAAAGAGCTTTAAGATCAAGTCCAACCATTAATCCAACATCACCATGCCCACTAAACCATGTCCTGAAGTGCCACATCCACGGTTTTTGAAGGCTTCCAGTAATGGTGACTCCACCACCTCCCTGGGCAGCCTGTTCCAATGCTTGACCACCCTCTCACTAAAGAAATTTTTCCTAATATCCAATCTAAACCTCCCCTGTTGCAACTTGAGGCCATTTCCTCTTGTTCTATCGCTAGTTACTTGGGAGAAGAGACCAACACCCACCTCACCACAACTCCCTCTAAGGTAGTTGTAGAGAGCATGAATTCTTGTACCATTCTCTTCTCTCATCTTGCTCTTACTGAATGAAAGTTGGAAGAATGGGGCTTCATTGAGTTCTGCTATAAATACCTTTTTTCCTCTGGAGAGGCCATCTGAAAGCTCTTTACTGACAGAATTTTATTTTCCAAAATTCCCATCTCTGTACAAACAAAGCACCTAAGTTGTATTTTCCTTCTTTTAAAATACATTCTTAGTGTAAAAAAATTTAAATCAAGCAACCAAAAACTAAACTAAATCGTGCACTAACTACATGTCATTTGTTTAATTGTGAAGACAGAGGGGATGATGATAGAAGCTGAAATAAGAAGGGGAAGGAAAACATAAAGATGCGTTAACATTCAGAAGCCAGGCTGATTAAAACCCTGGACAAAACACTGCATTTAGGATTTGCTATTTTTGCCATTATTCAGGGGCAGCAGAGTTATGCCCGCACTCCAAGAAGCTTCAGAAGATCGTTTTGTTTAATAAGCTCAAAGATGCGAGAAAAACATTTGCCGGGAAAAATACTAGAGGAGCTTGGCTTTCAAAGTGATTCAAACACGGCTTTTTACCACAAAGTGTCTTTTCAGTTAGGATGCTAGGAATCAGAGAAGGCTAGGATGTAAGGTAATGAGGGCAGGCATGACATGGCAGCCTTACGGCTCTGTGGGATTTTTCTTCAGCATTTGATTCAGCTCCTTGTAGGAACCTGAGGTGAATCTGATAGCAGGCACTTGCTTCTCTTCCCCCGTGCCTCAGCTGTCAAGTCTTGTGTGCTCTGTCATACCTTCACATCTATTGTGCACACACCACCACAATTATAGAGCTTTTGTTTCCAGGAGTTTGCATGTTTATTCTTTAAGAAAATAAAATAATAACATGAGGCTAGGCATATTTCTAGTCACTAGGAGATTAAGGGAGGGAGGGAGGGAGATATCATCTGGAAGTCTCTGTGTGTTGGAAACATCAAGTAATGACCCTTATTACTAATGACCTAGGCCCTCCAGCAATGAACCTAGACAACACTGATTAAGAGAGAAGCCTGCTGCTTTTTACAGGCATATAAAATAAAAGGAGTCTTTGTGTTAATAGAGAGGGGTATGACACAGAAGGAAATGTAAAAATGAATGAGCTGTAAAAATGAATGAGCTATAGAAAGAAGGGATTTTTCCTCCTCTGTGGAAGACAAAAAGAAATTAATCCAGAGATGTAAAAGCTTGAATCATGGTTTCATAAACCACTGCAGAAGCAGATCTTTACAACGTAATGTTAACTGAATCTCACACTGCAGATTTGCAGAAAAAAGACACTAGCTTCCTTCCAGGTATGGTATGATATAGAACAGAAACTTATGCTTAACAAAATACTAACTGCTGCCCTTAGAATAAATAACTCATCCTAAATTTTTTTTCATCAAGTGCCCATTAAAAAAAAATGTAATGGAAATCTTTCCTATTTCTACTAATACTGTAGCTAAAGCTTCCAAAAAGCCCATCTTGTTTTTCTTATGTGAATATCATGTCTGGAAAAAAGTTGTGAAGAGTTGACTGGTTGTTACAAGGCACCTGTTCTGAGAATGTATCTTCAATGGAAAATGTTCTCATCTAAGCTATGGCATTCCCAGCACCACACTATAAGAGAACTAATAACACATAAGGCTTTTTATTATTAAATAGTTACAGCTCAAAGCCATTGTTTAGAGCCTGAGCATTCATGTTCATATTTATGACAGGTGCTAGACACAGCAAGAGAAATGTGAAGAGCATGTTACAGAAACACTTCCGTGGGAGAAGATGTCAGAAGAAAACAAAAGCTGCAAACGAGGAAACTCCAGGAGGATAAGGTAAGTGGATAACAAATGACAACTAACATCAGAAGGCAACAATACTTGTGCATCCACTACAAGACAGTTTGGGGTTTACCAGCTGATGAGGAAGCACAACACAAATTCTCAGCAGTATCATCTGGCTATTTCTAATGATATGGATATGTGAAATTTGGTAGAGCTCAGGTGATGGTAAATTATGCCTGCTGCCGCCTTTGTTGTATTTGTAATGCAATAAAAATATTTGGTTTTCCCATTGAAGAAAGATCCCCGCTCTTACCACAAGCAAAGGCATTTCAGCCTGGAAGTTCAGCTTAAGTTATCCCAAATTAGGGGAAGTAAAGTCTAAGTCTCAGAAACCTAACTAAGAGGCAGGGAATTAAGAGATAGAGAAAGTGGCAGTTTAGCATATTACTTCTGTTGCCTCAAATTTGAGGAGTATCAAACAGAAATCAGAATGGAAAGATGAACAAATGCCGGCCTTTGTAAAAGAGGATATATATTTTTTTTGGCTTTGAGCTTCAGTGTCATACTTGTACATATTAGAATCCCCCATTCTCTTTCAGTCTTGGTCTCACCACAATCTCAACGCTGCTTCACGCTTTGCAATTGTCCTCTTGATATGGAGGTGATGTATGGAACATCTCCTCCTTATGTGCGTGTATATACACATAGTGATGTCTATTTTTAGACTGATGCCATGTGACCTTATACCTGACTGATTTAAAACTAAAGACAAGTTTATCTGTTTATGCCATTAACCTATTCACGTCTCTCTGAATCCAGAACTTTATCTTGACATAGAGTCTGTAAAGTTAGCTATCATGGGCTAAATTAAGGTTTAAAATACCTTTTGTCAGGACAGATTAAAGAAAAGAAAACATTCCTCTGCTTTTCTATAGTTCAGTGCATACACAGAGTTAACAGGCCATACACATGATTACCCAAGGAAATGAGCAGACAGCTTTCTTCAGGTGCTAGGCTCTCATCTGGGACATCCTAGTATTGCTTCCAGCAGGGATGGTAGCGATATATGAAAAGGCCTGACAGTCAGGTGAAGTCCCTGGAGACTGGAAAAGGGAAACATTGCACCCATTTTTAAAAAAGGTAGCAAGGAGGACACTGGGAACTACTGACCCGCCAGCCTCACCTCTGTGCCTGGAAAGATCATGACACAGATCCTCCTAGAAGCTATGGTAAGGCACATGGAGGACAGGGAGGTGATTCAAGACAGCCAGCATGGCTTCACCAAGGGCAAGTCCTGCCTGACCAACCTAGTGGCCTTCTATGATGGAGTGACCACATCAATGGACAAGAGAAGAGCTATGGATGTCATCTCCCTGGACTTCTGTAAAGCCTTTGACATGGTCCCCCACAACATCTTTCTCTCTAAATTCGAGAGATATGGATTTGATGAGTGGACTATTCAGTGGATGAGGAACTAATGGTCGCATCCAGAGGGTAGTGGTCAACAACTCAATGTCCATATGGAGATCGGTGAAGAGCAGTGCCTCTCAGTGGTCCGTACTGGGACCAGTACTCTTTAGTATCTTCATCAATGACATAAACAGTGGGATTGAGTGCACCCTCAGCAAGTTTGCAGACAACACCAAGTGAGTTGTGCAGTTGACATACCTGAGGGACAGGATGCCATCCAGAGGGACGTGGACAAGCTTAATTAATGGGCCTGTATGAACCTCATGAGGTTCAACAAGGCCACATGCAGGGTCCTGCACCTGCGTCAGGGCGACCCTCAGTATCAATCCAAGCTGGGGGGTGAAAGGATTGAGAGCAGCCCTGCCGAGAAGGACTTGGGGGTACCAATGGATGAAAAGCTGGACATGAGCCGGCAATGTGCACTCACAGCCCAGAAGTTCAACCATATCCTGGGCTGCATACAAAGCAGCGTGGTCAGCAGGTCGAGAGAGGTGATTCTGCCCCTCTACTCCACTCTGCTGAGACCCCACATGCAGTTCTGAGTCCAGCTCTGGAGCCCTTAGCACAGGACCTGTTGGAGTGGGTCCAGAGGAGGGCCACAGAAAGGATCAGAGGGATGGAACACCTCTCCTATGAGCAAAGGCTGAGAGAGTTGGGGTTGTTCAGCCTGGAGAAGAGAAGGTTCCAGGGAAACCTTATTAGCAGCCTTTCAGTACTTAAAGAGGGCCTATAGGAAAGATGGGGACAGACTTTTTAGCAGGGCCTGCTGCAACAGGACAAGGGGTAATGGTTTTAAATGAAAAGAGGGCAGATTTAGACTAGATATAAGGAAGAAATCTTTCACAATGAGGGCTGTGAAACAGTGGAACAGGTTGTCCAGAGAGGTAGTAAACGCCCCATCCCTGGAAACATTCAAGGTCGGGTTGGATGTGGCACTGAGCAACCTGATCTAGTTGAAGATGTCCCTGCTCACTGCAGGGGGATTGGACGAGATGATATTTAAAGGTCTCTTCCAATCCAAACTATTCTGTAATTCTATGGTGACACCACCCTCCTCATGACTCCTCTGGGGTGTTCAGAACCAGGGCATTACTTCCAGCAAGTGTCCTAAGTGGTACAATAGTCAGGATCGTCTTCCTTTGATCCACAGTAGCAATCACATGCTGGTTTTTATCCATCAGGCCATTCTTCAGTGCACACATGCTCATCAAGTGCCCACTGCATCATTCTGTGACATCACTTGGCCACCTTCTCCTTGGACCACTTTTTGGTCTGCAGAGTTTCCCCAGATGACAGAATTCAGACAGCAACCGGCAACCCATCTTCTCCTGGCACCCCAACAACTTTCACACCAATCCTTTTAGGACTTTCTCATTCTCGATGTTGCTTGCCAGCTGACCTCAGAGCTGCACATCAAAACTTCACAGATTCCTGTAGTCTCATCTAAAATGCCAGCAGGATTCACAGCTCAACCTTCCTGAAGGTCTATGCCTTTGTTATAGCAAAGCAGGAATGAAAGCACACTCTGTGTCAAAATTCAGCACAACACCAGTAAGTTTTTCGCCAAGATATTTGTGAATGGCATGAACATGAGCAGCATTAGTCTCAAAGCCTTTGATACTACCTTTTCCAGAGACAATCCTAATGTTTCAGCACCAAGCTGTGATTTAAATCACCCAGTGAAATCTTGATCCTTAAGAAACACAACTTCCATACATGCTTTATGAATAATCCTGTGCAGAACATGGCACTGCATTTAATGTATTTTCCAGACCCACACAGATGATAGCTATTTGTATGTCCTCTGCATTATGTCTACAATTTTTCTTAGCCAGATTCATCAAGAAAAATTCAGCTTTTCTGGAAATACAATGGCTCAGTCTTCATATTTGTCTAAATGACTGACGGCCACTTTAAAAATTAATTTCTACAGTGTCTATACCCCTGAGCTCTGAGACTTATGCTCCATGTTTTTGTAATTCTTCCTTAGCTCTTTCTTAAAACATTAAAGAAGTGTTTGCCTCCCTTCCAGTTCCTGGTTCTACAGCAACACAGAGACACTTCATGAATGGGTTTTTTCACTCTAAAATTGCTATTCATGAAAACTGAATGAGTTCATAAGAGTAGGGTGACTTGCAGTATATTCTTGGCTTAAAAGGTTCATTTTTATTAAATTTGTTTATATGCACAACAAATTTTTATGTGGCTATTTAAACTATCTGTAGTCTATAAATAGTTGATAACTTGAAAAAATATTTAACTTAAATTTCAAAATAATATTTTTAGATGTATCTGTGCAGAATAATTTATGTATTCTGCTACTCCAAAAAGTACAGTGCTTGCTAGCTTTCTTATCCATTATGCCACAGCCTTCAGAATAGCATGTAGAGCAGCCAGGAGCCAGTCTGTGCGCAGAACTTTGATAAAAGGGGCCAGAAAATCTTGAGGAAATCCTGATGACTGTGGCAGAAAACACCAAAGTGCCAAAAGGAGGAATGAATTCAAGTACAAAGTCCCTACAAGTTTAAACTCTCAAGAGACAAGATAAAGCAGCAAGTTGCCTGCTGAAATGTTCATAACTGAGCTCAGCCTTTCCTTGTCAGGCTGCTGCTCTGAACAACCACCACCCAGGTTAGAAAACATTGTCATTGCTCAGATCTCATTACCATCCCAAGCACAGCTGTGCCTCTGCATTTTCTGTATGGGATCATCTTTGTCAAATACAGTGCTGCTACTTGGCAGCTGGGCAATGTGTCTGCCTTCTGGCCAAGGTAACACCATTAGTTTACAAACAGACCCCTGCAAGTTCTCTCTCTGTGAGAGAGTCAACCCAGACTCCCACAGAGCTATAAATAGCCTACTCCCTTCAACAACCTCCTCGTTATGTAGAAACATCTACTAAGCTTAACAGCATCCTGAACTCAATCTGTCTGGTTCAGCTGGGTGCATAGGACAGGGCTTGGGGTACGTATTCACTCAGCTGATAACCTACTCACTTCCCAAGGGATTCATAGTGGGGGTAGGCTTCCTGTAGTTTCACATATTTCTACTGAATATCCAGAACAGACAAATTCTTAAAAATACACAGCTTCTTGCAAAACAAAGAAGGATAAGATGCACCCAAGTAACTGGACCAATGTCACACCAGAGGGGATACTCCAGACTGGCTGCACAACTTTGGGCTGATCTAAATTTTTGTAATCAGACTAGTCTGCTTTTCACCTGGGATAACTCTAACAAGCTGGAGAATAACTTTTAAAGAAAAAAAAAATCCTTTTAGGGAGTTTAAACACTTAATTTCCTTTGAAAACAATTATTTGAACTGATGGCCTATTGAAGTCAATGCCATTTGCTGATAATCACTAGCACTCATAGTTGTAAAAGTCTAATTACATGGTTATTTTAAAGGGTGGCTTTTCAAATGATTAAGCCAGATTGATGTGCATGAACCACAAATTTGACTGTAAAAGCCTTTATTTCAAAAAATGGCATCCAAGGATGGATTAAAAAGTAGAAATTCCTAGAGCAATAAAATATTATAGCTCAATTTAAATAAGGCTTCTGCTCAGTTTTTACCCATGCCCAGAAAACACTGGAACAGAACACATTTTCTTCCTTATTCTGCAGCTGCAATTTCAATGTATGCCTGAGTTGTGTTAACATCTATCTCTCCAAAAGCATTAGGACTGGGAACAATTCTACTTTTTGTATACATTAAGAAATTAGAAGTATGCGTGGCTGGTTACACAGATGTATTTGTACAGAGAAACACAGAAAAACATAAACAGATGCCAAGAAATGAAGAGATCAAACTCCTAAAAATCTTATCTTCCATCTGAGGTGGTCTTGCTATACTAAGTAATATTTCGGGCACCATCTTGGCTGGACTAATAGCACAATTAGAAACCCCTAGAACTTGCTCAAAGAAAAAAAGTCTCCCCACAGCTTCTGTCCTGTTTCACAAGTACATCTCTTTCAAGATATTCTGCTAATAAAAAAATTGCAATTCCCTATTTTTATTAACAAAGAATTAAAAAAAAAAAAGAGCTATTGGAAGAGTAATATCATCTAGAACTTATTTCGGTCATTTATCCTAATGAATATTTCTTCTAAAACCAAAAGGACCCTGCTGGCCTCCTCTGGGTTAAATCATAAGACCTCTTCCCAGTCTTTCTCCAAAGTTCACCAAATTTTTCCTATGCTCACTGCTGCATGTTATTGGGTGCACCTCCCGTTAACCATTTGAAATTTGCTGGTTTGTGATGTATGTGATTTAGGATGAACTATTGTATATTCTTCTGTAGATATATGCAGTATACTGCAAGACTCTTACTGACTAGCAGCATAGCTTGGAAACACCTGTTAAATTTAGTTGGTCATTTTAGCATAGTTTTTACTACAGGCAGGAGGGAAGCGTGTTACACAAAAACTATTGCTTTGCAACTGTTATAATTCAACAGTGATACCACTACTCAAATTATAGATTATAACAAAAAAAAACCCCTGTGATAACGCTGGACTAGCACCCCCTGCAAACTATGTTGCAGACACACAGAAATCCTGGTGCTTGTCCCAAGCAGTTTACAACATGGAAGAAGAGAGACCACATAGAGTATAATGGGTAAGAGAACATGGGGAAACAGCTCATAGCAACAGACAGAGGCCACAGGGTATCAGCTACCTAGCCTTAGGTTAACTAAACTGCAACCTTTACTTAATGGAGAAGGGTCTTTAAATGCTACTGCTAGTAAAAATTAAATCCTTTTTTACATACATCTTTTATAAGCAATTTGTTGATTCTCAGCATTGCAGTATCCAAGCATACTATTCATTCTGCTTTGTTTCTTGCAAACTGTGGCAATTTTGCAAAACATATCACAGCTGCAAGTATATCAGTATATAAGTACATGAAAAAAAGCATCCTTTTATAACTGAAAAGCTATTTTCTCTTTGTTGCCTTTGTTACATTTCATAATCATTAACAAAACCCAAAATTAGCAGTATGCAGCTGGTCTAGCTGCTGGCAGGATTTTTTTTTTTTTTCCACAGGATGGAAGATTCACGTTTTCCTGTTTCTAAAAAGACAAAGTTCACTTTCACTGGATGGGTGAAAAGGGTAATGATGTTTTTGGCAATGGTTTGATTTGAAATCATAATTTCATTCCTTTTATAGATAATCTGAGTAATCTCTTACCAAGACCTACCATTTTTCTCCAACTATCACCTTTCTAAAGGCTGACAGTTTGGAAAGCACATTAAAATCGAGCTTAATAACAATGCTCAATATTTCACCTCCCAGTTGAACACAGTGTAGTCAAGTACTACTATTGCAGGTGAAGAACCCTTGTTGTAATTCTAATTTGTCATGGGTTGACCCTGGCTGGACACCAGGTGCTCACCAAAGTTGCTCTATCACTCCCCTCCTCAGCTGGACAGGGGAGAGAATATATAATGAAAGACTCGTGGGTTGAGATACAGACAGGGAGATCACTCAGCAATAACTGTCACAGGCAAACAGACTCGACTTGGGGAAAATTAAATTAATTTATTACCAACCAAATCAGAGTAGGATAACGAGAATGAAAAACAAATCTTAAAACACCTTCCCCCCACCCCTCCCTTCTTCCCTGGGCTCAACTTTACTCCTGATTTTCTCTACCTTCTCCCCACAAGCGGCACAGGGGACAGGCAATGGAAGTTGCACTCAGTTCATCACGTTGTCTCTGCTGCTTCTTCCTCCACAGGGGGAGGACTCCTCACACCATTCCCCTGCTCCAGCATGGGGTCCCTCCCATGGGAGACAGCCCTCCATGAACTTCTTCAACGTGGGTCCTTCCCATGGGCTACAGTTCTTCACGAACTGCTTCAGCCTGGGTCCCTTCCACAGGGTGCAGTCCAGCAGGAACGTGTGGGTCCCTCACGGGGTCACAAGTCCTGACAGCAACCCTGCTCCAGCCTGGGCTCCCCTTTCTCCATGGGTCCACAGGTCCTGCCAAGAAGCCTGCTCCAGTGTGAACTTCCCACGGGGTTCACAGCCTCCTTCAGGCATCCACCTGCTCGAGTGCGGGGTCCTCCACAGGCTGCAGGGGGATCTCTGCTCCAGCACCTGAGGCACCTCCTCCCCATCCTTCTTCACTGACCTGGGTGTCTGCAGAGTTGCTGCGCCACATTTTCTCACTCCTCTCTTCAGCTGCAATTGCTGTGCCATTTTTTCCCCCTTCTTACGTATGTTATCTCAGAGGCACTACCACCATCGTTGATGGGCTCAGCCTTGGCCAGCAGCGGGTCCATCTTAGAGCCATCTGGCATTGGCTGTATTGGACATAAGGGAAGCTTCAAGCAGCTTCTCACAGAAGCCACCCCTGTAGCCACCCTACTACCAAAATGTTGCCATGCAAATCCAATACAAATTAACAGTGACTAAGCCCAACTGTGCTTAGTTCTCAAGGCACAAACACAAGGTTTGATGGCTGCAGGCACTACCATCAGATAAGATTACTGCTTTTGCCTCAGTGATATTGTATTGCCCAAATGGTTACCACACGCTGATACAGAAGAACAGAGAATGCCACACATAGAGACAGAAGCCCCCAATGGACAAATTGAGCTTCTGCAAACCTACCCCAAACACAGGTGTGCGGTCATGCAGCAGCTTCCCAGCTCTGCTACCATGTTTCCAGGGAGGCTGCTTCCCTCCTCAAGGGGGAACACAATATTTCACAACCCTCCCTCATCCTCATCCGGCCACTGGTATGGCTTTGGGAAGGAAAGTTGTTTTTCTTTCAGTGGTCAGTGGTGATAACTATCAACTTCCCCATGCTGGAGTAACAGGCAGGAGACTCTGGCAGTTTCACAATTAGGGTGAAAGCACTAACAGGCTTCCAGGTGAGCAGTCCAGGAGCAAACAGAGAAAGATTTCTGCCCAGTAATGTTGAGAAAAGGTCATTTTACATCAGAAAAAGCTTCTGAGTTGAAAAATTCCCTGCTCCCACCCACCACAACACTATCCACAGGTGGGCAGTCTTCCAATCTCACTAATCAAATCTGCAGTTTCTCCCCTGTGTACAGATTAGCAAGACTCTGCACTGCCGTATTATTCATTTATTTGGGAGATGTAACAGTGCCTAGGAAACAAGCACTACTGTAATTTGATTCTTTTTCATAGACTGTATTGTGTGCTGTACACAATACTGCATTATTCCTCCATGGAAAACACTAAAATAATAAACAAACTGATTTTCTTTCTCAGCGAAACCATATTAACCAAGGAGGTTAATATACAGAAGGAAGCAAGGACTGAAAGTCCTGTAAGAATCGGAGCATGCAGGTAGAAGGTTGCACATCTTACATTGCAAATGATTCGGGGTTCAGACCTACTGAAATTTAAACAAACATCCCACTCCTTTTATTAAAGATCTTCAAGGATGCAAATAGTTTATAATTAAAACAATGGCTTTACATGTGGAACAGATAACTTTGGAACAAGTTCCTTCCTCTGCTAGTAGAAATTAATATTGCCTTCATCAATTCAGAGGGTATACCTTAGGTTACACCCCTCATGACTGGCATGGGAACTTGGCCCTGTGCCCTGCCTTACAGCCATGTCAGATTCTTAAGTGAAGTTGATAAAAGCAGGTGGAAGCTGGACAGAGTAGTCCAAAATATTTGGGTTCTCTTCTTTCTGTTGAAAATGTTCTTCTCTTCCTCCCATAACCCCATCAGTGGTCTCACCAAACATTATTTTCCTGCAAATAAATTACCACTCCTTAGATCTGAAAAAGTAGATGGAAGGAAAAGCAAGGAAAAGCAAGAAATGTTATTGTATTTTTAACACCTCTTAATCAAATCCCAGTAGAAACCACAAGTATAACATCAACTACAAAAAGTTTGAGTCTAAATTTTCAGCACAGATTCAGGAACAGCCTGTCCTTAGGGCTTCCAGTTTCCACTTCACACATCGTTATCCAAACTTCTTATTTGAACTGCTTGATAATTGTCTTCTGAAACACTTCTCTCTTCATGAGATTGATAAACCAAATGTTCTCAGTAAAGGTCTGCTTTTCTTACTCATTTTGCTTATTAGAAAAATGAGAGGCAACATTTCAATTTTTTTTAGACTGTTTTGCTTTTAACACAAATTAGCTTTACATTACCAAAAATGCAAATGGCACTCGGCTTTCTCTCTTCTGATTAAAAGTTAATTTTACCATTTGTCATTTCAAAAGAAATGTTTGCTTTGTCATAATTATCACAGAAAAATAAGCAATGTTGTTACTTTCCAGTACAATTCACTTTTTGTTCTTCAGATGGAACTGATCTGTTTCCATAGACAACCATGGATAACTGACAGAGATGTTTCATCAGCCCACTCTTGTTATCAAGCTTTTAAGGTACAATAGACCTAATGCAACTATATTTTCAGTATATTTTTGGCTAGTGTCATTCCCTTACTGACTCCATTTTTATTAAACATAAACCCTGCTACAGCAACTACTTCCATATCTATTTTGTTATAGAAAAGAGGAAACAATGAATATTCATGTTTGTTTCAGCTAATGAACAAGCCAACCATGGACTTCATCACACCTTTTTAACCTCTGTGCCAAGCTGAAACAGAGTGAACTGCTAGTTTGTTGAAGAGTAATAAGGAATGGGAGATGAGTAGCATAACTATTTCATGCCCTGGATTTAATAGTAAATATATAATCTTATGGCCCATTAATAACAATGTTACATCTTTAGATTCAGATTTTGTTATTTCCATGTCACAGATATCATATTAATATAATTTTCACTTTCAAGTATTAAATATTATTTTACTGAGATGAAACAAGACAGTCCTAACCCTGCATTTCAGAAGTAGCCAAAAGTTCTAAAATGTTTCAAATTATGTAAAGAAGAATGCAGAAAGACAAGTAAGAAAGACTGAATAGTGGTAAAAAAATCACCTGCAGAGCAGTCAATCATCTTCCTGTTAAGAGACTTCCAACTGTGATAAACTTACAGGTATGAATCCCACTACATACTAAACTCTTTAAAAAAATAACCACACAATGATGCATCCAGAATGTGCCTTCATGGTGGAAAATGCCTTGGCACTACATATTAACTAGAGCACAAATAAGGCCATTGCTTACCATGAACAGTAATTGAATTTGAAGGTACTTAAAAGCCCTGCACAAGATGTCCTCAGCTATACAGAACAAGGATGTTAACTAATCTCCACTCTTCAGAAGTGAAGGAAAGCTGACATAGGAAAGTATTGTTTCCATAGGTGTCTCTCCCTATGTTCTCCACATCCTTGCCTTTCCCCACTGCCACACTTGCAGAAAAATTATGTTTTACCCTACAGCTGTTTGCCAGGTTAATTTTGTAACACCTTCTCTATGTAAAAATTGCTGTTAAATGACCACCCTTCATCATCACCTTTATAAATCCACTTTTGTCTCCTCACCATATATGTCTTCTACTCCCAGCACAGGAATCTGAAATGAGGCTGGGTCAGTATTTCTACTTTCTCAAAGATATTTTGCCCTTTTCTTTTTTCCTCTTTACTGTACAACTAATATCTGAAGTGATTTTATCCTTTAAGAGACTTTATCCAGTGTCATGCAAACAGAGAAATAGTCTGAAACATTCTAACTTGTGCTTCTGTATTCTGTCTTATCTCTTCGCTGGTGGGCTTTTGGCATCAGAAGCAAGCTACCCTGCTGGATGCTTATGTAATATGTAGTCAAAAACAACAAATTGCAACAAGGTTGAATTAACTTAAGCAGGCAAAAAGTTGCAATTGTACCTTGCACACTGCAACCTGAAATAAAAATGTTTGCGAAAAGTCAGAGCTAGGAAATTATAATATACATTTTTCACATGTGTCTGTAGATGCCCAAAACACTATGACAATGGACTCAATCCTCCACATGGAAAAACTAAGACAAAAAGAAGTATCCTAAAGCTCAACAACCAAGGATATAACTTTATTCTACCTACCATATTAAAGCATGCTTTAAATGAACAGGCAGCCATAGAGCAGCAACATTTTCCTATAGAAGCATTTTAGTATTAACAACAAATACAGTACACATTACTTTAAATGGAGAAATATTGGCAACATGCAAAAAAAATCTCTATTATAAACCAGGCTACTCACTTGCTAACTCTACTTCTAAACTATGAGTCAGTTGGGAAAGAATTGGCAAAAAAATTCTTAGATGTCAAACATTTGGCTTGTATGAAGCCAGTGCTATCTAAGCTGGAGATAAACCTCTCCCTCCTCCTGTTCCATCTGAAATAGGTACTGTAGCTACAAGTCATATACCTTTACTGTCTTGGCACAGTTGGTCGTTAAAACATTTGTGATACAATGAAGTAGACAATGAAGCGGAGTAACTTGTTGGGAACAAAAGACATGTTCTTTTGTGATGAATGCTCTAGAAACAATTTGCCCATGAGTTCAATTGTCCTTTTTAAATTATTATTAATTTTATGTCTACGTTTCTAAATCTTTTTGATCTGAAGTGCAATAGGATAGGCTTGTTATGAGGTCCAATGAGCTTCTCTTGTCCAATAAGCTCTCAAACATTCAAACTCAAAAATAACACCTTGGACTACAACTTACATATATTAACCCATACCAGAAGCTTGGCAGAATTTTAGTGATTGGAGACTGTCAGATATAAGTATGGTTAAATTTCTTTATGTTTTCTTTATCATGTGAAGAAGTATACAGATTCCTGTGGAAAATTAATCTAATTTATCTTAATCATGTATTAATTTACCATGACTGAGAGATGTTTTTCTACTGCCATTATAAAGCCCTTTGAACTCTTTATCATATTCCAGCACAGATTAAGACAGCTGAAGTACCCTCCCCCTTATTTCATCCCCTTTGGTTAAAAAATTGAGCTAAGAAAATTATATCCCATTTGTTTACAATTGAAAAGAATTAGGCAAGGAGCACTACATTTTTCTAACCAGAGGGCTCAGAAACTACCAGAAATATAAGGCCACCTAAAATTTACACAAAATTACCTCTAGCTGGTCAAG
This sequence comes from Phaethon aethereus, assembly GCF_964289735.1. NCBI lineage: Eukaryota > Metazoa > Chordata > Aves > Phaethontiformes > Phaethontidae > Phaethon > Phaethon aethereus. Next base: position 30,999,343 of record NC_138578.1, on the reverse strand, counting down.
AACGTTTGTTTCCTTGTGCACATACTAAGTACATAACTGGAGAAATCTAACAATAAAGGTAACTTCCATAAGGCAAGTCAGCTTCACAAAGAGCCACCTGGTCCCTCCAAATTCTTCTGAACTAACAGACCATTCGTATCAGTTCACAGATCACAAAGTCTAGGCATTCTTAATCTCTTTTACTCTCCACTGAAATGCATCCTTTGTGGAAAACACACATTGGAAGAGCCTTTGGGGTTTTTTTCCCCCTACTTCTGTTGAATACCAAGTACTAATAACTGATGGAACTTCATGTAGTATAACAAGGGTTACTTCACACGTGTCCTGCGTGAACAAGGAAATTAAGTGACTACTCTTTCCATTTTATAGTCAAGCTTAAGTGCAGACAGCAAATGAAAGTAACTTAGCAAGGTGAGACAGGGAAGGTGCAGTGTACTTCATACACAGATCAGTGCTATGGTACACACCTCTCCCCTCTCCATGGACCATACTGTCTCTCAAAGTAGTCATCTCATATGCTGTGCAAGTCATGGCCATGCTTTTTCTACAGCAAAACTTGTTAGTCAATATTTGTAAAGTCTCAAAGATGCACAAAAGACTTTGCAGAAAGTGGATGTGGTTAATACTTATTAATTTTTACTTTGGGTAACTACTACACAGCTAACGCAGAAAAGTCAATTTCCTTCCTGCAAAATAATTTCTATTTTGGGAAAAAAAAAAAAGTTTTTTCCGTTGAAACAAAACCTGCCTATATGAATACATATATTCATTTTTTTGCAAGGGATATTTCCAGGCTTGTCCTTAAGCATCCATTCTCCTCCTCCCTTCTCCCTAGGGGTTGCCTTTCAAGGTTGCCTGACTCAACAGCCAGTCAGCCTCTGGGAGCAGGTAAAACAGCTCCAGCAGCTTGTGCTGACAGAAACAGAGGCAGCTGAGTAGGCTAGCTGCAGCAGGGAGCAGGGGAATAAGGTCCAATATGCTGTGTTAAGAGGCTGAGGTTCAGCACAAAGACGCAGTAGGAGACTCCGGACCTCTTGACTCTGGAGCCAGCTATGGCACACTTTGCCCTTACAGGGTCTGATCCTGAAAAAGCTCGTGCATGTGCCAGATTCCACCAGCTAGGATTAGATTGGCTGATTTCACAGCCAATGTCATAGCATGGAAAATTAGAGTCATAAGCATGTTTCATAGCTATCAGTAACAATGAAAAGTTCATAATAATTATCTCACAGTATTCCATTTATCATTTATTTGTAATATACAGACACAAACAAACATCTGCCTTTAGTATGACCACCAGTTATGCTGATATGTCCCACCTTTTTCTATTACAGTAGGCTATTTTCAAACCATTAAAGAGAGAGAAGCAGCACTGGGCTGTAAAAGTACTTTCCAACACTGAGATTCAAAACCCATGCAGACTTGAAACACAAAAATTTTAAAATACTTCACATCATTTTCTCTAAAACCAACTGAAAGAAACAGATTTTTTTAGTTTACTGTTTCATTCTAATCCTGCTTATGTTGCCTAACTGCACTGGGCTGGTGGAAAATTATTGTGTTTTTAAAATTCCTCATCCTTGAGAAATACAAGTCCAATCACTTGTTTAGCAAGCAACACATAGAAATCTACAGACATTCCCTTAATATGAGTCTGTCATCAGTTTATATAGTGTTTTGCCTGATGATTTCTAAGGTTCATCATGATCGTCCTGCAAGAGAGGGGACATTTAAGCAATATCTTCCTTTGCAGGTTTTAATTACTGAAAGTATATGCAAAGTACAGTGAAAGTATCACTGAGATGCAATATGCAATAACCTTCAACACTAATTAGTACTCCACTAACTTTGCTTTGCAAATAAAGCAAGAGAGCACTATACATTTCCCACTTTCCTGTCCTCCTCTTTCTTCCTTTCCCTAGGTCTGCAGAATTATCTCACTGAGTAATCACAATTCATTCAGTGTAGTTATAAGCAGAGAATCAACCTCAGGCTAAAATTGATGCTTTTCCTGCTTTTTTTTTTTTTTTTTTGCTAAGACAGCTGGGTTCATTGCCCTCATTTTATAGACAAAGAAAGTGTCTCACAGGGAACCAAAGGAAGGATAATAAAGCACACAGTAGGTTAATTAATTCCCAGTCCCTCTGCCACCAAAACTATGATTCTTGTCGCACCAAAGTTTGTCACATTGGGCAACAGAATTTGAACCAAGCATAGGGAGTGTTGGACTGGTTAGAAAGAAAAACATTATCTTCATGAGGACATTCAAGCAGTGGCACAGGTTACCCAGGCAGGCTGCACCATCCTTAACCTTGCAGCTTTCCAAAACACAAGAGGATAAATCTCTGAGTAACCTGGCATGACCCCACAGCTGACCCTGCTTTGAGCAGGAGGTTAGACTAGAGATCTCCTGAGGTCCTTTCCAACCTGAGTTATCCTCTGATCCCTGTGGTCAGAGGACAGCCACAGAAGTCTGCAGAGGGAAGACGAAGATTAAAGAATCTTTAAGCCAGTTATTTTACATTTTGTAACACTGGACAGAACTGTTGTGATCTGCCCAAATCTTCTATTTTTGCTGGTGGTTACTGTTGGGGGTGGTTTTTGCACATGTTTGTGTGTGAATTACTGTTAATTTGTGAGCCAGCAGTCCTGAGCACTCATATTTGAGAAACAACACTTGCAAGTGCTCTGCAGAAGCAGTGACAAGTAACCAAAAAAACCCAACCAATCAAAACCCCCAAAAAACTATTCAAAAGGATCCATAGAAACACTAGAAGACAGTTCTTCACTCTGTTTAAGATGATTAGTGTGCTTCACAGAGTAAAAGAGAAGGAAAAAAGAATAGTATATTACCTACTTAAAAAAACTGAATGACACTTTTATTTTTCCTGTATCTTTTCTTAATATATTCCACAGTCATATTTTCTAACTACTTTTACATAGCATTCTGCATGAAATAACAGATAATAAAAAGATATTTTCAAATAATAGACATTTCTTTTTGTGGTAGTGCTGAGAGACACAAAGACAATGAAATGTCATTAAGGCAAAACTACCAAAGAAAAGAATACGGAAGATGCAATTAAATTCCCTCTCTTACCGAAACTCATAGAACATAAAAAGAAAGATTTTTCATGTTTACTCTTCCCTTTAAAAATCAAATATTCTAGCCACTTCAAATATTCACCCTTCAAATTCCAGTACAAGAGTTGCCATCAGTACCACTGCTTCTATTTCTAGCACTGCATGATTATTTCAGAGATGAAGGGAGACAATATCTCAGCTTTTGCTGATACGCTGGGCCCAAAACTCCCAATGAGGGGACTCACTTCAGATTCCCTCCATCCTTCCCTAAATAGTGTGCCTGTAAGAGTAGAGGGCAGGGGGACCAACTAAAACCAGTATTTCTCAATAAATAATTTACTTCTGTTCCTATTTCCTTTCACCCACCATGGGTCTTAAACTTGTCTCTTAAACTAAGCTATTTAGATCAGGGACTTTCTTATACTATGCAGTAACATACAGCACAGCACAATAGGACTTGAATCCCATTTTGGGCATACACAGCTAGACATGAAAAAAAAAAAAATCAGCTATACAATCACAGCTATAGAGAAAATATAGGCAGATGAAAGGGAAGCTTTCTCACCACACAGGTGGTTTTGCAATGGTAAACACAGAAATTTCTACCAAGTATTAAGCCTTTTCCCCTATGGTTGGCTAGATTACATAAACAGAGGATCTCCTGCACTTTGTCATTTTTAGACATTCTGCTCAGGACCTTACAGAAGGAATGCCAAAGTTTGATGAGTCCTCACAAGTACTGTGACCAAACTTTGCTTCAGTGAACCTATATAACTGACATAGGAAACTGAGAGTCAGCAGTGTGATGGCAAAGGTTTTGATGGCTTTGGATGCTATGTCACAGGATCATTAAGGTTGGAAAAGACCTTTAAGATCATCAAGTCCAACCATCAACCCAACATCACCAGGCCCACTAAGCAACGTCCTGAAGTGCCACATCTACATGTTTTTTGAACACTTCCCATGATGGTGACTCCACCACCTCCCTGGGCAGCCTGTTCCAATGTCCTGAAGCTATTTATTACAACACATGGGAGAAGGAATGGAAAAGGGAGAATATCTGAGAGTGGGATGCAGGTAGCAGGAAAGATGGTGAATTGCTTTGAACTAACTTTAAGAAATGCTGAGGAGAGGGATGATGTCTCACTGAGTTTTTGGTTTTACTTCCACAAGAAATTACCAGCTATGTGCCTGCTTGCAGAATACAGCCTTTTGCATCAAATGTGATTTCTTGCAGCCAAAAAGTGATAGTGGCCCTTCCTACCTATCCTGGTAGGAAATACTTCCATATTCATTGTAAGGGAGACATCCCATTTTCATCCAGATGACTACTCTAAACAGCAACACTATAGGGTCATTCCCTCTCCTTCTCTCTAGCCTAATTAATACACAGGCAACTTGCCTTTATCGAAGCACTCTCCAGGTTATTAAGCACCTCATGAATGTAGAGAGGGCAGGCCCAGCTCCACTGCAGCTAGCCCAGATCTGCAGGCTTATTAGCCAATACAGGCACTGTGTGAGCATAGCTAAACTGCTTGCAGGCATTGACCCAAGTCTTAAGAGCTCTGGACCTAACTCAAGGCATGGCAGAGGCAGCTCCAGCACATTTGCATTGCCTTTCAGAAACTAGATCACCATCATACACAGGACAAAGCAGAGCAATTTTACATAAAGCAAGCCCAGTTCTGGGCTGTCTACCCTTCAGATGAAGCTGGAAAGTCTTGCTAGACCTGTGCCATCCATTACAGAGTCAGCTTGGCGGAATAAAGCACCAGTACACTCATCAATGCCTGAACTACCAATGATTCTCTAAGTTATTTTAGCCCTCCATTTTTCCAGATGTTGGAGATCTGCCTGTTAGATATCATGTACAGTGAAAGAGCTTCTCCAGAAGAAATTAAGAAAAGCCTTACTGAAAATTTCTTGTCTTTTCAGGAGCCAGTGTTTTCTTATGGTTGGTAGAGCGGGGTGCAAATCACTGCCCCAAGATCAGGTAATCAAGGCTTTTAGCCAGTCTTTCAGATCCTAAATGAGTGCTCCAGCCATGCTCCAGCAGGAGACAGCAGGTATCCCAGTGGTTAAACAGTCCATGCTCCTCAACATGCGAGTATGCCTCCTGACATGCACAGCCAGAGAATATCTCCAGGACTACACCATGGATGATGCAATAAAAAGAAAAACTGTTTTTTGAGACCATTCAGATGTAAGCACAGAGCTACTTGCCACCACGAGAGCAGGGGTTATCCTCAATATGCTGAGCAAATGGCTAGGAAATTACATGCCTTCAGGATTTGCTGGCAATGAAGTAAGGCCAAAAATTCAAAGTATCTGAATTATGGACACAAGGCACCTTAGTGCTTTCTTTAGACACAAAAGTCTACTGTATAGTTAGGCTTTAGCAATTAAGATTGCTGTGAATATGTAACAAACTAACTTTTAAGAAAGAGAAGTTTATAAGTATGATCACAAGAGTAGGGTTACTGAACAGCCAAGCTCGTACTCAAGCTGTGATTCACGCCGCCTCTGCAGCTGTCTACTTCTTATCTCTTATTTATCTGCCTCCAGTTTCTTCATCTGCAAAGGGAAGGTAGTACTTGTTTCACAGAGGTGCAGGAAAATCAGTACTCAGTTAGTACTTGCAAAGCTTTTGCTGAAAACGGACCACTTGCTTTTTCTCAAAATATACATCAGCGTGGGGTCTGATCTGAAGTCATGCCAACAATGCATGTACAAAAAGTAACTGTGAAGAACTGGTGTGGCTTTACTCAGATGGTGACCATCTGAGTTCAGATTTGTGCAGTCAACCCACCTAAACTGCACACAGAAGAACACTCTGTGTTTGGAGATCTTCACCAGGTTTCCAGAAGTAATGAACTTACACACAACTGGAATATGTTCAGCAGAAGACCATCAAGATGGTTGCAGGGGTTGAAGCGCTTGCCCTGTGAGGAAAGGCTGAGGAAAGCAGACTTGTCCAGGCTGGAGAAGAGAAGGCTTTTGTGGGATATAACAGCATCCTTCCAATGCCTGAATTGCGCTATGACAGCTTTCACTAACCTCCTTTCTAATGCTGTCAGTTAAGACTCACTGCTCTTCTAATGTTCAGAGGCAACATTTCAGAGTAGTAGTAAGGTACTGATCCACATGAGCTTCCCCCACCACTTAATAAGAAAAGACACCATGTCTTCAGGTGTGATGGAGGGAGGTGCAGGTGTCTTCACAACGTCAAAGAGAAGTGGAAGCAGAGAACAAACAGGGCCTCTCACTGAACTTCAGTCTCACACCCATAACACCGAGCACCAAACAAAGACTCTCTTAGGGATGTGTGTGGGAGGGTGGCGTCTTGTCATGTTCTTGCTTGTATCATACAGACATGAAAAGAAACTAATTCTTATGATTTGCTACAGAGATTTTACTTCATAGACTCCTGGCAAATGTCATCTCAGTTGGAGGGGGGGAAAAAAAAATATTCAAGTCATCAGCTTGCACACATCTTATTATAGCAGCCTTTCCACTGAAATTCATGCATGCTGATGACAATGCTGGTGCACACACACATGTCATCTGAGCTGTTTATAGCCACTCTCATTTAATGCATTTCATCTGCCAGGTTTTTTTGCAGGTTTTGTCTGCTTTACCATGTTATCGTTTAAGTCTTTATCTATAAATCAAACTGATATATAAACGACTTTGTCATCTTTTGTTTTGCAACAGATGTAGAGTAAGCAGAGACTGCTTCTGAATAGGAAAAAATAAGAACACAAACACAGGCTGGGATATGCACAGAAATTCAAAAAAACCAAGATGGGCTTTCTTACTGATAACCAGTGGCACAGAAGGATTTTTATGAAAAGAATGTAAGAGAGGTGAAAAAACAGAGATGATGACACTCTTTAGATGCAAATGTGATTTCTTCCTCTTTATAATCAGGTTGAGGAAAGGAATCTGAGGGAATGTCACATGGAAGAATTAGGGCTGAAATATTTGCAGGAGGCTCCTAGGACACTGAAGTGACAATTCAGTTGTTTAAAAAAAGAACCTAAGGTAGATTTCTGCTATGTTAATGACCTTTCATTGGCAAGCTCTGATCTTTGCCAACACACTCTGACCACTCCAATCCCCTGCCATCACTCCTGTGACACCATTACTACTGAGAAGACTGTAAGTTGTAGCTACATTGCTTTTGATCTCTAATCAGTAACAGAATAGACAACTGAACCACTGTCCAGTTCAAAACACTTCAAAACGTCTGACAGTGCTGATGGAAAGATTTTCTGCACAGTACAGGATGCCATTTTTCTAGGTTTGCTTGCATTCTTGACACTATTAATCACATTTATTATTAGCATTCCTCTTCTGGAGGCATCTTAAGCATTATACATGATGTTTAACATTACATCCAGCATTTCTATTAGCCTGAAGTGTAGTTCTCATTATTATTGTTATCCACATAAACATCCAAACACCTGAAACTTCCCTAATCTCTTGGCCTCAAGGGACTGCTGTCTTGAGAAGAAACTTCCCCATGAGATTTCAGGTACCTGTGGTTTTGGTGAATATGGGGGAAAAAAATAAAGTGTGAAAAGGACCCGTAATCAGTTAAACCTTTAGCCAACCAGATTTAAATGTTGATCAAATGTCAAGACTTGAAAAAATTAATAATTACTTCTTCATGAATCTTATTTGGAATTGCGTCCAAACACCAAAAGACATTGGAGAAAGACTGTAGGCATCATTTTCTTTTCCATAAAACCCAAATATGCTTGTAGGAACCTTCTCCTACCTAGGCAATGACCTTGGTATTGGTAAAAGCAGGTTTCAGAAAACTCAGGGAATGCAATTAATTTAAACCCCAGATTAAATGTTTATATCATAAAAACTGATTAAAAACCAAGAACAGACAGAGTATTTTGGGAGGGGAAAGAGAGGAAGGGAGGCAGATATGCCTATAGCAAAACATGTATATTACAAAAGCAAATAGAAGCTATAATTAGCAATCTTCAGTTGTAACTCCAGCAATATCCCTGATGGCAGATAGTATAGTCAGCAAAAATCAGAAGTGCTAATTAATTTATCAGCCTTAACTCTAGCAAATTACTTAAAATAGAAAGCATGTGCATTATTATTCATACTTTCATGCCTCATACAAGCTCTAGTCTTCTTTAAGACTATATGCCAGCCATTGGAAATTTCCACAAGGCTCAAAAAAAAACCCCATCAAAACAAAAACCAAAACAAACCTCCAAAAACATCAGTGCAGAAGATTTATGCCAGATAAGAAAATAATGATGAATATACAAGACATGACATGCAATCAGATCACCAGTATTCACAAACTTTAATTATGCCACAACTGTAGGACAACTGTTGTTGGCAAATTCTGCTATTACAAAACTTCCTTTTAACAAAGCCATGATGGTGACCATCAGTTTAAGTAGACTTTAAGACTCCAATCTCTAACAAGTCAGTTTCTGTGTGTCTGAATGTCTTCATCAAATCTAAAGTTACCAAGAATTGCTATTCCCATCTGCATAAATTTGTACTGAGGCCATAAGATCACTAGAAACAAAATACCTAATTCCTTATCTCCCATCTCCATCTGATAGTTACCACTGTAACCATTTAAGACCCAATTTAGATACTTAATTCATCTGCTGACAACTTTTCCTCCTCTATACAGGAAACAATTTAGCTACAGATCTTTGAAAGAACACAAGACACTAAGTTTTCCATAAAGCAAACCAAAGCAAACAAACAAACCCCCACACTTCCTTCTGTAACTATCAGCTTCATCGGTAAGACACTTGCCTTGCCAATAGGAAACTCATATTCACATTCATGTTCCCTTTCAGCCCAGGAACTATAGGGGAAATTCCCTGTGTCTGACATGTGGACTACAATCACTGGAGCAAGTGATCAGAATCACAGAATCACAGCTAGAGTTTTATATTTTACCCCCAAAATAAAACCCAGTTAGCAAGCTCAAAAATTCAGGGGGAAGAAAAAAAATATGCCCATATTTGACTGATGAAAATTAGTCTTGGATCTAAAAATGCCATTCACAACTAAAGTTGAATCAGTTGGCATGGTTCCACCAAAAGTCTGAGCTTTGACTGTATTCTCCCACAAAAAAATTGTCTTCTTTAAGAAGTCCTCCCCACATCTAAATTATTGCTGTTCAAATGCTGGTGGGTTTGTCTGGGTTTTTTGTTTGTTTTTTAAACTTAGAATTAAATCAAGAAAATAAAATTTTTAATAAAAGCATGTCTCTGAGAGTCCAATTCAACAGAGGAATCATGCCTATAATTTTGCTCCAGGTATTAATTTGTGTTTTCCTGACTGTTTTAAGCACAAAACACTTGCTTCCCAAAATGGAGGCCAAGCTGAATATTCAGGGACTGGGAAATGTTTTAGGTCTTGCTAGAGATCTAGCTGTGAGCACAAGGCAAGGAGGCACAGATGGGAGAAATAGCCAGCACAGCAGGAAATCGGGACACTAGTGTGTGCAGCTATTCAAGCCTGGTCTATACCAACCACCAGCATTGATCTGAATGAGAAAATATGAGCACTCAGGAACAAGGGGGAAAATAAGAGAGAGAAAAAGTAACTAGCCTCACAATTAGTTGATTACAGATGGGAAAAATACCACTTAAGAAATAAGATGCCTTCACCAAACTGAGAAACAGAAGCTTACCAGTCTCTGTAGAATTCAATTAGAATGCTTCAAGGTTTGCTTTCAGACACTGTGAGATGCCTGCTGGTAACAGGCTTTTGCTGGACTTTGCTACATCTGGAAATTCTGCATCCAAGCCATGAAATACATGATACTTTTTCTGAGAAGAATGCTTTCTTTTATTTTATTTTCTCAAATCTCCAGAGCACAAGTCAATTAAGACACAATAGCAAGCTTCTCAAACTGAGAGGTCATACTGTAGGGCAACATACTCCACAGCAGAACAGATAATCATCTTAAGTACTTTGCAAAGCCTCAAAACACGCTTCTCTGGCTATCCAAAGATCGATACTATTGTGCCCACCCTCCAGCCAAGCTAAGCATGATTCACAGGAATATGTTTTTACCGTGCAAAAATGAAAGGGAAACTTTGTTAGGCTGAAGGGTTTCATTTAGGGACGCAGCTATCACAGCAGCACAGACAAAGTGCAGAAATACTACCTTGTATACATCTCGTTCTCTATAGTTATTAACCTCTTTGGAAGCTGAATGTATTGGTGTTTTTAATAAAAGACTCACAGAGGAACATCAAACCAAGGTTTCTTTTTTTTCCCCCCCAGGCTTCCGAGGTCTGCCTCACTTCTATAGGTTTTGTAGCCAGTTTTGCCCTTGATTACTTTGCATAACTCTCACTGAAATCAATTAACAGATTTTGTATGTATATGGCCAAAGGCAAGCAGAAAGGCATTAACATTAGATCTTCAGTAGTACGCAGTATTGACTCCTTTTCTCCCATTGAAGTCAAAGGGAATTTTACCACTGTCTTCCAGTGAGAAGCACAGATAAATCGGTTGTGAATACTTCAAAAAATCTCACCTCTAATTTGAACATATTGCTGCTAGCATAATCTCAATGTCACAACGGCAAAGAGACAAAAGTCTTGGGCCTGTTGTCTGTCCAGGATACAACTTGATGTTGATGGTTGGACTTGATGGTCTTAAGGTCTTTTCCAACCTTAATGATTCTGTGATTCTGGTTCTGTGATACTGCCCCTTTCTGTGGATGCCCCCCTGAGCACTGTGCAGATATCTGACTGCTGGCCATAGGCAGCAAAGACACTAATCTAACTTCCACACAAAGCTACTGCAACAGTAAAGAAAGCCAGCAGTTGAACGTAAGCATCCAATTTGCAGAGGAGAGAGGTAAGCCTTAGTACACACAGATTTTTCCAATGCATTTTGACTGACAATCCACACGATCTTTTAGAGGAATACTAACCTGCACCATATTTTTCAATATCCTCTCTTTTTCTCAGAAGAGGGGTTCTGCACTAACCCATGCAGACACAACCACCTCACATCTTCTGAAGAGCTGCATATCAGTGTCCAGCAACAAGCATAATTGCTGTGCCTCCATATAACCTAAGCTAATCTCCAAAAAAATAAAAAAAAGACCCAGTTTCAAACTTCATGTTCTTCAATTCTTCAGTTTCCTTGAGCACATGATTCCAAATGCTGTGCAACCTTTTAAATCTGCTCTTACTATTTCAAGATACATAATCATTAAGACCTATGTGTATTGAGGCTCAATACCTCTAATATTCCAGCTAAGATGTTATCTTCTTTTCACACAACTTTCAGATCCAGCGTGACTTGTAGCTTGAGTTAATTTAAAGAAAATGCCTTTTATTTCTCTTTTTTATTTTTAAGCACACAATTTCCATTAGTTTATAATTCGATATGTTAGCAAAAGAAGCTACTTTTTAATTAGGCTTTAATTTAGCCAAGGACCTTTAGCTCACTGATGAGAATTGTCTAGGCTGATATTATTGTTTACTACAAGTGTTAATGCTTCATTGTCTGCTCTGCTTATAGTTCTCTTTCTTGTACTGAAAGTTGACCCAGTCCAGAAATCAATTCTGCAGTTGTTCATTCATCACTTCTTGGTAACCACTGAATAGCAGTTTGCTACTCACTGCAATCCAACCTCACAAGCCCTTTTGTATCCACTGACTAATTCTACCATCAATCCCAGATTAGCTAATGAAATGTACTTGGCTTTTGGGTGGTACTGTGTCACAAAACCTTCCTGAAGTCATAATACATTATATCTTTTTCTTTACCCCATCAAGTCTCACTGACCATCTCTCCTTCTCAGAGAAGTTAATTGGATATGTGAAGCATGACCTCCCTTTCATTAACCCGCACTGACTTCCTGACCAGACTGTATCTGTTTGGCTTTTCCCTAACTTTATTTTAATTAGTGGCTTGAATCTTTCCTAATTCAAAGGTTGCATGTGCACATACACCATTTTTGCATTTATCCTTTAATCGTTTGCTAGCTATAAGTATTACATTGCGGTGAATTCACATTCAACTGATAACTGATTGAAACTAGAGGAATCTCTTCCTACTCCTACACATAGACACACACACTCTCCAAAGAAAGTAGAAGAAAAAAAGTCACACGTTAAGCTCTGATATCTGATACCACCATTAGAGCTAAAAGAAATCTTATTTATCTTGAATTAGGAGATAATCAATCTGTTATTCTCAGTGGGTCACCATTATGATCACGGAGTTGGCAGTTAAATTACCTGGTTGGCCAATACCTCTCCCAAAAATTGAAGGTTTTCAAGAGTTCAAATTCTATAGCAAATCAACAGTCTGTCACACGAGAGGGTCAAAACTTCAGGGATTAAAGAGAAATCTGTGAGAGCCAAGTGGATATATTTTGATTAAATCACACTCTACAGAAGTCTATTATTACATCAAAAATAAACTGCTTCATAAAAATAAAGGCAACAGTCAAAATCTTCTGGGAAAACCAAGAATGGAATAGGAGGGAAAGCAGGAAATGTGTAACTACAGAATACTGTAAAGCTATTCTTTTACAAGGAAAAGGACCAGTTTTAAAAAAAACTAATTTTCCCTTAAATTTCTGTATACATGTATACATAGTGGAAAATAAAGTAAAATTTGAAATGGTTCTGCCTGCAAATGGAACATTTTAAATAACGTGTAAATATACACTCAACCACATCCACCACTCATTTTCCATCAGAGAAAATTCTGTGAGCAGAAATTTCTTGATACAGAGTGAGACTAAGTTTTTATCTTTCAAAATTCTTCAGAAAATGAACCATCTGTGTTCTAATCAACCTTAGAAACTATTAGAAACAGGAAAAATCTAATAAAAGACAAAGCCCACCAACAACAGTACTTGTTTTATGTCATTTTATGTCTTGTACGGTAAGTATCTGGAGCAGTTTTTTTTTTACAGTCCAACTAGAATTTGAATTCTGCATCTATATTAAGGCACTTAAATAACGTGTAACATTTACTTTAAAGCTGTACAACCAGCAAGTCTAATTAGCTTCTGGATCTTCTACTTGTGGAACATAAATTGAAATTTAGCAAACTTCAGTGCTGAAATAACCAACTTTGATATTTAATTTTAAGTGCCTAGTTTCAGCTTCCTGGATGCAAGTGTATATAGGCTTGTATCACACTTTAAAACCCTCTAAATTATACAGTTTCATCTGTTTTCTACTGTCCTTTAATATCTTGAGACTCAGTTGACATTTGCACAAGATTTATTGAGGTCTTATCCATCCTATAGGATCAATAGGAAAACATGTATGATTCTGGGCTACTGTGTTGTAGAAGAAACATTGCAAGTACTGACAGTTTCAATCTAAGGCTTGGATCAAATCTCTCTTTACCCTCAATGACAATATTCCACAGATCCAATATTATTCCAGCCCAGCTCCAAAACTGTTTTAAAAGTGAAATATATAAAAAAAATAAATCAACTTGTCTTAAATTGTTCATTTGAATCCAAATTGTAATACCTCTACCCTGCTCTCCACCATCGCATCATATGTGAGGATTTTAGATCCTCCTGATATAAAGAGTTTTCCCAGAACTGGAGTTTTGATAAAGCAATATTAAGCAAAAATCTTTCAGTAACTTTTACAACTTCCTCTGTTTTCATCATTTACTACTAGTTGAAAGTTTAAAGCTGTGTGGAAGAAGTTATCTTCCCAACTACCCAGGAAGCCACATAAAATCATGTTTCCAATTCACTCCTCCAAGCCTCCCTGCCAATCTGCCTAGGGAACATTGATTTTAAGAAGTCATTCTGTTTCATAGAAATAGCCACATCTTCTGTCATAAGTTTCCTTTCAGTATTCCCCCACAGGACCTGCAGTCTTTCTCATCAACCTATTGCTCCTCATACTTTACATTTGTACAACCATTTATTATTCATATTCACGTTCCATGTAATTTTCCTTTCATTTTCGATCTCAGCTTTCTTGATCATTTCCTTACCTTTTTCCTTTTGCCTCCTATACCTTCTCTTTCAGTTCTGATTTATCCTAAGGGTTTTCTTGGAAATGAGATGTTAGCTCTCAGTGGGATTTTCTTGGCAAAACATTCTAAAAAAAATAAATTATAGATGTCTTGGCTGCATTTCTCCTGGCCTTGGTTTCCTCTTGTATTTCCCTGGTCATCCATATTGATAATTTCTGCCACTTCTTGAATATTTATGTCTTGACTAGATACATAGTGTATTTGCTGAGCTCACGGTAATCTGCCTTTGGTACTTTGTAGTCATTTAATGTCCCACTGTGTCTTGCTCAGAGGTATGCACAACTATGTTGCTGCAGAGATACACATCACTGTGTGTGACTACAGAGGCAGAATGACTAAAAGTTATCACACAGCAACTGAAAGTACTAAGTTTTGCACCTGGGACGTCTTGTTACCCATGACAAGACAGCAGGGGGCCAAATTGTCCTACTACTACTCTATTTCATTTAAAAAATGAGTAAATGAAGCCTACATTGTCCAAGTTCATGTGAGAACAATTATTTCTAATTCCTTGACATGAAGCTATGTCAGAATATCAATTTTCCATTTTTCAACCTTGTAGTAGTAATGTATATTACAGTAGATAATGTACCCTGCACACTCTCCCCCTTCTGTGAGGTATAAAATTTTACCAACCTATACAGTGATTTTTTTACTATAATCACACTTTTTAAAGAATCATTTTATCCGGGGGGGGAAAGAAAAAAAAAAAGAAAAGCCAAAAGTCTTCACAGTGCACCCCATCTGACTACTACACAGTATTTTCACATGACATACTTATATACTTATTTTGTGGAAGAGCTATTATTTGATCTTCATCTCCTCAAAGAGGAAATGCCACTGTAACTTCACATTCCTCAATTCCCCCAGCTGTAAAACTGGTGTGAAGAATCTCCTTGGTATTTCAGGGCCAGAATATGGTATCGTTGCAATACAGGCTGTGTATTTCACTGTGTTAAGTTCAAATCTGACTAATCTAGAAAAAAGAGTATACATGTCTCTTTGAATTTAAGTTCACTTCAATCTAAGACAGCAACCCAGATTATTAATCAGAGCTCCTCAACTACCACTCCCCAGCTACAGCATTTGCATCAGGGCAGCAGGGAGTACTACGAACCCGTGTATCTCATCCTGAAAGATGAGAATAAAACTTCAAAAATACATTAAAAATTCATCTAGTGCATATACTCTGAAATAGTATGGGATATTCAAAATGCCTCTGCTCTACATATCATTTGCTATATTTATTAGTTGTGGGATGGGTTAAAATAGAGAATTAAATGAACAGAAGGATGTGTAAATGGAAAAGGTGGGTGCAGGGCACCATATATATGGTGGATGGATGAATGATGAGTGGACGATGGATGAATGATGAGTGGACAGGTGGAGAGAAGAGAAGCACCTGAGTTTGTAAAGAATGGAGACAAAATCGATGCTGAAATTGTCTTCAATGCTTCATACAAGCACTAAAAGAGTGAAACTGGCATTTCCCAGAGAGATAAAAAAGCTGTCTATATTGCACTCACTCATATTATTTAGGGTCTTTTATTACTTCACTACTTCTGAAAACCTCCCTTTTGTTCTTGGTTTGACTGCTGACCAGTATGGGGGATTTCTTTACAGAAGGCAGACAGACAGTGGAGTCTGCAGCCTCGTGCCTATCATGTTATAAGGCCATTCAGTTCTTGTTGTAGACTTCAGCGAACATACCCACATTTGGTGCCTGATGCTGCAAAAAATGATGAGTACATTGGGGAAGGCTCAGCAGGTTTTGCAGGAAGTTGCAAGGGTTCAGTATCACTCAAGCTTAGGCTTTTTGCCTCTAGGATGCATTTTGGCCGCCCCTGCTTTTCTTCCAAATGACAGTTATACAAACAGGAAGGGAAGTAAGCCAGGAAGCTTCAGGATCAACAGTCTGCAAGCCAAGGACAGTTGACTCCGGATTTTGTTTTGCACTCTTGAATCATTTCAGCAGATATTGGTGAAGCAGCCATTGTAGGCAGCCAATAAATAATCACCATCAGTTAAAATATGAAGTACGCCCATGCCCAAGATAGAATCACTGAACAAATGTGTTGGACTTTGGGGATCTTTTAGATTCTTTTGTCCATGCTTTTTCTCCTTTTTTCCACATTTGCCTTTGCTTTATCCAAGGGCAACATTTCTCTGCTCCTTAGAGAAGTAGGCAGAGCAGCCAGTGGTTTCCACAGCAGTGATAACACCACATTGTGAAACTGAGGGTTTTCATAACATAACGCCAATATATGCCCTTCAAGTGAATTACACTGTCAATTTTACATCCAGAACATTCTGCACCATCACTATCAAATGATGTAGTGTTAAACGTTTTTTGAATTGGATAATTTGGAAGGATACAATGTGAGCAATGTAACACTATTAAAGATTTCCCTGTTTGAAGAATACCATAAAGGCAACAAAAACGGAGTTCTCATTTAGACTCAGTGCTGTACTACATCACCACCACTTACTTGAAATGAGCACTCTCCTGTCCTAAACTTCAAACACTTCCTGGTGGAGTTTTGCTTCATTGTTGATGCTAAATGTTTCCCCAGCAAGAAAATAGTCAGGGTTTTTCATCTAAGGAAATCCTGATCTTATAGCAAAGAAGAGCTAAAAACTCTTCCTGGGAGGAGAGATATTCAGTGGACCTAACCTCCCAGTCTGCTCTCTCCCCCTTAACCCATGGGCTGAAGGAGGTGGTTTTGCCAGTCTGGATACAACATGGATGATGTGCACCAGCAGCTTTCTGCTATAGTTTGTACACTGAGAAAAACATGGTAGAGCTAGTGTTGGCTCCCCTCTGGAGCAAATACACAGAGTACATCCAAAGTAAACAATTCTTAGTTTGTTAGATGTTGATGTTCTTGCCCTCTTCTTGCCCCACCAAAAACCCACCTGAAAAGAATGATTTTAAAAACTGTTACAAAACTGCAAAGCAGAGCCAATTTCTGATTTTAGCGTCATCAGTTATGTCCACATTAGCAACCTCCCAGGGATAAGAAAAAAAAAAGCCCACCACAACACCTGAGAACAGAGAAACTTGTTTCTTAGGAAACCCATTGAGATGTCTCATGCTAAGCTGCTTTCAAATACTTTACAGTGAAAATCTATGCCTGTGCAAATGACCTAGTCAAAGCGTATTCTCTAAGTTTTTTAAGAATTGTCTCTTCATGGTCATTTTTTATGTGATTAACTGTGCAGACTTTTAAAATGTTTCCCAAATACTTTCATTTGTGGATCTCAAATAACTTTGTGGTAAGCTAAGAGTATTCCAAAATGAGGTAAAGACAACAAAACATGAACATTTGATAGGCATGTACTACAATGCACAGTGCTACTTATGGAGTTAATATTGGCAAGTTACAGGCACAGGTTAGAAATACTGAAATACAGTCCAAATCTCAATAGCTCTAGTAATAAATTATAATACGCTCATTTTACCTTCACAACAGTGACCACAGGTATCATAAATCACCAATTACACACACAAAAAAAAGCACAGCACATCTCTCTATCCATGGAAATGTCTCTGTTCTTTCTGTTAAAATGAAGAAGCAGTGCTTTTTGTTTTGTTTTTACAGTAATTTTTTTTGTAGTTTTGAAATAAAACCATTCCCAATGATATTTTCTGAAATTTAATTTGATGAATCTGCCATGTAACAGCAATGAATGTAATGGCAATCATACCTGTCAACCCATTGACTTGAGGTATAGCTAAAAGTTCACATCTATAACCCAATTTTAAACTCTTCAAAGTTTAGAAAGTTAAGAAATTTCTCATCACTGTTCACTATAAGTTTTTCCCTCTCCTTTCACTCCTTATCACAAACTTTTAGAGAGTTACTTATGTGCATATTTCTACTCTGAATTTCAGTTTGCTGACAAAGAAAATAATTTCTAAAATAGCTGTCATGCTCACCCCATCTAAGTCATCATAATTCCCCCTAACTTGACATAATGTTAACCAGTCACTTTTACATTTTCTACACCAATCTGAAACAATAAGCACAGGAAAGAGCTCAGCTCATCAGCATTAGCCCACTGTGTGTATATATCAGCAGGAGGCATCTTGGCTCACACAGCCACTGTCTTAGATGAGTTTTGAATAAATAGGATGCAGTTGGGAGGGAAAAAAAGAAAAAGACAAGAAATGAGAAAGGGTAAGCAGAAAAGTTGGAAGGCTCATTCCCTGCATGCACAAACATGCATCATCCTCAACACATGGTTTTCTGCAAAAGAGCCCATTTTAGACAAGTCCTCAGGCTGTTGCACCTATTCCTAAAGCTATGCCCGTCTGTGCAACAGCGTTAAGGTGTCTGTCACATGCTGTAACTGGTAGCGTGGAAAATGACATCTGCAAGCCCATCACGACGGTCATAGCTCACCACTACACCAACTGCAACCAGGCCAGCGCCACCTGCCCCCCCCGTGCTCCGGCCAGCTGCCAGCCCTGCCACAGCCACCCCTTGCCGCGCTGCCATACGCCTCCCTGGCACTGGGACAGGGCGCCGAGCCACCCTGGGACTGGAACGTGTTTGGGCTGCCTGACAGCAGGGCCAGTCCCTGAGGTTGCTCTCTGTTGAGTGATGAGATCAGACAGGGCGCTGCAGCCAACCCCCCGAGTGCTTCATCTTTGTCCTTTTAATTGAATGTGTCACCAACAAGGGATCTGCACTTGCGCCGCAGTATCTCGTCCGACTGAAACAATCGTTTTAAAATAATTGCTGTGGCAGGGGGCTTGCAGCCACCGAGGGTAACCTGCCACGTGCTGCTTGAGGGGCAGGTAGAAAATGCCGCCATTGGTTGTGCACAGCCCTCTCACCCTCTGCACCTCTCCTGCCAGCTTCACGGAGAGCCAACATCGCTCTGCAACTCTGGTTTGCCTTTTTCACTACACCCAATGATTCTAAGGATGCTTTTTGCAGTGTTTTATATTTAGCAAAAGAGACTCTTTTTTTTTGTTCATAAAGAGCTTTTTGAAATAAAGCCAAAGTGATTCATAATTATTTTAATTAAGTGGAAATGTAGAAACCCTGGGCCATGTCCTCAGCATTTATCCACAGCACAACACTCACACCCAACCCACAACCCACAGACAAACCTGAAGTGGCTATAGGTGAGTGTAGGCACACCGTAAGCTTTTTCAGCCTCTCCAGATTTCCACTAGACCGAGTGCCCTATTTGTTTTATTCCACCGAATGTTTGAAAAGATCAGATCACTCAATATGTCCTTGCCACTGCAACGAGAAAGTTAAAAGCACCTGTGTGCAAGGAGTTACTCAATAACAGTGGCTAACAGTACAGTATTGACAAGATTATCAGAAATCTCAAAGATTAATGTTAGAGGCTGGCAAGGAGAAATTAATGTAAGGGGAAAGAGCCTCTTTGCAACTTGCAAGTATATATATGTATACATATTTATGTATATAGTTTGACTGAGATGCGAGTCCTCTGAGAAGTTATGGCACCCTCACTGGAGGAAGCTTACAAGGAGTCAAGAGAAGATACTCCCGGACAGCTTGGAGCTTGATGAGAAAGAGGCGATATTGTCCTAGAGAAAAGGGTCCATTTTACCCAAGTACAAGGAAGAAGACTCTCACACCTCCTGCCTCCCTTCTCTGTGCTGCCAGAGTCTGAAATTATGCTTTTAATTTGTTTTCCCTTGTCTTTAGCACAGAATTTTTCTAAATAATGCACCCAATGCATGCACTTCTGAAGGAGGAAGCTGACCCTGTAACAGATATGTTTTCAAGCCCTTGGGTCAAATTCTCAAAGTTACTTCTGATATTGCTTCAAAAAGGATATTGTGTTAATCAACACAGAAGTGTATCTGAAGATTTTTTTTTTATGAGTCTCCATCAATAATTTAAGTTTTATCATTATTGCTGCTGTTTGGCTTTCCTTGTTTCAATTACTCCGCATTGCGGTATGATGTTTTAAGCACCTCAAGTTGTGTTTGCCTAATGTTGAGGCTCAAAACAAAATAAATACATCAATTAAAAATAGTGCAACTACCAAAATTACACATATTTTATTTTGGGAAAAAAACTAAATACTGGAAGCTTTCTTTATACCATATTACAGTCTCTAATCCATTTCCTAGGGCTCCAGAAGATCTGATTTTTTTTTTTTCTTATTTTAGTTCAACAAGCTCTCAATACAGTAATGTACATGGTCAGTTCCCTAACCTGGAACAGAACCAAGTACCCTTGCCGGAACCAATAGGTATCACTTGCGCAACAACTGATAAAGCAGGGCTCCTTTTTAAGTAGTTATGCTCAACTTACACAAAACTTGATCCTCACCCAGTGTAACAAACAATGAAACACAAGCTTTCTAATCAACAGGCATACATATTCTGGTGGACAGGATATGAATTGCAGCACCTTGTAAGACACAGTGTACAATAAAGTGATTATATTCTCAAACACCACAGACACAGCTTTTTGATGAAGTTATTAGTTTACACTGTGTAAAAGCAGAAAAAGACAAAATAGGTTTTCTCTGTTCTTGTGTGGTTTCTGACCAAGTGATGTGCATCAAGGGCGATGCATGCTCACAAAAAACAGAACAGAAGAAAATCTGTTCTAAATTCAGATTTGACTCAAGGAGAGCATCAGGTGGACTTTGGGTCTCATCTTGGAGTAGGCTGAACAGCCTGCAAAAGAGAAACAACATGGAAGTGGGTTGTGGTTGCTGCATGGGAATGGAAACAAGAGTAGGAGCTCTGCAGAAATTTCTCACTGAGCCTTGCTATGAGATTAGGCTGGGCTTAGCTCCCTGATCTTTGAAGTGTGGAAGTCTTCTGCATGCAGGTTTCAACAAACAGCTGAGGCTGGTGCTTACACCTCAGGTCCCTTGGCTATGAGGTGAAGACCATCAGAGCCCACAAGTGATTATACAGGGGGGTCGTTTTGTTTGTGTGTTTAAGACTGTCTGTGACATCCACATAGAGGTTTTAACTAATGCCTCTGCATTGAAGTTTTGCACATCCTTTTGCACAGTTGCATATGACGCTGGAGGTTTAACAGGAGAGTCTTCAAGTAGAAATCCTACAGCAGCCCCTTTCCACCCCCTCTTCAACGGTAGCACTGTACTCTTTCTCCACCTTTACCCAATTCCTCATCAGAGCACCCTGTACTGATCATAGAAGATATTGCAATGTTGCATCCTAAAAAAAATAGAAAATCTAGAACAGAAAACATTTTAAAGAGATTAAAAACTGTCAGTTAGTTTAAAGGAAATGGGAAGATATATAGATATAGTCATTACCTTGCCTTCCTTTCATATTAGTTTTTTCCTAGCCTTTTTTATTGGTATCTGGTCAGACTGTCATGACACAGTCCAATTACAATTATATATTATCACAGGTATCCTTTTGCTACTGCCAATGTTCCCACTGGACAGGAGATTCCTCTGATAGCACTTTGATGTCCTCTATTCAGTGTTTTAATTTCCTGACAAATTTATCATGTGTAATTTACCTTCTATGGTGTTCAATCTCACAATAATAAAAGGCAGAGAGCTTGATATTTTCCATACCATTTAATGTACAGACTCTTTCTTTTTTTGTTTGAACGTGTATTAAAAACTGAAGGTTCTAATGTACGTGTCAGGAAAGGAATACATCTTTGCATTTGGTCATGTTCAGAAGATGTTACTGGTCTGTTTAACTACACAAATCTAAGAAAATATTTAATTATTGTTTCAGTGCCAAAAATCCAACTTGTGTCTAGTCCCAATGTGTTGCAGCAACAAATTGAAAGAAAACGCCTGTTTTAAGAGCCTGTATTTTAAAAGAGATATGCAAGTCTCAGAAGTAACATTTTCTGCATTTTACAGTTTGATGACAGAAGCAGGCAGATATTAATAAAGTAGAAAAAAAAAAAGATTCCAGCCATTTATAAAGTCACACTGGAAGTTTGTGGAAGAACCAAAAACTTGTTAACCGTTCAGTACTTTCACCACAAAGCTCATTTGTCCTTTCATAAATGTCAAATAGTGTTAGAAAAAGCAGGTGACCTACACAGTACTTTTATTTTCTCCTAGCAATCATCTATAGCCAAAATCCTAAATTCTATTCCAGTGAATATTTTATGCAATTTAAAGAATTTCCATTCTTCAGAATTTCTTTAGAACCGGTACCTGAAGCTTGAAATATTTTTTTCTGGAGTTCTAACAGTGGGCAGCATTTCTGCTTCTCTTTTAACTGAGAAGGATGCTTAGCATGCGGGATAATGCACATTTTGAAACTAGACAGAGGCAAAAGACAATACAAATATGAAAGAATCACTATGCACTGCTGGGACAGTGATTCACAGAGGAAGAAGATGAGAGTCAGTGACGGCAGTTCTGGGTATTGTTATTCTCCCAGCATGGTTAAGTTTAATTTAAAGGCTCTTCAGCAGGAAATTTCCAAACTTACACAAACTATCTGTGCTCCAAGAAGATCTTCCCTTACAGCTTCTGAGCAGTAAGTCTCATCTAAAACAAAAAGGCAATATGCCTGTGGTCAGCTCCAAAAAAACTGAAGCTGGATTTTGCTTGTCTACACAGAAATATACTGACACATGCCTGCACATACCTTTATATTAACGGAAAGAAACAACTGCATAATCAGTATGTTCTAAAGAATGTAATCTAAAGATGTCAGAACATGATATTCATGCATGTCACTCACCATCGAAGATTTTACAGCCTTATTTGTGAAAAGCATTTACTCCACAGGACTCTGACTTCTACTATATAAGAAGCTATTTTAAGCTTCAGTGTCCATGACTGTATGCAACATACATATTCCTGTTACATAAACTACTGAGTACTCTTCTGTTCCCAGGAAATGAATAAAAGTTATATACAACTGGCTGAATAAAATGCATTTAAACAAACACCTTCATTTCCCCTTTTTGAGGAACACTTTCTCAGTTGACCACAACAAATGTTTGAATTCACAGCCACCTGTGATCCAGAGCAGATGCCTAGAAGGCTTTACATTCCCTCAGTCAGTCAGCATTTTGTATTTACATGGGATGACCAGATACTGAACTGAATTCATTACATAATTTCACATCAGGTATCAAACATTACCAGCCTTCAATTGCTACTGAATTTTGTTTGAAATTAGTGGGTAAAGAATAGCCCTCCAAACTTCTCAGCCATCAGTCTTCACTTCTCTGCTCCTCAATGGTCCCAATCTCAGCCTACAGATACAAAGGATCTACATGCCTAGCAAAGCCCCACAGAACCATGTTTTCTCTCTTTTATGGAAAGAATTTTGCAAGCAAGGTGAAAGACAGCTTTAAATAGTATTTTTACTGATTTTTCCATTACAGTTTTATAATGCTTATAAATTTATAATTCCATACACAAGCTTATTAAGGTTGAAGGCCTGTAGGAAATTCTTTTTATGAGCAACAGTTTTTTTTCAAGCCTTGACTGGAATGAAGGATCCCAAGTCATTTAATTCCTATGTGGTAGCAGCTGTAGCTGTCAGCAAACCCTTGTTTTGGACAGCACTCTAATAACAAAAAAATCATTCTTCTGGGGGCAGGTATCACTGGGTGCTGACACAAAAATCCTATTAATGAATCCATGGATTCCTTTTTCTCAACTCTGTGAGTTCAAGGCCTGATTCTTCTTTCCTATACAGAAGTTGTGCACCTTATGTACACTGGGATTCAAGAATTCAGAGTTAGGCCATCTGCATGTGACAGTTGCTACTTTTTCACAATTTATGTATCAGCCTGGATACAACACTCCCTATTTGGCTATATGCTGTTAAATTAACTGAGCTCAAAAACACAACCTCAGCACCTCTGTGTGTTACCTGGAGTTTAAATATTCCCGTACCTGCAAATAGCTTTTTGTGGCTCATAGGTGCAAGCAAGGGAAATTCTGACGCTCCGTCCCTTGGGACGGAAATGTTTTCTGCTTCATTGTACACCCTGCCCACCTCAACTGCAAGTAGCCTGAAGACCACTCGCCTTCGTACTCCTGTTATCCTGTTGTCTACGAGACAAGCAATCTGCTTCCAGACCTTCGCAAGCCACAGAGGTTGCTCTCTCCAACAGAAAAGAAACCAAACTGAAAAACAGGGCAAGTCCCTGTGGGTCTCTACAGGCACAGCTGACTGGTGGAACAAGCGCTCTAAAGAGGCAGAGGTGCAGGAACGCACCGCTTGACTGCAATTCACTTCCTTACACCAAAGAGCAAAAGCCAAAAAGGCACCTGATGAGACATATGGGAATGACAGGGTCAGAGAAAAGGGGGCTAACAAGGGGAGTAAGTGTATGAAATGTAAACTGAAGAGAAGGCTCCATGACACTGAAAAGCATGTCAACAAGAGCTATTTCCAAACCTCCCAGAAGATGCTGGAGACACAAGTCAAAGGGCAGGTGGCTGTAATCCAAGTTGGGAAGTGTTTTGAAGGGGAAAAAAACCCCTAGTGGTCAAGACATCTGAGACCTGTGGCAGAATCAAAAATGGGGAAGGGAAGAAAGTTGAAGAAAATAGTGGCATAAGTATTAAAAAAAAAAAAGAATCAGAGACATTTTAAAAAGCTAACTTTGGAATTACTATTCCTTTTCCTTCCCACTCTTAAATCTTTCCCAAGCTCCTACTGAGATACTTTGATCTTGTTTACTCTATTTGCAAGTACATATATTTACAGTATTTTGTTACCAACATTTTGCTTCTACCATTCTACTCATCTCTTCTACTATAATTTGCTATTTCCAGCCATCCATGAGAGAAATAAATACAAGTGAAAGCCAAATATCAGCATACCTTTCCTAATTTATTGCCTTCATTCAGCTGATTCTAGTCCTCTCTGTTTGTATCTCCTTCACTCCCTATATAGAAGAACATTTCCTTCCTCCTATATTTTTTCTTTATGAGTTGCTACTTTAATTCTAATGCAGTTTCTTTGCCTTTTTCAATAGCTATAACCTGCCTCAATTTTTTGGCACTCTACCCTTCTTTCTTTTTTGCAGTCTGCAATACAAACACAACACATACACACACTACCTTCTCTCCTTTCCATATATCGCTGCCCCTCCACTGACATGTAGCCACCATCTCCACTCTCATTGTCCCACCTCCATCCAACTCTTTCCCACGTGAATTCAGACCATCCTTTCTTTGAAGGCACATGTCCACACAGTGAGCCACTCCTTTGCTCTGGGGTCCTGGCCTGAGCATCTCTGCTTGTCTTGAAGTTGCACTGACATGTTGAGAGAGGAAGGGGTAGCTGGAAACTTATTAGCCTCCAGACTGTCTCTTGATCCTAGCTCCTGCCCTTTCCAATATGGAATAAGTGAAAGGAGCAGCTGGTAAACTGCAGATCACCATGGTGGTTCATCCACCAATAGTAACCAAGAGGGGTTTTGAATTTTCAGAAAGCAAGAACAGCTAAGTTGTACTTTAGCTCAGAGGAAAAGATTGATTTATTTTTACATAGAAGTAGGGGGAAAAGAAGAAGCATAACCTAGACTCACTCACACTATGAATCTAGATAAGATCTAGCGTGTTCAGAGAAGTTACTCCAAATGGAGCATGATTCCATTAGCTGTCCAAAAAGTCTGCTTTTTGTTAATGTACACTGTAAGAACTGGCTTATAAGTTAGGTGCACTGAAGACAACGACATATGCATTGAGATATAAGCTTTTGAACATGCAGGATGGCAACAGCTGAAACTGCTAACATGCAAGAGCTGACTTGTGAAGCATGAGAGAAAAAAAGAGGCAACAAAGAAACAGCATAATTCTCTCTTGACAACTTCCTGACAGACTTTCCCAGTTGTGGACAGTCATTTACAGAAAAATTATGTGCTAATTAGCATTTCACTTTCCTTTGGCATCGTCAGAAATTTAAATATACCCAATATCTACATAATAATGAGAAACAGATAATTCTTCTATTACAGGTAATTTTCCAGAGGATCACAGAAGTAATTTATTGCCTACTGTGAAAAATATATGGTGGTGGTGACAGCTAGTTGCTTTCCCACCTTCTTCTTCAACTACACACAGTTTTTCTTCTACTTGCAGTTTGGTGTTGCACATAATTCATATGGCATTTACCTCAGTTATATAAGAAAAAATGGTGTAATAAGGCCAGCTAGCTAGACCTCCTGTGAGATTTCCACAGTACTGCACCCAGTTCCCCCAAAACAGACAGCCACTCTCCCTCCCTTCTCAGTGACCTTGCATCAGTGCCTAATTTGTGGTAGGAATTACAGGCAGGGAAAAGATTTTATATGAAGTTGGCTTTAACAGATTTTTCTCCTCCTTCCCAATGTAATGTTTTAGTCCCTCTGAACTTCTGGCTGCTAAAATGCCACATTATTTCCTCTTTTGCAATTTTGGAAGACAAAATAAGTAATAGGATAGAAAAGAAAGGCCATAACCATGATGTCCTTACCCTACTACTACATACAGTTATATTTTCTTCTGTCCTGGTCCTTCTTAAAGCTGCTTGTATTAGGCAAAATCTACTTGTAGGAGAGAAAATGCCCTCCTGCCTGTGGAAAGCTTTACTAAAATTCAGCCTGAGTCCCAGGTGGGGAGCACAGGGGAAGGTGATGGGGAGATTACTCAGGAATTAATTTATGTTTCTTAGAGAGGGCTTTGATTTTTAATGTTAAGAAATCTAACTTTTCCACTTTTTATCTTTTAATACTTTTTTTTCAGTTATAATGTATTGATTGTGTTTGTTTAAATGTTACTTTACATTGAATTCCTGATTCTCACAGACTCCTTTTGCAGGACCATGTTACTTGTTAGATCATCTGTGAACACACTATATTAATCATATCACATGGCACCACAGACTAAACAGAGATTCACAAACAAATGTGATTGATTTGGGCCACTGGAAGCCAACAAACAGCTCATGCCCAAGTCTCCTGCAATGTTCTGAAAATCTCTGCAAACTATTGTAAAACACAGCTATAACTTAAATGTAGAAACTGATATATATAGAGATAGGCTGCTATATAGATAGGTGGGAAGTGAATCAAGTCTGGTTAGAAATAATAAGCAAAGTCAAAGTAATGGAGCAGCATGGCTTATAGCTCCACCGGGAGCTGCTCAGGAACAACAAGCACTTAGTACTGGTGTGAGGCAGAGACAAAATTTTTCTATTTAGCACCGGTATCTTTCACCTGCATAAGAAGGTAAAGAAGTGCAAATTAAAAAAAAAAAAAAAAGACATCAGAATAACAAATAACTGTAGAGGGTAACTCCGGACCTAGTCTGAAACAACAGAATATGCTTTAAAAAGCAGTAAAACCAATAAAAATCCAGTCATCTTGAAAAAGGAGAGTCTTCGCTGCAATAAAGGCAGTCAATAAAGAAGATCTCTCATTTAAACATCAAATGCACATTGTTTTGCAACACCTGTTATTCAACCATAATAGCTTTCTTAACCTGTCAAAGTGTTTAAGCTGAGGAAAAGAAACGGGCCTCCAGCTGTGCACTTCGGTGGAGAAAGCCTGCGCGAAGCGATATTAGTTTAATGAAATGTGTACAGATTGTAATTGTGGTAATAAGAGGGCAATTCCCTGAGGGGCAGTAGGAAGGCGGTGAGTGCAGTCAAGCAGAAAACAGAAGCTGCAGACTGGAGAGAGAGACTGATATCCTACATATGGACCCTCGCCCTCCAACCTGCTTGCTGAATGCATAGCCTTACCACATCTCTTCCCTGGCAAGCCCCAGGACGGCTCCATGCCTCATCCTTGCCCATCTCCCCAGAGCACTTCCCAGAGAAGAGACCAAAGGCTGTCTGGCTCTCAATAGTGGAGCCTGCCGGTATCTGTAACACAGGCTCATAAATATGCGTGGATATGTAAAAGCGGGACAAAAGAAAAAATTAGTGCTGGAGTACACTGGTGCGTCTTCCACTGCGCCGTTCTGTTAAGCCTGAGTCTCTGCAGTGCCCAGTAAGCTACAAGGCATGTTTTCCTGGGAAAAGAAGTTGTCGGAGTCCTGGAAAAAATGAGAAACAGAATTTAAGAAGGAAATGAGGAAAGAGCAACATCAGACAACATACGGACCTTTCTCTTCAGTTTCTTAAAAGAAGAACTAACACTGTTGTTTTGGCTTGCTTGACTGTGCAAGCACAACAAACCCGGGCAGATTCCTATATGAAACCTGCCCACGTTCAAGTGCATCCCAGGGTTAGTCTAAGAGAAAATGTCAAAACCAGCAACACTCATCACAGCAAGGATGGCTTACAAGAGCTTCTGAGCTATGAAGTCTTTATCAGCTGAGCCTGCTGTAGTAATTTGACAGTGTAATTCAATAAATCCATCCTTGTGGTAGTTTAGTCAGCCTAGTGGGCATCACAGAGATGCACCAGCTTCCAGGAGTATTTTTTTGAGGAAATACCTCTCTCTGTCTCTCGAGTCTGTGAATAGCTCAGCAGCCAGCATGAGCTAAGGCAGAGAGGCAGAAGGAAAGACTGACTTGCTTTTCATAAATGTGGAGGTAATTGGGAAATACGGGCAAAAAAAGACAGCTCAACTCCTTCCAGAATACAGAGATAAACCACAACTAGAGAAGGCTGAAGAAGGAGTGGGGGAAGAATTTGGTAGAAAGCTCTGGGATTCAGGCTATTTCAGCTTTTTCACTGGCTCAGCACTTCATATGTACAGGAGAAAGGACCTGGGAAAGCTGCCACAGGACTGGAAGAAATGTTTTTTGGAATGACAGAAAGAGGATAACTGGGAGGCCAGGAGGGTCTGAAGAAGCACCAGGGTAGAGATGGAAGGAGACTGAAGACAGACTAACTCTCAAGACCACAGACACTGCTTCTGGCTATACCATGGGCTTGTAAATACACACGTACATGTATAAAAGCAGAAAAAAATGAATAAAATGATGCTTCACAGAACTCTAGAGTGCCTTTCGCCCTGGGGAACAGCACCAGCTAACCTCCAGAGGGCCCTTCCTGACTAAATTATTCCAAATTTCTATAAAAATACAGGGCAGCAAAGGCGGGGTGGGGGATGTGAGGGTGGGGAAGGAGCAGAGCTGGAGACAGAAAGACAATGAAATCAAGGAAGAACGAAATAGTCATAAGAAAGGAAGAACTAATTACGAGAAGGTTAAAAAAAGGTATGAGAGAAGAGGAAGAAAAAAGAATTAAGACATTTTAGACTGAAAAAACATGAGCACTAAAACCAAAATCATGGCCCAGAAAAGCATCAAAACAAAGGAAGAGGCAAAAGATGGGAAGTATTTTATTTTATAGGCATAAATGAAGGAAGTGAAATGAGGAGAAAGAAAAATAGATATTAAGCTAAAGGAAAGTCCTAGTTAAATGCTGTGTTTGGAGTTGCGGGTGGGGAGAATTTTCAGCCAGGGTCATGATTCAGGAATAGAAAAATAATGATTCATCAGTTTCCCTTAGCAGTAACAAGTATTATTCTGCTTTCCCATTCTCAAAATTGTCTTACTTACCAGGGATATACTAGGAAAAAAAAAATCCACAGCTTTACTAGATGATTTGCAGGATAATGTTGTTTTCAACATGGGCAACTTGCCAATGAGCCTTGTATTGCTGTCAATCAGAAAAGCAGCTGAAAAACATAGTTTGGAAAGCAACCACTCCTCTGAAAAGGTAAAACTAATCCAAGTAGTGAAACTCGTCCTGCCTAACACTGCTCAGAGCACTACTGACACACTTTTATAGAAGAATGTATCTGTGATATACAGCAGGGAGAGTACTTCCTACAGCTGCTGCAGGCGAGGATAAAGAGATACAGCGGACAGCGAGGGCAATCTCAGCTATTTATTTTAGATACAATTGGAAGGTTAACAAGGGCTATCACTGTTTCAGACCTTCCCTTTTCCGGCTCTGCAACACATACTTCTGCTCCTTTTATGCAGGAGCAAGCCAGAGCTGCCTGTTGCTATTTAGTGACATTAGCGAGCTGCAGACCTCTGACAGCACCCGAGGGAAGCTTGTGAGCTTTTTAATTCATTTCCATGATTGTAAGGAATAGCTAGCAATGTGATGGCTATAATTAGTTAAGACAATGTTGAGAGCATGGCGACAAGGTTCATCAGACTCAGAGCAACTACAGTTTCCCACAGATAGATCAATGCCACCGATACATGTGTCACAGAGCTCCTTTCCACATGCCTTCAAAACTTGAGTTACACAACTCTTGATCCAGGCTACCTTGGGTGACACAGCTAGCAAAACATGCAGTGTTAAAGGGACTGGAGAACAAGGGAGGGATGTAAGGCAGCACTCTGCTTCTGCATCCCATGTTCCTTTTAATGATGGCTGAGAGAATTGCTCAGACTTCTCCAGCTGAGGCCTTGGTTGTGATGTGACACAATCACCTCTCATCAGTCACATTTCCTTCTGAGCCAGGATGTCACAGAGGACAATGTGACTGATGCAACCTGACACACCATGTCACTATGCCAGGTCTGCCAGCTGGAAAACCGGGCAGGGAGAGAAAACAGAAGAAAAAAAACAGGCTTCAGAAAAGGTATTCCTCAGAGTTGCCATGTTTAGGGGGGTTGTTCTGTTTTTAAGAAAGGTTGTATTGCCTGTAAAAGCCAAAAACGAAGGTACAGAGCAGAAAAAAAAAAAACCCCAAACCTAGACTGGGGACAAATTCAGTGACCAGATAATCTACTGAAGGTATACTAGAGGTTTAGGCAGAGCTTCCATAGTGAAGGGAAGGACACAGCAAGGTGGACAGGTCTCTGCTATTTTAGAAATCCACCATTCTCTCTTTCACCCCTAGTGAAAAACTGTGCAAGCAAACTGAGCCTTTCCTCAAAGGAAAGATTCATATCCCTAAGGACTGGTCTAAGACATGCGCATCCCATATGTTCTCGTTTTCTGAAGTGAGAAAGCAGAGAAAGAGACATTTGTTTATCTTTCCCTTGAAAATAGTAAAATAATTTTAATTCAAGACTATGCATAATTATGAAAGTAAGTATACATTCATACATTTCTGCAATATATACATTAATATTGTCTGGGGGAGTAAAGAGACATTTGGGAGGCAGCTCTCCTACTGTTGGAGACAACCCCGTTGCTTCTTCACTGCAAACTGGTGAAGAAGCTATACAAAGCAAGAGGGTTTACCTTGCAAAAAGTCTCCTCCTACAGTCAGACGCTGTGACTAAAGATCTTGTGAGCCACAGGAGCTTCAGTTAATGGTAGCTCAGCCAAGGCCTCTTCTGCCACAAGTGCACGATTTGCCTCAGTCATGTTTTAACAAATCTGAGGTGGCTAGATAGACAAATTTATCAAAGAAAAGGCACAAACACTTTGAGTTAACAGTGCCAAGTCAATTTAGAACAACTTAGTGTTTTTATTTTCTGCTTAATTTTTCCATCTCTTCTGTAAGCCAAATAGCAACAAATGGATCTTTGCACATGGAAAGTTGCAGCACCACACAACCATACAATTGAAAAATATCAAATAGTGGAATATTCACATCAGTTTCCACTCTAAATTTAGCTAAGCTACATTTTACCTATTGACACAGATTTTATTAAATTCAGTCCCTGTTTTTGAACAAGCAGCTTTTTGAAACAGCAAATGCTGTCACTGGGATGCCAGAGTAATTGTCTGCAGACACAATGCGGTACATATATTTGCAATTTAACAAGCATTGTGCCTGCCAATAATCACCAATAAAAAAAGTTTTAGCAAAATAAGATCAGCCTGAAATTGTGGCACATTACATGTTGTAATTTTTTTTTGCTATTTTTCATAGCCAAATGCAAATTTTAATTTGCAAGTAATACTGTTTGAGTGCCATTACTTATTCTACAAGTTCCTATCATATGAAGTACCTGTCTTAACAATGTGAGTTTCCTGATTTTCTAATGCCTTAACTATCAATATTGATTTTTAATAACAAAATAGGTGAAAGTTAAATGTTAGTGTCAGCAAAAGTCATGTGTCTCTTCCTTTTTCCTCCCTAGATAGTGCTGAAACATGTAGTCAGCCTACACTGTCCTGACCAGGCAGCCCCATACTGGCAGACAGGCAGGCATTGCTATATAGTCCTTCTCACTTATCAATTGGCTTTGGGCAGTTTAGCTGCTGATGCCAATCATCAAATGACAGGTTTTATGGTGACATCTGCCCATCAGTGAGTCTGACTGTGTGTCTCTTTTCCAGGGCAATTTTTCTTCTCCTTAAATGTCAGTTTGTTTAACCATAGTCGGGTCACAGCTGCCAACTACGTGCCATGGTAGCATTTCCAGTAGAAAACAAGAAAAGAGAAAATCTATTAAACATGAAAACATTTAATTCTGGCTTAGACTCAGGCTGCACCATCCTCAGGGACTGACCAAATCTCATTGCTGATATCAACAAATATTTTTTATTGCTTTGTTGCTCTTTTGCTTTAATTGGTTTTGTTGTTAATATCACACTGACCATAATTTGTGGACAACCCACAGCCAGTCAGGGTGGGCTAGAGAGCCCACTATTTCAGCTGTGGTGCAGCTCCCTCCACTAACAGATTCCTGTCCAGATGACATTCACTAGCCCACTTCAAAAACAAGGTCTTGATTCCATTTCATGGAAGTTACCTATCTCTCTCTCTAGGCAGACAAAAAGCCTATTTTATCGGGTTTACTTCCTACCACTGGTGAAGTACTTAAAAGTGTAACCATCTGAATAGCACTGATGACTTCAGTATTACCTGCATACTACTTGAAAATTGAATTCATGTTTACACTTAGTTTGCTGATTTCTTACCTTTGGTGTTTGTGGAAAGGTTGAAATGTTAGCTCCCAAAGGGCACTACATATTTGCAGAATTATTGTGGGGGAAAAGGCAGGAAAAGGAAAGACCAGTGCAGATTTGAAACATGCCAGTACCTAACAGACTGCATTAAGGGCCTCCAGAATTAAAACCGCAACCGTTAGAAGAGATGCAAACAGCCAAAGTACTCTCTACCTCATGGAGAGAAAAGCGTCCCATCTGGTCTGTTCCCAGTGCATCAGCAGTGAGTCCTGCCATGGAAAACAGGGTGGCCACCCCCTCAGCACTCTGGGGAGATACCCACCACCACTGTTAGTGACAGCATTATATGTCGTGATACGAAGCAAAAGTTACCTACGTGCACCATTACGTTCATATCTCTTATACAGGTGACTGAGTGATCACATGTGGCCACAGTTTTCACTCAGCAGCTGAACACACAGTGACACTACAAATATTCAGCTGAATTTTCAAATAAGTACAAATGCAAGTTTGTACATTCAGCTTTAGCCCTACATCCATTTTAAGATATTTTTGGTAACTATTTTTGCAAACAAATTTATTAACAAGATCAATCACCAAAACTCAGCATGTGACTGCAGCATTTTAAAATAATGAAAAAATTCATATGTACAAGCTATTGGTAACCAAAATTTACCCTTTGAAGAAAAACCATACCCAGTCAGAAGAGAATCAATTTAAAACACCAAATGTTCACAGCGATTCTCTCATAGCTAAAGCAGAGAAAACAGTTAAAACACAAAGACAAAAGGAAAAACTTTGCTCGTGTATGTAAAGTCCAAATATCACTGCTTCCCCTGGTCCATTGTAGGGCACATGGGACATACCAAAAATACATGACAGCGAGTAGAGGCAGTTTGCTTAAAAGAAACTGAAATTCAGATCAGGTTCCAATGTCCAGCTATCAGGTCCATCAACACTATCGTCTTACTCCTTTATCTTTACCACCGCCTTTGAAGGAGACTGAAGCCAGCAGCCTGGATATGAAATGCTGCCTCTACACAGCCACCCAGATTTGTGTTTCAGATTCATTTTCTCCTCTTTCTTTTCTGTTTATGCCTCTCATTTTTAATTTCCTCCTTTGTAAAAACCTACACTTTATCTCAAGCTTCTAGCCAACCAGATAATTTTTCTATCTTTCTGAGTATTTAGCACTGGACTGAAATGAAAATTAATAATACATTTGAAAAACGTGCGTGTACCTGTATGTATTACTGAGGCCAGGAGATCCTATTGACAGAGTGGTCTATTAGTGTTAGGCAATTACAAAACTATTCCCCTCAAGTAGCACTACTTGTTTTTAGCCCAACACTTTGGAAGACTCACACTGCTCAAGCCGCAATCCAGAACTACTACCATGGGCAAAACAAGAAGCAAATCCCTAGAGGTAGTGCTGACTGCCAACATACCTGCCTCTTTACTTTCCCTCTCATTAATCCACCCTCTCTTCTTTCATTCCACTATTTTTGTCACTTCCCAGATTTACTTCACTTTGTTCCTTCTGGAACTTGGCTGTCTGAGTCTTCCTTCCCTCATGCTCCCTTTTTTTTTTATATTCTCTCTCTTATTCCAACAAATGCTCCACAGCAGACAGATTCATTCATCTTTAGCACCTTATCTGGTGAAGCATATGCTTCTTTTCTTTGAGGTCAGATTAACTATTCCTTATAAATGGTACAAAGAAGAAATACGTGTTGGCAGCAAGTTCTGCTACTCTTAGCCATCATTTCTGTCCACTGCATTAAGCCAATTTAACATGCTTAAACATTCCTTTTGTCAACAGCAACAAAAGCAAAAAGCAGCTGAA
This sequence comes from Phaethon aethereus, assembly GCF_964289735.1. NCBI lineage: Eukaryota > Metazoa > Chordata > Aves > Phaethontiformes > Phaethontidae > Phaethon > Phaethon aethereus. The sequence goes on along the minus strand of NC_138578.1, from coordinate 30,964,610 downwards.
CTCTAGTTAATAAATCATTTTCTGGAGATAGAAACTGACTGAGAAATATGATGCCAAGCAGTTACTGCATGTTATTCTTACAGAGAGGAAAAATGAGAAGAAAAAGTTTAACCAGCTTTCTGTGATTGTAAAAGGTGTTTTCTATACATATGTCTGTGTGTATACTCATTGAGCTAGTTAAAAAACAGAGATCACACTGAAGTCCAGTATGTCTCTTTAGACATGGATCCACCCATCCCCAGTTGGTCTTATTTCCTAATTATAGAACCAATTCACTGGTATTCAAATTTGAAATGTAAGTGTCTATCCCATTAGGCCAACTCTTGCAACCTTTATGTATGTAGACACATATGTGTGTCTACATTAAAATATGCAAAAAAATATAGAATATAAAACCCTGGAATCACATGACAAGGAACCATAGCATTTTCCACTAGCTCATCGCTTTTCCTGTCCACAGGAAAGATCCAACAACCATAATAACCAAGAAGCAGTTAAAAAGAAGTCAAGATGTTTTAGAAGTTACTGTTTTAAAATCAGACAAATCATTATTTTAATGGTTGGGATGGACCAAATTTAGGTGAAAATCAAGTGAAAACAATAAAAGCTGATTACACACCATATTACAGTCTGTCATTAATCTGCACTGGTTATCTAAAAAGATCAGGAAGAACAGACAGGAAGGATGAAAAGAAGAATGTGTCTGTCTTCATCTTTTCTACCTACCCTATCCTTCTTTCAGATGGTGAGTGTAAGTAATAATATACAAAATGTAGATTTCATACCACAACTACTCTGTTACAACCTGTGCAGGCAAACGTTGTAGGTATAACTCTTCAGAGATGGCTCCTGCCTTTCTTTCCATCCTCAGAAGGCATCTTACCCACTGAGGAAAAGCTAGCAGGTTGTTTCTGAACATACCAGTCTCTAGCCTATTCCTCAAAACTAGCATCTCATGCCCTTGCTAAAGAGAAGGAAATAACTCTTGCAGATCTGCTTTTGTATGGCATACATGGTAGTCAGCAAAAGATACAAGGAAAGTAGCCTAGACATCCAAGATATCATTAATTTAGAGACAATTCTATGTCTGCTGGGGAGTGATATCAAGAAGTGGATAATATTGAGAAGGAGAAGAAATACCTAGAGTTGTTCTGGCTGTGCTGCATTTCTAGCACAGGGAACTTTGCTGGTTCCCAGGAAACTTTGACAGACTGGAATGTGCATACCCAAGGCTGTAACAGCATCATCCAAAGTACATAGAACTACACCATTGAAACATTTTTTTATTTTACCACATCCCCTCCTTTTTTTTTGCCACATATTTTGTTCCAGTGCTAACTCTTCTTTCCTCCTGATGTTACAATGGATGTAATCTTCCAAAGGTAATTAGAAGGAAAATTAGAAGATTGTCTACATTCAGTGTCTGAGTTCTGTAACAAGAGGAAAGTAGGGATTAACATGAAGTTTTTATAAGTACAGAATTAAATATATATTAAAAATTAACTAGTTTATGAAGTCACATGAGAAACTATGTAAGAGCTTGCACTAGAAAATAAAAAAAGTTGTCATCAATGAAAAGCAAGAATCTTGCTTCTTCCATATGCAAAGTAATTTGTTTTTAACTGCATTTCCACGCACACATTGTGGCTGCTCTTTTCAGAGTTTGCAACAAAGTTAATGAAAAAAATAATTTAACCATTGTTAAAAGAAGTTTAGACAGTTAATAAATTTCAAGCACATGGTTTTTTCATTAACCATGTCTCCTCTATCTCCAGTGCTCTCACCTGTTTTTGCCAAGGGACAAGAGCAGCGAGCACTAGTACCTACACTTTACCATTTACTTTCTAAAAAGCAACACAGCTGCAACTAGGACCATGTGGCAGCTTCCAAGCAAAGACATTATTTTCTGCCTGTCTTCTGTACCTCAAAGAATACCAATTCACCCCCAGGAAAAGAAAAACATATAAATAAACAAACCACAAACCCCCAGTATTTCCACAGATAGATAGGAAAGTCCTGCCACCCAAGAATTTTGATTTATAATGGGGATTTCACCTGGCAACTAAAAGAAGATGTTTTTGCATATAATAAAAATGAGAGTAATTGGAGTTGGAAAAGAGAGCTTGGCCCAGATCACAAGCAGTGCTCAGAGTACTTGGTATAACTCCAAAAAGAAAAATGATGTAAAGGTAGTCTCAGAATATTTGAGTGCTTCTCCCACCTCTGAGACCACTCTGCTCCAGGCAGGTCAAGTTAGGAATTAGAGAAGTACCATGTTTGCAGAGGAAGACCTGATAGCAATGTATAAGAGTGGCCAAATAAAGCGCTCTCTTTTTCCCTCTTCCATAGCCAGAAGTGAAAGATGGGGCAATATGGGCTGTTTCTGTCCCCCAAAATTTTGAGTCTCTGAAACACTAACTGAGAATATGGTATAATCCCAGACTCTACCAGCTTGTGCCCCCTCACAAGTTCGTTATTTGGCTTGCACAATTTAGCAGGGACCCCTAAGTTTAGTCTTTCTCGCTTCTTCCCTCACAGCACCTGAACATCTCCTTACACTGCTATGAAGTTTGGGCTTAATTTTCTGTACTATCCTAGGCCTAAGCTGAAGAATGACTGGCTGTTTTATCTAGCATAACCTCCTTCAGGCAAGAAAAGAGAATAAACATTTCACTGTTCTCACCTCCAAAAGCCGCCTTTTGTGCTTACTGTTACTAGGACCACGCTAAACCAGCAAGCCACCTGCCTGGAATAAAGGTCATTTATTGACATTGCAGACTTTTGGTTTTTCCCATCCTTTCTCTACAGAGGAGACAGGTTTAGACCAGACAACACTACACTTACTGGTACATTTCTTGCAGGCAGATGCCTCACTAGTATAGAGCACTAACACAGCATATCTCCTCAGGTTTCCCCATACCTCTAGGTGGATGAATACAAGGGTGAAACTGTCCCAAGCCTTTGCATCTGCCAGCTGCAGCAGTTCTGACTGCAGGCAGCAGATGGCAAACCCAACCCAATGTCGCAGCATTGGCAGAAGGGGAACGCATTGGACACAGTCATAACAGACTGGTGCATTTACAACTGGGGCTGCCTTCAATAGTTGTACACCTGGGGAGACCCATGGCACTTAACTGAAGCCTGATCCCTGCACGTGCTGTCAGCAGGAGGGAAAGAGTAGGGAATCTACAACTCACCCTCCCTCCACGCTGCCCCCCTTCCAGAGACCATGGGCATAGGTCAGAGTAAGAAGGATTGCTTTCCCCTTGAGCCACAGTCAAGCAATCAGTGCAAGTATATCACCATCATGTCACAACCCCTATGATTCAGGGACTCTTAACAGACCTCTGAGAGGCATTCACAGAAAACTTACGTTTTCTCTAAAGACTGATGGACTGCAATGGAATTGCTGGTCTCTTCTGCTCAGGCAGATTTTGACTTTTTGCAGAGCGCACTCGATAAGCCCATCATTGACCCACAAGCAGAAGCACAGGAAAAGCTAACATCCACCAACTCAGAGCGTGGGTTTGCAGTAGCATTTCCCCAAAATACTTTTAGTGTTTGCATACGGCAGATAATTTCTGCTGGAAAGATATTAATTTTTCAGCTGTTATTCTGTAAACATCCTTACCAACAAAAAATGAAAGATGCAGTGGGGATTTTGGTGCCTCTTACTTGTCCAATCCCTACAGAATAATTCTTTGTTAAGTTTAATCTCTCTTTCAAAGCAGCATGTGTTGCCCCTCATCCTATTCAGCTAATGTATACACATTTGTAGAGAGTGTCAAGTTCCTTTGCTAGTACAGATAGGGGAATATTTCAAGATTTTTAAAGAATGAGTCCTTATCATACCAATAACGATGTTAAATATAGTTATACTCTACTTTTCACTCAAAACAAATTTTTAAAAAATGAAAAATCTTGGAATTGTCAATAAGAGATTCACCTAATTTTTATTTGGTCCATATCTGACAGAGACATATGTGACTACACAATTTATTCCAAGAAAAGAAAAAAAAAAAAGCCTCATTCAAAGATTAATGGTTTCCTTTAAGTCTGTCTAGAAATCTTATTTAAAAACCTCAATTCCAAATTCAGAACAACTGCAGAATATTGGACAGTGGGATGTAGAAAAAACAAACCTGTCTCAGCTTTCTACATCAATCCAAATAAGCTTCCCTTATTCACTGTATCTCCATACAATAGCTAGCATACAATATGACCATGTAGAAAACCTCGTAATTGTTGTGACATACTGTTTAATTCTAGTGCTAAATATTTGATATTAAGTCAGATAATGTTAATATCTAACTATTTATAGTTTCACACAACTTCTTAGTCAATCATTTCCAAGTCAAATTAGAAATTACAGAGTGTGATTTTTTGTATTTGGGGGGGGGCGGTTGGTGGTTTTTGCTTTTGTTCCTTTAATGGAGCAGTATTAAATAATCTTACTCTCCCGGCATAAATCATCATCAACATGGCATATCTTCCCAGGATGGCACTCTTGTCTGAGTGTTAATCAGCAAATGCACAAAACATCTAAACATAATTTTTATCATTTCTGTTCACTAAAAAAAAAAAGTACGTTCATAGCAATATTCATGCCAAGTAGCTAAGTTTTGCAAAGAAATTTGTCAAGTATGCAGATATTCTATTTGCATTAATTCTCAAAATATAGCTAAAGAAATAAGCCACATCTTGCTGCATTTTTTTTCATATCCTGATACGTGATATGCTACATTCAAACTATTATTTTCCTTGCCATGTGTACTGCTAAGAAGGGGCACTGCTGGATCCTGTACAAGACACACCAGTACACAACCTTCCACACCAGGTTTACCAAACTGCTTAAAAAGATGAAATGAGGTGGTAGGCCCAAAATCAGAGTTCAAAACACACACTTTTCTCCCCCAGCTATTAACAGTGACTCTCAAAAGGAGATGAGAGTAAGGCTTCAGGCACCAGGATGTGTGATTAAACTGATTGTGAGAGTAGCCTGTTTATCTTAAATCACAATTTTTCCTCTTTTTACAGCAGCTCCAGCATCATTTCCAATACCAGATTTGAAATGCTGTCCTTACCAATCACACCAATGTAACTCTAATCTTAATCTCACTTTCTGCACCAATATAAAAACAGATGGTCACACCTCACTTAATTTAGCACCTCTTACTTTTTTTTCCTTTCCTTCTCATGACCCTCTGTGAATCATATCAGTTGAGCTAAATCACAGTATTTAAACTGCTTTGGGGCCACAAACAATATTCCCTTGGGTTTTCTGTGGCTCTGACCTTTCCCAGACATCATAATTTTAATTTATATACCTGACCACAAACTCTCATCTTATCCCCATGAAACCTAACTGGTAAAGGATTACTGTCTCTGGACAGGCTCGGGACTACCAGCAAATTAGAAGAGATGCTGTGCAGCCAGCACACTTTCAAAAGGATGGTGCATCAGATTTGTATTTTCTACTGCTCACTGTTACCATTAAGGAAATATTCATCAGCCATAAAATAGAAATAATTTAAATTCAATAAATCAAATTTAAAGTGTAAAATTTCACAGAAAAAAAAATATCTATAAAAAACCCACAGTCTCTTGTTTGGAGGACAATACTTAGATGCTGGAAATTCCTTTGAAGTAACAGGCATTCAAATCCCTACAATGAAATTCCACATAAATTTTCCATAGGGCCCTCGAGAAAGATGACTTGATCTGCAGTTGAGATAGATTGCAAAAGCTTTCTGCCTCAGAGGGAAGTGTTGCCAGCTCACTAAACTGATCAGAAAAATCACTCCACTCCTAAATGTTAATGCAACATACAGGATTGGAAGACATGACCACAGCTATGTTTTGGTATGAACCATCAAACTAACACAGAGATAGGGGAATGTAAACAAATGCACATCTCCTTTGAATAGAAAAAAAAGAAAATCTTTATCGTGTTTTTATTCCAGCTTTTTTTCCTAATAATGACCTTTCAAGACATCATATTGATCAGTCAAGATTCTGTTGCATTTTGTAAAATTGAAGCATTATGTCACTGCAAGGCAAGCATCAGAAAAAAAGAGATATCAAATCAATATGAATCAAAAAAATAAAACTCTTGATTGACCAGTTAATCAGAGGTGAAAAAAATAGAACTCCTAAGAGTTTCAGAAAGGTCCCATAGCCATTGCTTGCCTTTAAAACACCAGGTATTTTTCTAAGAACTAAGACATTTCTAAAAATTTTCTTTTCTTTTTTTTAGTAATAAAGCAAAATATCCCAAAAGTCTGTTAGAAATAAGATTGCTACAATAGATTGGAACAAGTCTTCTGTAGCTTTTCATGTAACTAAAACATTCCACCCAAAACTTTTAATGTAGAATTCTGTACAGCATTTGATTGAACACAAATATCAGATGTGTATAGCCAGGGGAAAAAAGAGAATATAAAAATTTTTTTGTGTGAGATATATTTTAGAATCAATACATAAAGGGATGCTTAAAATACTTTTACATACAATAGGCTCTTTGAAGATCAATACAGACAATTCCTAGATAAAAAAAATAGCCATTGTAGACTTAACGATAATATATTTGCAGTGAAAGCATGCACAGTATTTCAAAGCCTACAACAAATAATTTCCCTCTTGAGCATTCAACTGTCTCTAAAATATTAGCAGGGGAAAACTGAGTAAGACAAATATAAAGATGCCATTTAAAAAAAAAAAAGAAAAAGAAAATACTTTCATAAAGATGGGGAAAATAACCTAATTTTTTTTATTCTCTCATGTTAGAAACCAGTAAGTCTGACACAGCTCAGATTTATTTGAAATACTTTGCTTTACCAGCATAACATACATGAGGCATCTTAGGTAGATTCAGAAGACTCATGTCAGAGATTAATTCATCGCTCAGCTTTTGAAATTCAGTATGCTTAGTGGCAAGGTTCACTTTGTGGTTCCCATGGCTGTAACAGAGTTTTCATTTCCATTTTTACTGCATTTTGGTGCAATTCAATTTGAACTCTAGGCAAGATCTTCCATGTGGTAAAAAAATCTAGAACCAACTCTGAAGAGAGCATACAAATTTAAATGGCACAAACTTTTTTTCTGTTCACATCCTTTATTTTCAAACAAATGGGCTCACACATAACACTCCATCGCATGGAGTATTGGTAAAATGTGCTTTTCACATCAGAAAATAGATTTGTGCATGCCAGACGTGCTCCAAAGATATTGTATGTGTACAAGTGGAGACAGACAATTGAAAAACCTATGCTAGTCTCAACAAGGCCACAGCAAACTCTGATAGGCTCTCTAGAAATTAGTCAGTATACAAAGGGGCAATAATTGCGATATTTAAGCACTGAATATTCTCCTGGTTCTCAAGGGTCACACCTACCCAACAGTGCCACCAATTGCCTACAGTGCCTATTGATACAATACAGTAGTGTCACAGAAGATCCAAAAGTTCATTTTCAGAGAGCAATCATTAGTTTATATCTGCTACACTTAGTGGGTTTTTTTGCCCACACGGGAACTTTTTTCCATATGAGAAGGGGATTTTTCTTCTGAAATAGAAGGAAGTCGGAATTTAGCAAAATCAGAATTGATGGGAGAAAGAGGATGTCAGGATGTACAGAGAACCACTTGTATGTTATGTTAGTTTTTATCTTCATAGTCCTATTGGCGATGTACAAAGCCCACTCCTAAAAATATCATTTTAGAAGCACAGCAAGTATTTTTTTCCACTGTGGAAGCCACCAGGTCCTCAATGACTGGGAGAGGACAGATGGAGGTAAGAGGGTAATGCTCTGCTGACCTTCAGAGAGCAAGCCAACGATGGCTGTCTAATCAACCAAAGCTCAGAGGGGCAGCTCAGGGCTCCTAAAACTTTTACCTAGGAAATAAAAAAGCTGACATTGTAAGTCTCCTGTCAAGGTCACTAGTTACATTCCATTAGTGAGAGACCATGGCAGGATCAGCCACTGCCCAGTTCTGCCCATGAGCAGTAGTTATGGTCAGGACTGTCAGAAGGGCCTACAGGAACATGGCAAAGAGAGCAGCATGCTCCAGTTCTCCTGAGTCCCATCCAGTTATACCATAAATGCTCCACTCACATTACAGTCTTTTCTCATCGTCTAGATCCATGCACTGATATTCCCAAATTCCATTATTTACCCCCAAATTATACATCTCACCCATGAGAAAAGGTGGAAAATGAGGCTCTACACATAAACAGTGTTTAGGTCTGAAGGGAAATCACACAACGTGGCTGTTTAGGGTTTGAAGCTACTCTGAATGACTATCCAGACTGACAAAAATTCAAAGCATACACTTGTATACATACATACAGAGAGAGAGAGAGAGATATACACACACATACAAACACAACAGAGTTGCCAAAATCCCTAGCCAAACATACTTCTGAATCTAGTAACTTAACTCTGGTAAACGCATATTTCAGGAAACAAGCAACTCAACACATAGGTTCAGAAATCCAGAAGCTCCTACTTATACAGGTAGCAAGTCATGGGATGATTTTCTCAGTTGTGACAACAAAATTACAAGGATTAGCCACAGACATATCGAAAAGTCAATTTGAAGATAAGCAATCAAATAAGCATACTTTAAAGTTATGTTATTTTAACATTTGTGGTGCATTTGAGCTTGCTCTTTAAATCTTGTTTGTCTTGTTAGTGATGTAACTTTGTAATCTTGTTGAAATAGAATGCATGTGATGGCATTTATGTCCCTAAATGACTGAACAGCAACAAAATTTCATAGCCAGAAACTTAATGCTAGCACTTACACCCTCAAAAAATCATGGCCACATTCATTGAAAATTTGTACTATTTATAGCTACATGTCTTGTAAGTGAATTTCGCCCAATTAGCCAGAAACAAAAGCCATTAGAGAAAGCAAGCATTTTATGAAGTACCACTACTCAGAGCAATTCCAATCTGAAAGGACATGCAAGAGCACAACACATGCTTACATTCCTTGAAAATCCTACATAAACTTGAAACACTGCGAGAGAAATATCACTAGCTGCAGGATTCATTGTGCAACACTTGTAGTCTCTCCAGATGGTGTGCAATACACACACACAGTCCTGCATTACATGTCCTAGCCAAGCAAGACAACTGTACTTACCAAGCCAGCCCCTTCACGTATGAAATCCTGCCTTCTGGGGATGCGCAGCTCAGCCTCAATTCCTTCATCTTCCCAGGTGTCTTCAGGAAAATACCTGCCCAGGTAATGCAGACCATTACCCCTCCAATCAAGGTTAGCAATACTGCCTGCCATCACAGGCTTGTTTCTACAACTCCAAGTTTCTAAATTTTAATTTGTAAATTTAAGTATCCATTTAAGATTACAAAATTTCAGCTGCTCCTGATTCAAACCAACAAGCCAAGGCTGTGCACTCTTATACCATTCTCCTGAGCCATTCACCCTCTGTGATTTTGAAAACTCATCCATAGACTGATGTAAATAATTCTTCCTGAAACTTGATGTTCCCAAAAGTCTTATAATACTAATGAGAAGCTGTTAATGTTTAATTTTTCTTGTAAAGCACAGGTGAGCAGGTGCACTTTAAAGCATAAAATGAAATATTAGAGGCAAAGTATTTCTTATCTATTATCAGCAGATTTACCAGACTTGAAAGATTTAAAAGATTTCAGCTCCATATTAGTGGGTACCTTTGTCACTCTCCCTAAAGAGCTGGTAACATTTAGCCAGGCTCTAGGAGTAACCTTTAAGATGCTGCTTACAAAGGCACCACAAGGGATACTTCAGGATATACAGGCTGCAAACTTTTCCTTGCTGATGGGGGGAGGAAGGAGAGAGCAAGGGAGAACAAAGCATGCAAAAAGTACTGTTCTTCATCTGTAGTGAATTACATGCAAAAGGCTAGTTAATCTAAACCAAGACATACTGTAGCTAAACATTTTAATTATGTCTCTTAGGTATGTCTCTCCAGGCTCTCAGAACACAATATTAAAAACAAAGCAAAAAGCACCACCTTTAGAAACAGGAATAAGCACTAACTGAAGCTAGACAGACAAGATAAATATTTTCCCAAAGAATTTTCAGCCTAGCAATAAACATTATATAGGTTACAGGGAAGAAACATCTGTATCTGCAAATCAGGTGTAGACAGGGAGGAAAGATCCATCAATAAACTTTCATACAGGGTGTTATGTCTATTTGTTCTGCATTTTAGTAGTTGAACCACTACTAGATATTCCAGATATTTTACCTAACTCCACATGAAAAAAATCTGCCCCTACAAATGTAGTTTTAAAGCCTAACTTTCACCTAGAAAGTATATGCTTTCCCAGATGAAAAAGTTTGGTTGCTGATGAGACGCTATGCATTACAAATAAAAGCTATTAACTTCCCCCTCAGGGCCTGTGGTGGATGTGACACTTATGTCACAGTTTACATGGTCAGCATGCCTTACTTTTGAGTAGGCTACTTTAAAGGGAATAAAAAGTTAAGATTTTAACTCCTATCAGTCCACAGGAAAAAAAAATGCAAGTGTTGGCATATCATTAATTGGCTATTTACTGATCTTGGGGTTTCAACAGCAAGGCAATTCCTCTCACCACATCAAGGAAAGCTCCAGAACAAATGTCAATGCCAATAACATCCTGAAAGTCCCGTTTAACAGAAAACAGGACAGGTTTTCAGATACAACCACACAGCAAGCCTCTGAATAGCATGATCACAAGGACAATATGAATCATGAGTTACAATTGATGGACCAAACTCAGTCACATGTCAAAACTTTTTTAAAAGTCTACCTTAGGATGTCTAGACTTGGTATTGGTATGCTGCCTCTAACATGTCAAAACAAAATCTGGCTAATTTTGCATAAACCAATTCACTTGTTATCTTTGCTGCCAATGCCTGCAGATTCTTCATGCAGGTAAATTTGTCCTGTAAAAGTCCATAAATGTTTAAATACCACAGAAAATCATAGAAAGAGCACTCAAATATTCAAACCATCCCACAAGTTCCAAAAGCAGAGATGTTTTTCATACTTCAAAACTCACCAGAGTTCAACATATCTGTGTGTGAGGTGGAAAACATATGAATAAGTTGGATACACTGGGAATGAAGCAGATACAGCACCATGATCAGTAGCAGAACTGCTACAGGGATGTGGGTTGCTCATGTGGGTTGCTCTCTGCCACTTTGGTGGTGTTTATGAAACCTCCTAAACCCAAAATTTTTATTGGAGAGTTAGGGGTAGAGAGGTACAAAGGATCCAAGCAATCATGATGTCTTGGACACAAGCATCCATTGTAGTTAACATAAATGCAGTGACAGGATTCCCTGGACAGTTCTGAAAATTCAATCTAAGTCTTTCCATGAGTAAAGAAACAAACGAGGGATCCATTTCAGAACAACCCACTGTCTTCCCTCAGCCCCAATGCCTTCCACATACCTCAGCTCTTCTGCACTCAGTGTCACCTGCTTCAGACTGCAAGTCAAATGACATCACCCTCACAGCATTCATTTGTGGTCTGTGATCGTCACTGCATAGGACATCAACTGCCTTTTCATTGACTCCTAGCAGAAAAGCATAGCAGATTTTAGTTACAGAAAACATTTCCTAAAAGTTCTTTACAAATAGATTTCGATGAGACCAAACATGTAATGGGAAGAGCTTATACTATACATTAGTCCCTAGACACACATTTGTTCATATGTCACACTCATCAAACATCATCTGATCTTACTACAGTATTTCAAATACAAATGAGTTTTTGTCATAATCACTGTCTCTTTAAACAATGATTTGTGATACTGATATTTCACATATTTCTCCTGAATAAAGTTTTCCACACCATTTTATAAAGTCCTCAAATGTTTGCTGTTAGGCAAAATGTTAAGGTCTCCAGCATTGTTCTTTCCAAGCCACAGCTAGGTCTTATAAAACCGGTGCTGTTGGAAGACATTCCTCAAGCAGGCACTCAAGGAAAAAAAAAAAAAAAAATGAGGAGTGATGGTGCAAGTGTTAGCTCCTGCATGGAGCTACAGAAGTCGTTTTACACATATCCCTTTCCCTGACATTTAGTAACAAGGCAGGTCAGTCTGAGCACTCCTACTTAGTATCAATGGGTGGCAATTGTCCAAAAAGGCAGACTAAGAAGCAACAAGGAGCACACAATTATAACTACAGACACATGTGAAGCAAAATCTGGGCAGAAGCTATGGCTGCAGTCCTGCACAGGTCAGGCATTGTTCAATGTCACAATATTTTTTTAAAGGCAAAGACTGGGAAAACATCCCAGATAATTTGAGTACGCAGAACAGAAGAAGATTGGAGAAGGTGACTATATATTATTGATGAAAAGACCAAACTTTTGAAAACAAATGGACACAATATCTATACCCTTTCATCGTACCAGTATCTAAAAGTCTCACTGTCATCCAGATTACTTCACAAAATCAGTTTGAAGCACCCAGGCTGTTTTTGTGCAGCTTGCTAGTGTTGCTCCTTTTGTAAAATACGCTTACATGCTGATTTTACTTGTATGACCTAGAGTGATTGGCTTGCCCACACTAAGCTAGTGCCATAGCCAGAATGGGAAGATTGTCAGTTTGTCCGATACTCACCAGTGATCTAGGCAAAACATACAGCATACATGTCTCCTGGCAGTGCAACGCTTGCATGTTCCTCCACCACAGAGACAGCCTTCATACATTACGCAGTTCCAAACCCACCCCTGGTGTGAGAGATTTGTTTTATACCAAGGTTAATTGTGTCTGCTCTTCTCTGTAAAGGATAATTTCTTAGACTGCTTTCTTATGAAGGATATAATCTTAATACCCTATTTTTTCCTTAAAATACAAAATTATTTCTAGTCCTTCCTGGTTAGGACACAGGCAACTTGGGTCTGTGAATCCCTCCATTTTCCTGTGGCCTGTTTGATGGATGTTGTCTCAATAGCTATTTTAAAATTCACACTCCAAATACCAATAGGCTGCCTTAAGTTACATTAGCCACCGCAGTACCAAGACACAGCAGAGGACAAGTCAGTGACATGGGAAGCAGCAGTTCTGAAAAGCTAGCCACACTGCTGCAAGAAAGGATTACTGTGCTTTACTGACAGCTCTAACACCATTTCTCTCCTTGCACGATCAACTCACTATTTCTGCCTTGGGTCTTCTGGATACAGGTTCACTGAGAAAGCCAACACAGACCTCAGCACCATATCCCAGCAAAAGAAATCCTACACTGAGTCAGGTTAAGATGTGAAAGTTGTCTGAAAACTCTGACTGGAGTCTGGGAGGTATTCAGTTTCCTATTATGGCCCTTGTGAAGTGGCCCTGAGCAGCAGCAATCATTTTGTGTACCCCTTGCACAAGGGATCTGTCAAGGATTTACCTTATACTCCTGCACAGATTGCTCTGCAATAATATCTAATCAGTTTGCAAGCCACATTTAAAAAAAAAAAAAAAAAAAAAAAAGCAGTCCCAAGCTTTCATCCTCCATAAGGGATAGGAATTGTCTGCAGAAAAAAAAAGCTGACAACACTATTTAGGAAATTAAGAGTTCTGAATATATTTTTCAAACTGCTTTTAAGCAGCTTTAATGTCCAAGAAAGTCAATATAGGCTAGCCAGACAGAAAACAAAAAAAGCAAGCAAAACCCTGGAGAATATAATAGAAAAGTGGTCTCAAGCAGCAGGGAAGAAAACAAAAGATGTTTTCATCAAGGAACACTGCCCACTGAGGGGAACAAGAAGAGAGAGGCCAGGGACAGCATACTGCGACAGGACACACAACAGGGTAAGAGAAGGAGCAGAGCACATTTATGTGGAAAGATTTGTGAAAAGAGAAGTTGCCATGACTGGGGAACTGATCAAAAGACTGCATGTCAATACAACAGAGCTTAAACAAGCTTCCCCTGGACAGTACCCAGCACACAAAATATAATGTACTGGTTGTAAATCAGCCCAGGGAGGGGAACAGTGAAATGGGTCTTATTCTGAACTGAGAAAAGCCACTGTATCAAACATGTGCTCCAAACAGGAACAAGAGACTAATAATAAGTATGTATATTCTGATAAGAATATGCAGATCAGTTACTTAGCAGCAATGCACAGAAACACACACCTTTTTTCTTTAAGGTAGGCAACTGGCATGTCCTGTTTCAGTCTATAAGGTATTGCACACCATCAGTATGAAATTTAGCATACAAGACAGCACTACAAAAGGTAGTGAAAACCAAATATACCAAATCCTATGTCCCAGTCTACTTGATGTAATGTACTAAATAGGAAGGCATTCCTATTACTCCCCGTTTAATGCTTTACAGAATGAATATCACAATGCAGCTGGATATGTTAGATGCTCAGCTGGCATAAATAGCTGCAGCCTCACTGAAACCTGCAATTTTTAAAAAGTATTTCCCCCCTCTGCTTTGGAAGGAGGCTGCTGAATTGCAGTTTGCGTGTGGGCACCTCATCCAAAACTTCCTGGTCAACTTGGCCTAGAGATATGCTTTCTTTTTCTCTTAGCATGCTGAGTATCCTGCTTTACAGATAATTTACTTCGTCTGCAGCTGACTCTGAACCTGGTCAGCCTTTTATATTAAAAATCGTTCTTGTAATTCCATGCACATACACTATGTAATGACTGAATGTTATAAAACAGTGGCTGCTTTGAAAGTGACAAAGCAAACAGAACTCACTCATCCATGCACTTATTTTCCTATTCAATACGATTAACTGCCTATTTGAGTCAAACTTCTTTATCTTTCTTCAAAGGCTTGCAGAGACAAGGATTATCACTACTGAGACATTCCAAAAATGATTAAGCATTTATTAGTGCTCCATAAACTCAAATCAACTGTTCCACCACATCTCCATCCCACACACATATGCATACTTGCTGGACTGAGGCTACAGTATGCCTTTGCATTATAGCAATCACATTATGACTTAAACTTTTCAGGCAAGAGTGACACATAAAGGTATAATGGCTTTAAAGCATCAACAAAGTATCAGCAAAGTAAAACTCCAAAATCATTTTTCCCATAAGCAGCTGACAAGCTTCCGTGAAACTAATGACATCTTCGTGTGTCTCCAACCAGTTAATTCTGGACAGTTGGATGGTCTTCCCCACCCCTCCACCCCCATTGGTTCATAGCCCCAGTTGAAACAAAAAGTAGCCATAACCATGGGATAGATGACTCTTTTTTACAGAAATCTTCTAAGCTGGTTTGTATTTGCATTGCAAATACTGAGAGTCCTAAAGAAAATGAAGGGGAAAAAATAAATTGTGTATTTCTCCATGAACAGCAGCGATTCATTACCAAGCAATTAGCTTAGTAATAAGTTCCCATTTCTCTGTTTGGGAAATTTCCATGAATATTGGTAAAATAATTATGATAAAGGTTGAAGGCATAATACAGTACTCAATTGCTAACAGTCCACAAACAATTTGTCTTCACATGACAGACAGGAGAGGCTCTAATTACGCTGAACATTTAAAGGAAAGATTGAATGTTTGCCAGACAATTCTCCATTGATTGCCTTTAAAGCATAGTACTGGACTGCTGAAGGGAAAATACAGATTCTTGGCTCCAGGTAATTAACTTTCATGCTGTTCTCTTCCTAAACCCTAATGAAGCCCCCTTGAAGTCTTCATTACCAAAGGATATTTGTTAATAAAAAAGCAGAGTGACAGCCAAAGGTCTTATTTCCCTCTCCTTCTCTATAAATTTCCCTCTATTATACATTTCTTATGACTCAGTAATGTCTTTGAAGTGAGTAACGACGGCCTGAAAAGTGCAAAGGGTGAGGGATGCCTAGTGAGACAGGGCAAAACAGGAATGCGGGAAAAGCTGGGACCTAAAGAGACCCTTAAAGGAGAGAATGGGGGTGTGTAGCAGAGAGAAGAGCAGGCGGAAAGGGAAGGCAGAGTTGTAACAATATTTTGTGAAATGGCATTACCATGAAGTCAAACTGAAGAATGAAAAAGAGCAAACCTTTAGGAAATGCAGAAACTTAGCAGCTGAATCTCAGGGAGAAACAGCATTTCTCAGAGACACTAAATAAACAAAGGCTACATTTCATAAGTTAAGGGATAAGATTCCAGACTAACACTGGTGGCAGAGCTTCCAGGAGACATCCGCTTAGATATTTAAAGTGCTTACTGTATCTGGCAAGGCTCTCCACAACAACAACTCCAATCCAAGGGCAGTGAATCCCCTTGCTCCAGCCACAGATAAATACTGTTGAGCTAGCTGAGGTATACGGGCTACCTAAGGGAATGTGATCCCTTCTGTTGGCTCTCCTGAAGACAAAGTCTTTGGACTGCACGGACTAGATGGCAATGTTTCAATGTATCCTAGTCCTATCCAACACAGCACCAGAGTGCTTTAATACAAGGTTCCTGTGAAGTCACTTAAAACCACGTTCTGGGTTACTCTTAATTCCCCAGACAAACATACAAGCATTTACATAAAAAATGTCCACAATATTACAGTTGGAGACTTTGTTGACCAGTACCTGGGTGCTGGAGGAAAATCAAGATGTGCAGTCTGCTTCCTCTTGCATTGTCCAGTTGCCTGAATCCAAGCCAGGAGCCACTAGCAGAAAGGAACAAACATTGTTGTGATGACATTTACATCTATTTTGTATGTTAATATGTCTTTTCAAGATATTAATACACATCCTTCCCTGTGTCTAAAACCTACATCAAAAACAGGAGCTAATCTCTATCCTCTCCCCATGCATTGGCAAGATACTTTGGCATATGAAGAGCCTCACCACCATTTGTTAGATAGTCTGTGCCCACACAGGAGATTTTCCTGGAGTTTCCAAGTTTGCACAGTGCATTTCTGCTGGCTTCACACAGAGGCCATGCCCCCATCTCAATTTTGGAGGAGCAGCTTTCACATTATAATCAGATCAGATAAATCTTAAATAGCACATACAAAAGCACATCCTGGCAATTTATAAAAGAATTCAGATAGAATACCCTCCATAATCCTCACTAGTCACTATTTGCAATTGCTGAAATGACCTTTCTGGGAAACTAAGCATCTGAAAAGATGACAATGGTTCCAAGTCCATAAATAATTTCTGTTTTCCAAATCAGGACATGTTGCTGCCAAAAGTACTTGGTGGTTGGGTTTTTTTGTTAAAAACAAATAAAAAGACAACACTCCCCAAAAAAACAACCAACAAACAAAAAAACCAAAAGCCAACATGTACTTTTGATGATCTAGAAATGGTTCCGACAAGTGATTTATTCAGCTTTTGGGAGAGGAGCTGAGCATCTTACCTTTCCTGAAGTTTCACATCTTATTAAGACACAGTAAAGAATTCTATTAGTGATTTCCTTTGTTAAGCTTATGCCTATTGTTTCTACAGCTTGCTGTACTAGTTAAGTGTCTCTAAAGCTGGGCTTTATCTTTCTAATTTCAGGATTTTTTTTTTCCACTTGAGGCCATAGCTGTCTTTAATCAGTAGCTGCAAGAGATGTTCATTTACAAGAAAGGGTTTTCTGGATCATGGTGGAGACTAATATAATGTCTTGCTTTTAAAAATATATCTTAAAAATACAGACAAAATGTCTCATTGAACAGCGTAGAAGCTAAAGCTGCATGAGCCATAACTTAGCTGAAATGTGTAACAGTAGTGCAAGTAAACTCAAACAATTAAAGGTGGCACACATACCCAAAACATTCCCACAAGAGTATCAAACATGAGCAAATATCCTATCAAAACAGTCAAGGATCTTGCACTTAGATTTTTCAGTTCAGGAGTATTTGTAACAGCTCATATAAATTATGAATTATCACAGAACTAGCCTTTGCATCCAAAGCCAATTATTATTTTGCACCACTTCATTTGGCAGAGGAAATTGAGTTCCATTCAGAACTGCTTAACCACCAGTGATAAGCCAAGGTATCCATTCCAGATCTTTGAAATTACAGATACTGGAGAAGCAACTGATCTTCTGATTGTAGAGAAGAAAAAGTTCACCTACAGAACAAAATGTTCTGTAGTTCCCTGTTAAGCTGAACAGGAACCAGCCACTGATGCAGAAACAAATCATTCCAGATCACCCTGAAACTACATTTTTGAAAGTTTTCACTTTGAGAAAAATATTGTAAGTTTTACTTTTTTACATTGACTCTGCAACCAAACCAGCTACAGTATTCTTTTATCACTAGCTCCAAGACATTTTTTATGATAATGCTGATCACCTGTGTCACAGAGCATCACAACTGCTTATATGTTCAATTAGTCTCTTTCTCCTCAAGCTTTTATAACAAAGTCACAAGGCAGTGATGTTGACAGCTAATGAAAATCCTTTCTAGCAGCAGAGGCCTTTACACTCCTGCACTCAAATACCCTTCCTCACACTGCGGTCTAAATGCAGGCTGTGTTAACCTCAGGGTATTCAGGTGTGAAAATGAACTAGCTTCACATGCGTCCTGGTGGGGCAGGGCACATCAGCAAGATGATGCAAGCTGATAGGAGACACGTTACCCTCGTAATCACACTTCCCAGTGGGTGCATCTATGCCACAACTCATTGAAGCAGGGACAGTGACAAGCAAATGTTCAGTCCTAGGAATAGAGCGGAAAAAGCTTTTTTCACGTTGTTTGTAGATGGTTTGTGCCTTTCCTCAGGAACGTACTTTCATGGGCTATCTATATTTTAGGCCAAGGAATAATGGGAATGGAAAACAACTGTCAATTTTCTACTCCATTCTCTTCCACTAAGGTCTTATGTCCATGCTCATCACTGGAGCACCTGAGTGCTTTCCAGCAGTTCATGAAGCACCATGACTAACATCTGTCGTATGTTCATGTCCTCATCCCCTCCCAAGGTGTAGAAGTATGTGCAATGGAGTGTTTTGTTTTGTCTTTTTTTTATTAGACACAGACTGCTATATGTTAGAAAGACAAGGTCAAACCTGAACTTTTCACTTAGCACAGAAGGTGCTTTGTTTTGTATTGGTCCTAGATCCTGTGCGAGTTCAATCCTCAGTCCTAAACCATGGTCAAGCCTTTACGTAGCTTCTTGCCTCACTGGAGTGACTGGTCACAGTAGCCACCTACAGGTCTATCATCAAATCCTTACTTTTCTCGTAGTAAGGGGATATATGACCTCTGGTGTTATGTTACCATAGGAAAATATGAAGGAGAAACTGGCAGGAGAGAACTGGAATGAGAAAGGATCATGATCTTCCTAGTACCTTCAGCATTTGGCTCCACTCAGCAAAAACAATTGGCTATACCTTCCCTAATGGATTGGGCCACCTCAGTGGCTTCCTTGCATTCATGATCATTCCAGACGGGACCATGTACTTGAATCAGATTACACCTGGAAGCCCCTGAGAGACAGTGCCGTTCCTCCTCCTCCAAACCAGCATGAGAAACCAACAGGCACTATCTTTTCTTTTACGCAGACTGTAGTAATTTTCACTTCCATTTTTCCCTACAATGAAAAAAAGAAAACCTAGGCTAGGCATATCCACAGGGCTATTCTGGTCTTCTTTTTTGTCTTTACAAACTAAAGGCCAAGGATATTAAGACCAGCATGTCTTCATGTTCTACATCTCTCTGCTTCTTCCTTCACTTGCTGATCCCTCCAGTCACAGACTATGACATTTGCAGGCCATTTCATTTCCTAACAGAAACACTGAGTTGTAACAGCTCCCTAGAAAGAGCAGTCCATCAAACATAATTTTTTTTTTTTTTTTAAGATATTGTTGCAGGACTTGATCCTAACACACTTCATTACAAAACAAGGGCAAAATCCAGCCTTTTCCTAAGGGTTTATTATCAACACAAAAAACCCGGTGAGATTTAAAAACAAAGGCAAGTGAAGCTGACCCATTTTTAGATGTTAAAATAAAGCACCAGCACCCTCTATCAGGATAGATTCATTCAAACACTGGCAACAGAACAGTGATTTATCCTGAATAGAAAATAGGCCGTCCGTAGATATTTAGTATGTACTGCAATCTTCTTAAGTCTGCTTTAATTAAAAGTGTTATTTCTGTTTTAAAATTGACATGAACCACTACCATCCAGAGCTTTGCTTTGCACAGATATTTTTCAGAGCTGTAGAGCAAATTGTTATGCAGTATCACTCAGATAAAGGCCTGCAATAAGAGGAGTGATAATGAAGACAGCAGCTGTTACTAAATTACAAAAACAAGACAGATTTGTTGGCAAACACTAACAATCTGGGAAACTTTTTTGCAAGTTCAACACTTCTGCAAACAGTCCCTATTTGGGTTCCCTCAATGGAGTGTGATGGTGACAGCAAAGTTCCTTCACAGGAGACTTATGGCCTTGCTAACGCAACCTGCTGCTCCTCCCACTGATCCCCTTCACAGGGGAGGTAATTCACATTCATCTTGACACTCCATGCAACCCCTTTTTTATGGAAGGGACTATACCACACAGAAGAGGCTCAGAAAGAAAACCTAGATGTCCAATGCCTTTCCTTTCCTAAATAATAGGTGCCACACTGTCAGCAGCAGAACACACTTCCCTATTGTGCCTCACCAAAATCCTCAACCGCTAGAGGAACAAATATTCTTCAGTACCGAGGGGCACAGTTTTTCACCAGCTTCTTCCATCTAAACCATTAAGTAACAGCAGCTTCCGGTCAGTACAGAATCATGCCAGGTTTCAAGAGGAAATCTCAAGGAGAAACATTTCATAGCCTTCTTCCAGCTTGTGGCAACTACTATAATGCCACTGGCTTCTTTAGAGCACTGGCCATTTAAACTACAGCACAGATTCATGAGTTTTCCAGCCCCCTCTGGTTATGTGCATTTTATCTTTCACAATGACCTTGCAGAGTCAGGGAATTTCCATATGGAAATGATCAACTCATGTTTTTCTCAATGCATTATATGAAAGGGCATAGTGTAACACAACTACTCATCCATGAGGACTGCCAATCACTTCAGGCTTTTCATGTGTATACAAGTGTACAACACGGATTTTGGAAACCATTTTATTTGCTGCTTTTTTCTTCCCAAGTCTCCCCAGGAGATGGCCAAGTACATTCTTCTCTCCTGAGAGGAGTCTCAAGAGCTGCATATTTTTTTTTTCACTGCTCTAATCATTAAATTGACATTGCTCAAAACTCTATTTGGTGTCATGCAAGTTCAAGAACCCTTGCTGAAAAAAAATTGCAGTTGCATTGTCAATGAAGCACTGGGTGCAAGGATACCAGGGCTACTGAAAGGGAGAGTGCTGCAGTATGTTTTGAGAAAAGAGGCCAGGAAAAACTCAGTCCAAAAGAGTTCATTACTGTTGTATCTGGTCTCAGTTGAGATTCAGTCCCAAGCAACATAAAGGAGAAATTTCTCATGTGTGTTTTCAAATACGCAGATTGATATAGGATGCAGTCTGTGAAAGATGCATTCTGCATTGCAGCATGCAAACTGGAGTTTTGTCCCACACTTAGATAAAGCTATACTTCCTCAAAGTTTCTAGCTCCAAAAAAAGGGGGAAATTTGCATATCTACATAGAAGAACCAGTTTTAATCAGGAAAAGTAATCAATCTCTTTGGAGAAAAAAATAAACAACGAATTTTGGAATAAAACTGTTAATCTATCTACATTTCTAAGAACATTTCAGAGGGGAGACTGCTGTAACAACTATCATAATCACCTATGTGTGTTCTTTGCCTTTTTGCAGTACTTTTTGAAGGCTTTGATATGCAAAATAGTACCACATGGAAACAAATTGCTTTGCCTCAGTTACTTTGTGGTAACTTCCCAAATGCATGCTATTGCCCCTTTGCCTCTTGTTAAAGGGAGCTTAGCCCTTTCTCATTAAGGGAACTCAAATCTTCCATGGCACATGCAGTTTTCTCTCAAAATCTCTAGGCTCTGTGACTATTTGCCAAAGCAGTTCAGGTCTTCTAATGCATACACTAATGCATACACTGAACCTCAAAAGTGAAAGTATATGGTGCTGTAGTAACAGCACTAGTTTCAGAGACACAACTACCTATCTTGGAACAACAGGTTCACTGTGTAAAATCATGGCAAAAGAAAGAAAAATAATAAACCGGGACAGGCCAAAGATCCAAATGGCAGTCATATTAATAAAGAAGATATGCACACTATCAGGTTTCTTCCCAGAGATTACAAAGAGCAGATACTCAAAGGTAGAAAGAGACATTGCATGCTACAGAAACAACAAAGAGTTGTTACTGAGCATTGCAGTTTAACACCAGCCAGCAACTAAGCACCACACAGCCGCTCATTCACTCCCCCCTACCCGGTGGGGTGGGGGAGAGAATCGGAAGAGTGAGAACACTCATGGGTCAAGATAAAGACAGTTTAATAGGTAAAGCAAGGGATGTTCTGTTGTATGTTAGGTTTTATATGAAGTGACACTTTTTGGACAAGAAAGTTGTTTTTCAGAAAAAAAAATCTTTAGAAAAAATGGTTTTTAACAAAAAAGAGAGAAGTGGGGAGTAGATAAGGATAGGTAATACTCAAACACAGGAGGTATAAAAGACATAGAAGATAAATAAAGAAACTTCCTCAGCTCTTCTTAGGGTGCTAATAAGACCACACTGACCAAGGAGAAAAGGATCAGTCAGCATTGTTTCATTTTGTCAAATATTAGCTTAAATACATATATTTTATATACATCAACTGCAAAACAATGATACTTAATATACAGATAATTATCTGGGCTCTGACAACATGCAAATGACCTCTGCCTCTGCTAAAAGACTTGATATAAAACATAAACTTGCTCATCTTCTTCTATGTTAACCTCATTCAGCAGTTGCTTCCTACACAAAACAAAGTCAAACTAGTCAAAACTAGTACTTCATACACAGTACTGCATACACTGCAAGTTTTTTCACCAGATCTGTTTTAATGATTACAGAGTCCACATTGTCTAAGTACACTCTGGACCAGAATAGCTCAAATGGAAGGACTGTTGTCTGCTGGGTATATAACACAAATTTGCCCAGCCATGTAATTTCCCAATGGACTCCTCCTAATCTTTTGGGAAGGTAACATGGTTACGAATAATCACAAAGGACCACTGTCTGCCTTCACTGACATTCATTCAGTGCTAACAAAGTTGAGGAGGCCTGTGCAGTCTCATCAGGAGAGTAAAGGAGAAGGACCCTAGGATCTGATCCTCCAAACATGGGCAAAACACAGAGATCAGATTAAGCAAATGCATGTTTTTCTAAATGCCTTACCCAAATAAAGAACAAAGAAGTTGAGTAACTGGAGCAAGAGTCTGAAGAGTAAAGATGAAAAATTCTGATCCTGGTTCAGCTACAGACACTGCCTAGGTTGAGATTTGCTCCATGAACCTGCTGCAACTCGGTTTCCCCAAAGGCAACATGAAGAGTGATGAGATATTCAGTACTTGCTTCACAGAGGAGCTATACACATTTGGATATCAGGGTCCATAAAACTGTAATCCGATCTGACTCTCAAGATCGTGCAACACTCAGCTGATTTCAATGGAACTTTTGACGAGTATTTTCCAGTACAAATTCTATAGCTGCAATGAATATATATAAAATTAGGGAAAGTTTGCTAAGTGCTTAGAGTTTCTGGGATGACAAGTGCTGTATAAATGCAAACGACTACTGCTACAGCATATCCATCCTGAGAGAATAGAGTGACATTTCTGGAGCTGTTCTGGGAACTGAGGTGAATAATAGACATTTCATAATTTACCATAAGATACTCATTTATCTTTAAAGAACAGCAATAAGAAAATGAAATGCTAAAACAAGAGAAGAAAAAAGTACACCATATTTTCTTATGAACTAGAGAAAACTCTTGGAAACCAGAACAGCTCCAACCAAATCAGCCAGCAATTAGAGATGTCAACAGAACAGCAAGATTTGCTGAAGTAACCAAGTGCTGATAATAGTGTAGTAGGAAGGACTAACATTTAAAAAAAGAATTTAAGATAATTATATCAGTATTGTCCAGGCAGGTATAGCTGCATCTGTTGCAAGAATAAATAGCTTTCACTCAGTCCTTTGGAGAACCACGAGGTTGTTCAGCACTAGGGGTAACCTCAGCAAAACATCGTAGGGAATCTGACTGATGGTGACTTGCCTTCAAGGAAGGAACTATCTACTGCCTCTGAATGTCCCCTGAGCTGGGATACCCCACCACGTACAGAAGCAAGGGCTTCTTTGTTGTGAGTCCATTGTTTCTCCCCTTCAGCTTCCAGTTCAGACTTGACACAAATGCTTCACCTCCCCAGGCACTGACCTCCACCGAGGAGGGAAGCTGACTCTGGGTGCGGGGTGGGAGAGCCCATCTCTCACCAGGGCAAGTTATTTGGTTTTGTGACAGGAAACTGCTCTTGCCTAGCACTGAGTAGAAGTAAACTTTACAAACCCCAAGCTTGGGAGATCTCTGATCAGCGAACAAGCTGTTTTCTTATTTCTGTGAGAAGCAGTCTTTCCTGGCTGTAGCGAAACAAAGAGCTATCCTCCCAAAATACTTTCCTCCTCACTGCAAGCACTGAAACTGTCCGCGCCAACCGCCCATTTGTGTGCTCACAGAGCGGATTTCAAAGTCCTTTTCTTTCTGTGGCAGCCCTTGGCAGGGGTGCGGCGTGTTCGGTTACCTCAGAGATCTCCCAAAGGCCTGTGAAAACCCTGCTCCGGAGGGGGCTGCTGAAAGGCCCACTTCTCCCTCTCAGACCACCTTTACGAATAACCAACTTTTGCGTTCAGCCAGTGAAAACTGTTACTTTGGGCATTTCTAGCGGCGGTATAGCAACAGGGATGCAGCCCGGGGCTCATGTGGGCAGCACTGCCAGCCCGCTACTGCTCCGGAGGGAGCAAGGCCACGCTCCCCACCTCAACTGGGGAGGGGCGCAGCATCGGCCTGGCAAGGGCCCGCCGTCCCCCCAAGGGGTTCCCTGTCCTGTCCCACCTTCCTCCCTGAGATCGCTGCCCTGTTGAGCTCCCCTGTTCTTGAGGGGACCGCTCCTGCCCTCCCAGCTGCGCCGCAGGGACACCAAGCACCAGGACCCCTGCAAAAGAAGCTGTAATAGCTCTCAGCAGGGTGCAAGCCCTGGGTGGGCCTGTATCCCCCACTACTTACAGCCCCTCAGGGCTGTGCTTAGCCCCACTCTCCAGGTGCTTTAGTAGGGACTTCAGGCCCCCACCACCGGCCATGCCCCGGCCCTCCGACGTGCCCAGCTTCTGCTCAGCCCTACAAATCCCAGCTCAAATCCTACTAGTCTCCTCCCTCAGTCCTTGCTCCACCAGCTATTGCTGGTGTGCAAAGGGGTTATTCCTCTTAAATAAAAGAAATATGCATCTCTTCTTGTTACTGTGCCCCCATGTGTTCAAATCCAGTGCTAACTCACTAACAGTTTCCATCGTCCTTGCGCGGCTTCTCTGGTTTTCAATGTCTGAGAGCATGCGAAGGCCCTGCTCCAATCCCCCCCCAGCCACACACACACAGAGCTCCCAGCCATGAACCGATTCAGAAATCAGGCTTGGTCCTAAACATCATGACAGCAACCAGCTCAGCTTCTCCTACGCTGCGGACTGAATTTTGCCCCGCGAGCTGCTGAGACTGCTGCAGTCCTCTGGGACGAGGCAGATGGCAGTGCTCCGGTGGCAGCGGAGCGGGGAGCCAGGTGTTGCCAGCTGCAGGGATGCTACTGCCACAGCCCCAGAGGAGACTTGTTGCATGTCGGCTCTGCCTTCAGAAAACCCTGCAAAGCCCCTTCTGTCATACTGCCTTCCCAGCGTAACAAGGATGACATTCACCCTCTGGGATCCCACTGGTATTAACAGCAAAAAACAGTCACTGAAGTAAATGATTGCCCAGAAAAATAAACATATCTCCCAAACTACTGCACAGGAAACCCAAGCACTGATGTAATCCAAGGCCAGGATTTTTAAGCTTTAGAAAGTCCAGAGGGTTCGTGAAGTCCGTTTGGGGTTTTATAACAGATCCTGGACTCTATATAGAAGTTACTCAGATACTGCAATAACAAGTTTTGCAGATGTTGAAAGGCACACAATGCTTTAAATATACTGAAAGAGCAAGTAAATGTGCTACCAGATAGTAGAGTTTATGCTCACTATATGAAAAGTGTTAATACAGCCACTCTGAAAACCATCAGTCACTTTTCCCCTCATCACCCAGCAGACTGTCAGTGTAAGGCTAAATCCCAAGGCTTTTCACTGACTATCTGTTCTGTAAGAGTGCCTGACAATCATGGGTGAACGCTGGCTCCTGTGATGGGATTCTTGCATCAGGAAAGGAGAGGGGCAGGTAGAAGTTGGCATTCCTGTCCAAGCTTATTTTAAGACATTGTTTTCCATCTGGGATCATGTTCATCAACACGTCTTCTCCCTCCATTTTTCCATTAAAAGGAACTGGGAATGAATAAGAAATTTGTTTAATCATCTTCTGTGAGATCAGCTGAATTCTAATGCTGTTTGATTACAGCTAGTCACAAAAATGTCAAGTGCATTTCCATTTAGAGCGCTTGCTTAAACAGCCATGCAAATGGGGACCACCCAAAAATCAGCATACATCAGAGATTTGAGCTTCCTTATGGCGTATACTTGTTTCAATCCACTCTCTTGCTCTTTAAAATAATGCATTTTCACAGCACATAATTTCCCTAAATGAGCATGATATATTACTGCTGAATATTGACTCATGAGGTCCATTAATAAAGGCCAGGGTTTCTCAGCAGCTTTTCTCATTGGGAAGGTGTTATCTTACCATCTAAATTTGTAATGAATATGATGCCCTTAGCCTGTGCCCACCCCACTGTTCCAGCTCCTCTTTTCAATTTGGTCGGAGGTTTTCATTGCACAGGCAGTGGCATCATGTTAGAGAATAAATAATGTATTATTCCTTTCCCTAAGTAAGTAGCTATTCATTTCAAATGCAGTAAAAATGCTTAAAGTGAAATGGTTACCCTTGTCATATGGGATTCACCTCATAAAACAACTCTGCCCCAAGTTTCAAACCTATTATATAATTCCTAGTATTACACTGCTGCATGATGCACTATCAGTATTAGACACAACATACTAATATTCAGACAGCCTCTAATTTAATCTTGTAATTTTCCCACATTCACTTGCTTTCCAAAATGAGTAGGGCTAATCAGAAAAAAGGACTGGAGAGTACAATAAGATATGCAAAGAAAAAATCTAAAATCTCAGTTTGATGAAATGCTGTCTATAAAAATGCTTTGGAGTAACATTTTTTCAGTTTTTCCAAGGAAAAAATATCTGGGGTTTATGATGAAATTCTGATGAAAAGAAAAATGTTTTGTTTAAAATGTAGAGAGTGTAGTATTTTGAACAGGAACAAAGTATTTTCTGACACAGGCTGGAGGAGTAATATGTTATATATTAATTACCTGATTGGGACTGGGAATTTCAGAAGTCCCTATAGGGATCAAAAAATCATATAGACATTCACTGAGAACTGGACACCTGATTCCCCAATTGTGTAAATTCGATTATTAAATGTTAAGCATACTGATTTTAATTGATCAGGGAAATGTTTTGGCTCACACAACGAAAGATTTTGCAGAGGACACAAAATTATTGGTTTTCATGGTTTGCTTCAATTATTAGCTTTCGTGGTTTTCTTTCCTCTTTCAGTTTAGGTCTATGTATTATTGAGAACGGTATATAAGAAATTATCTGTGTTTTGGAAGCTTAGAAAAGTTTTCTATGCAGAGCTTCAATAAATTTTGGGGATGTAGAATTGCACAACAAGCTGTACTGTACTCTCAGCCAGCTGAAAACTATGGTAGGAATGGTATTTCTCATGATGGTACTTCCACTTCCTCTTCTGGTCAAAATTAGGAAGTGCACAGATATTTTCCCATCCTTTCAAGTTCAACTCAGCACTTCTGAATCCTCGAACATGTCAACAGGCTCGAGCTATGTTCATTTACCAGAGGTCCCAGCTCTTCTGCAGGCTTGTGCAAACTACCCATTGTTAGTACGTGGAATATTTCAACTGTTGGATCTTCACAGCATATCTCTTCCTGCACATAATTCCTCCAAGGAATTCACTGTGCAAATATAAAACTGGGGAGACATTCGGAAACATAATTTCCTTTTTCATTTGACCCATTATAAAGAGCTGTATCTCAAGCCTAAGCTGAACAAGCTTGAGCTCCTGTTAGGGCCTGATGCATTTTTAGCAATTTTAGCTGGTTTAAATGCAGTTACTGTATTTATTACTGAGAGGTAGTAAAATAAGGTCAGTGTAAAGCTGTTAGTTTTAGGAGCAAGTTTTGGGTTTTTTTAAAGAAAATTTTAAAAGAACAAGAAAATAAAAGCCACATGTACCAAAAGGCTCCTTACAAGTAAAAAACATTGCTACAACAGGAGTAACAAAGCAGTAGGTTCTCTTTTGTATATAAATTCCACAGAATCAATTAAAACAGAGAATTCAGAATAAGATTGCCCAGATATTTTGAAAAAGCCCAAAAGCCTAAGATTTACCTAGTTAAGTGGACACACCCTTTCTAGGTCTAGATAAGATTCTCTAGCTTTACTCTCACAATTCCCTGGAGCCTGCTAAAGTTTCAGATCTAGTCTTGTCTGATGGAGTCCAAATTAATAAGCGTGTCTCAAAGACACAAGAGGTTTGACCAGTTTTGCAAAAGGCCAGTCTAATAAATGGAAGGTACACTAGGTCAGTCAGACCTGGAAACCACATTACCGTGCACACCTGCAGGCTGTATTGGACCCCAGAGAGGAGTAACCAGGTAATTAGGTAGACTGACATTTTACTGCAGGTTGAAGTAATTAGGGATGAGGCAAAACAGGAGAATGATTTTCTAAAGCTTACATTGTTGCATATATCGCCTAGGGTTTAAGGAGAACGATAGCATAAAAGGAGAAAATTTTATACTCTCTGATGTAGGCAAGATTACCAGATACAGACAGGACCAAGCTGTAACATTTCAATTCAGCTCTGAAATTCTTCGAATCTGTAAGGGCTGGAGCTGGTGTCCTGGTTTGAACTTGCGTACAAAGCAGTGGCAAAAAATGTTCACAACAACAACAACAACAACGACTTTAACGCATTTTCATATATTGAATATATAGTTATGCTATATGGTAGCATATGGTACTCCCAGTGTCTCACCTGAGCTATAAGACAAGAACACACCTGGCAACAGCCTTTACTCTGTGTTTGCTTGACAAATCATTCTACACGTTTTGTCCACACAGAAGGCAGCAAATAGGACAAAATCCCAATTTGATCTTTATCATTATGCCTCCTAGCCCTTTTCCATGATGTTTTATAATCATGCATCAGCCACAAGTGGTGAGCGTATTTCCCATCTGCTGGGGCTAAATGTGCTGTGATAAGTACCAGCAAGGAGAGACAGAGAGACACTGAGACTCTCTCCAACTAGATTAAAATCTGGAAAGCCATGTTATCCAAAGGATGTATTGATTCTGAGAATATCAGCAACATCTCATGCTGCAGAGCCACAATCATGAGCTGAACCATGACACATTGGCACCAAACCTGAAACTTGTCTCTTTAGCTTTAATAGAACACCTAGTAGTAAAAAGGGAAAAGCTACAAAATGGAGAAAAATGGACTGTATAAAGATGATTAATTGTTTAGTAAGTACTGCAGCTCCATAGAAATGGCATTTGCTAAACAGCACTTCACTTGCCTTCTTATAAAACCTGCTTTGTGGAATTGGGATAAAACACAGTTGCCCCAAAATACAGCATGTTGTTATAAAGCCACTCTGCTCATTAGAGACGCTGAAGTATAGATAACAACTTCTCTCCTGTTTAAATTACTGCTGTGAATTGATCAAACTCAGGATGAATGGATGGATGGATGGATGTGGAGTTTTTGTCCTCTTAGCAGTTTCCTTTGCTTCACTTTACCTTAACCTTCTTAAGGACAAGCTACTACCCTGTCCTCCTGACCAAAATACTGGGTCAGACTGTATCACAGGTACCCCAAAGGGGCAGCACGTTTTCTGTAACTTTTCTGTGCTTTTGGCTGCAGAAAGAGCCTGAGAGCCCACCTCCGTACGAAGGACACCTGCGTGGAAGGAGAAAGCGAGAGCAAGACCCCCCATCATGTGATCGGTTACCCTCGATTTGTAATGCAAAGATCTGTAATAAGAGCCATCTGTCTTGCACAAAGCCTCCCTACACTGAACACTTTTACCAAGGGCCCCCAAACCGACAGCCAACTGAGACTTATCCTGAGGCAGTCTGCAGATGAGAAAAAAAGACTTGGATTAAAGAGGCACTTCCCAGGATGCCTGCTGAATGGTTTTAGGAAACCGGCCAAGCCGCTGAAGCCATTACTCACCAAAGACAAAAATCAACCCTGTTGACAATTATTTTCAAGAACAGAGGCTAACTGCCTAAGCAATGGCCATTCCTCTCATGCATCAGAGTCATCCTCTCATTTCACTCACACTGTAATATTCTGCAATAACGGGAGGAATCCCTCCGTGGCAGTATGCATTAAGTAATCAGGCTTTCATGCACATATCTGTGATAGCAAAATTTCACAGTTCCTGAGATCCTACGCTTAAAACACAATAATTACAAGGAATAAGAACAGCACTTTGCTTTTTTTATAAGAGCCTTTTAGAGTGGCCTTACATGAAGAGATCATTCATAAGTCTGGTCAATGCTATGTGTTTTTCTCTGAAGTAAATGCAGTGTCTTAAAATGGATTAGATCAGACGCAGAAAAGCAAAGTAGTTTTTTTACTTCAGCTGAATGATCAAAATTTACACTAGCTAGAGGTTCCACCAATTAATCCTGTAAAGCTCACTAAGCCCTTGTGAAATAAGAGGTATTACACAAATTTGATAGAAAAAGAAAAAGAAAGGAGTATTATGCAAATTTTATATCATTCCATTATCATTAATGCAGGATGTAAGCAATGCTGGGTCACTTTTTGTTGAATGAAACTCAGATATGGCAAGATTTTCAACCCAAAGATTCCATGATTCTATGGTGGTATGATTCTGAGATCACAGAATCACATGGGACAAGCTGTTTTTGTCACGTGCCGTACTGCACTGCATCTCACCAACCACTTAGCCAGCACAACCTGCAATGTTGCCCTTGGTGCACTGAGCGGGCTATTTGTGGGCAGCTCCTCGGCAGCAATGTCCATGGAACAGCCTTCCATGGTCAGCACCAGCCCTGGAAGAAACTTCAGAAAAAAATCCCTACAACACCATTGGGATGGTATTTGTGTATTGGTACTGCAAGGGTTGTCTTCGGTCTGTGTGCGCACGCGTGTGTGTAGCAACCTCTTCAATGACTTTTGTGAGCAAGCTGTACAAAGTGGCAGCATAAGCTGGAGCCTGGCAGTGGTCCCACAAGCAAGAATGCAGCTACATACGGTTCCTGAAGTGGAAAACTTGTTCCCTGTTGTTTCCAGAGCAGTGGGATATGCCTCCAAAAAGCAGTGAAGGAGCTATAGCTTTCTGTAGCTGGTGGTATTGCTAGCTGTCCTCTCTAATAACAGAGATGTCAAGGTTTAGGTTCATGCTTCGTTCAGCTGGCTGTGACAGCAGTAATGACTGGTAGCACGGAGTTATGAACAAGTTGGGGGAGAGGGCAAATTTCAAGGTAACAATGGCAGTGGTTGCTGTTTGATAAATCTGTTTGGTAAGGAAGATGATGAATACGTCTGTGCACTGAGTCTTAAGAGGCCAGATGACTGCCATGTTCGTGTGCCTGGAAAGAGGGCAAACCTATGACGGGCGGTGGCTGGCCCAGCCTCTGGTGCTAAGGGACAAGAAACCATGGTAGACTGAAAAGAAAGGATGCGGAGGGATGATAAGAGCAGAGGGTCAGTGAAATGGTGGCTAACCATACCAGTCCATAAGTAGGATGACGTGATTCTGATTCACATCACACTCTGTCAGTAAAAACATTCCTTCACAGTAGCCAAGTGAAGCCATGCCAAGGGTGCCCTGATGCCATTACTGCATGAGACACACTCAGAGCACAGGCAGGAAGAGCAATCTGTGCGAGGCTGGCTGGGAGGCCCGCCAAGCTGGTAAATGACAGGGGATTGCTATTTTTATCTCTCCAGCTACAGTTCAGTATTTCAAGCCCTAATGTGTAAGCTGAGAATCAGTGAGTGATTGAGGATATCTTGAGACTGGAGGTGGGGAAAGATAGGAGTAAGGGAATGAGAATCACCTGGATGTACGCCATGGCATGAATTCAATTTGAGAGAAAAACTGACCAGCTGAAAATTTTTCAACATTTCAAAAAGCTGGAGGTAGAGTGCAAAAGCGTGGCCAGCATGACCTGGTTTCCTCTTTCAAGATTTGACCAAGAAAGACCACTCAACCAAAGTCAAAACACTTTGAGCCCCCAAAGGAGTCTTCCTAATGTGGCAGACTTGTTATTTTCTGTATTATGGGCATCTTTTTCAGCACTATACGAGCTGGGGTTCATTCAGTCTTGTGCTGTTCAGCTACTGGGTACCCAGGGCGCAGTTTTGTTAAGATACACTGCATAACCCATCTTTAGTTGTTGAGCTGTTGCTATTGCACTAACGTGTAGGTGTTGGAGTAGTCACAGTGCCTGTCACCAGGGTTTGAGTAGCCGCAGTGCCCATCACGAGGTTGAAGTAGCCACACAGCACCCACATTTGCATGGAGCACCAGTGGCAGATGGCGCAGTATTTTTAAATAACTCTTTAACATTAAAAAAGACCTGAAACACATTCAGGAGTAGAAGCAACAGGAACACACCAGTTTGAACATCCCAAGGATATTCAAAATTCTGAAGAGGTATTGCAACTACTCTGGAGGAGACGGGGAAGGTCAAGGAAGGTGCCTCCCCTGTAAATTGGCTCTCTGAGGAGAAATGGTAAAAAGTGTAATTATTAATAGTTTCTGAGAGATGCCTCCCAAATTATGGAGATGACAGCAATGCTGAGTACAAATACCAGATTAGTTTCACAATCAGTCATTTTATCATATCATAAGCCAGTGTTATGAAGTATAGCACAATGATAACCTTGACTCACCTCCCAGAGATGATAAACAGCACAATGGGGAACATATACTGCAAGTAAGGTGTTACTTTCAATTCTGAGAACAAGCACAACAACTTCGAGAGCAAATTAGTCAACATTGTCACCAGCAACTATCAAACTATTATAATGAAGGCTTATAATAAATTCGTTCTAAAGTGCTCTGGTCAGATTTGTCATTATCTTAACCTGTTATGCCCCACGTTGGGCGCCAAAAAGGACTGTCGTGGTTTAACCCCAGCTGGCAGCTAAGCACCACGAAGCCGCTCGCTCATTCCCTGTCCCCTCAAGTGGGATGGGGGAGAGAAACTGTAAAAAAATGAAATAAAACTTGTGGGTTGAGATAAAGAAGCTTAATAGGACAGCAAGGGAAGATAGAAGAATAAGAATAAGAATAAGAATAAGAATAAGAATATACAAAGCAAGTGATGCAAAATACAATTGCTTACCACCCACTGACAGATGCCCAGCCAGTTCCCAAGCCTCAGTCACCACCCCTCCACCAAGCCCCCCAGTTTACATCCTGAGCATGATGTTATAAGGCAGGGAATATCCCTTTGGCCAGTCCGGGTCAGCTCTCCTGGCTGTGCCCCCTCCCAGCTTCTTGTGCACCTCCTCACTGGCAGAGCACGGGAAGCTGAAAAGTCCTTGACTTAGTATAAGCGCTACTTAGCAACAACTGAAACATCAGTGTGTTATCAACATTATTCTCATACTAAATCCAAAACATGGCCCCATACCAGCTACTAGGAAGAAAATTAACTCTATCCCAGCCAAAACCAGGACAGCATGTAAGAGAGCATGTGTTCATTGCAAGAGTAACTCAAGAGAAAAGGGCCAATGTGAAAAAATATAAAACCCTAAGGAAAAAGAAAATAAGGAAAGTCAGAAGGCAGCAGCTCAACATGTGAGAGGATCAGCCCTTACAATTCCCATGCTGTCAATTTATTAAGCTGAGCTCTGGATTAGGATCCATTATGCTTATTGTTGTGTGAATTTATATGGAACAAAAACATCATTCTCACTCCACATGTTTTACAACTCATATACATTTTATGTAAAAAAAAAAACAAACGAACTACTTCTATGTTTTCAGTGTACTTTTGAGGTTTATAAAAAATAATACAGATCTATCCTTTTGTGACACCTAGGAATCCACAGGAACTGACACAAAATTGACACACAGGGACTTAGAGAAAAAAAATACAGCTGACTGCAATTTCTTGCAATTCCCAAAGAAGAGCTGATCACTGACATTTCATTTCAGGGTATCCTGTGATTTTCACAAAATATTATTGCACCATGTTTTATCAAATTCATGTGTTCAGGATACCATAAACTCAAGCAAATATACATATAGTGTGACCTTTTATTTCCAAGGCACAAATGACAGTGATTCTGTTTTGTCATATTCTGCCTGTAAGTCACAGAAAATTATATACCATATTTGTAAGGAAACTAGTCCATAAATCTTTAAATATAACACTTTCACCAAGTTTCAAGGAATGAACAGCTGGATATAATTGTAATGATATATAATGTGGAAGCATAAAAATTGAAGACTTCCACTTACCTCGTAAATTTTATCAATTTTATATTTATGTTCTCTTCTATAATTTTTATGATATATATAATTTGCCTTGGTACTAAGTTTCTTTCTTCCTAACAATACCTATATACAGAGAACATCAATATCTATAAGTATGGTAAATCTGGACAAGTCTTGATTGATTTGTAGATTCAAAAAGAGAGTGATTTTCTTAAGCACTTTATAAAAAGCAAAGGGAGCACTTTAGCATGTATGATCTCAAACTCTGGCACTTCACAGAGTTTAAGGTCATGCAAGCCCAATGGTCTTCGTTCAGCAGCAGCCTTGGAGGCTCAGTTGGGCCGGAGAATTTGTCCACCAGCCCTGTTCTGACTCCAGTTGCCTGAGCATTACTGAACCATATTTCACAGAAGGCATTTGGGCAAGATTCATCAATTTAGACATTTGGACAGGCATGTCTGAGGCATGACTCGTCTCATTCAAAGATAATCTGTCATGTGTACCACTGGCTGAAACTGCCCATTTCTCCCCATTGACTCTAAAGGCAGTCTAGGTGATTAACTTAAGTGAGGATGTTTATGATTTAGACATGTAAAGGTATGTGAGACATATTGCACCTTGAGCTTTCACCCGAAAGACCAGGCACAGAGAATGCCTCCTTTATGCAGTCAGTAGGCTACCCCCTTAGTAGTTTGTGCCATTCTCACCGTGACGGATAGGTGCTGCCTTTCAATCAGACAAGCTTGCCTGTAATTTCCAGCTTATTATGACTTCTCCCTGGCAAATAGATCCCTCTAACACCAATAATTTTCAGAATGAAAATGCTTTTACATCTGTCAATCATATCATCAATCTAGCTCCTAATCAATCTTTCACTCAATTTAAATGTTGATTTCATATTTACCTATGCAGATGAAGTTTCCTTAGAAAACACACATCCACTTCAGACTGCTGCGTTCTGAAGTGTGGTTATCCCACTGAAAAGTTGCCAGCTGGGCTTCTTTCTCCCACTGTAAGATGCTGTTAATGCTTACTAATCACAGGAGGGCTGGCTCGCCTCCTGCAACAGAAGTGTGTGAGTATGACGCAATAGGGAAAAAACTACATTACAAGCAAATTAATCAGCTTTGAAACGTTAACAAAAATTCATTTTAGGTGTCAAACAGTATTTGTAACTTTAAGTGTACATAGGTTCAGTAAATATTTTTTCCAGTTCATTGATCTAGGAAAAAAAAGAAAAGCCAGAATTTGAAAAGCTAGATTTTGCAGAGACATGTCCTATTACCCTCTGTAATTACACTAGTCTGAAACATAAACAGTTAGTCACATTTTCTGCTTAGAGTTTAATGGCATTGTTTTGGGCGTAATATACACTTTGCTGGGGAAAGCAAAGAGGAAAGAGTTATAGTCTTCCCATAGTAATAACAAACAAATATAAAACTGGCTACAGCAACTGTCTTCCTTGCGGAAGTTTATTACCTAGGGATAAGAGCATAGCATCAGAAAATAATACAAATCTCCACCTAAAACAGTAGTGGTTCTATCTGTTAAAACATTTAATTCAAAATAAATAAAAAAGAAAACTTCCTTCAAAAATAAACTAATTGATGATTTCCTAATTCATGAGAATTCCAGAGCAAAACTTATTATCCTGAATGGGAAGGAACCCATTGTTTTCAGCAGACTTTGCATTAGGTAATAAAATAAGAAAGACTAAACCAGTGGAGAAGGAAATCTGCTAAACATATGTTCAATCCAATTATGAAGAAAAGTTGCCAAAAATATTCTCTCAAAGCCTATTCTCTGAGAAAATTTGACAGAATCAAGAGGTTTGGCTTATTTAGGCAAAGCTTATAAAATCTGTTTAGACTTTGACACCTGAACTAATAGCAACTTCCAAACTTTTTCAGACGTCACTTATCAAAACTGATTGTACCACACAAACATTTCTGTTTAAAAGATTAG
This sequence comes from Phaethon aethereus, assembly GCF_964289735.1. Classification (NCBI taxonomy): domain Eukaryota; kingdom Metazoa; phylum Chordata; class Aves; order Phaethontiformes; family Phaethontidae; genus Phaethon; species Phaethon aethereus. The sequence continues at coordinate 30,928,023 of NC_138578.1, read as the reverse complement.
CGATTATTATGTTTTTATCTTGCTCCAAATGGATCTCAAACCACTGCCTACAACGGAAAACATCTACCATCCATTCACAACAGATGTCTGTCTCTATATGGAACCAAACCATTGCACCGACTGGTATGACCAACCTCTTCAAATCCGTTCAGACATGCATCTAAGCTTAACAGTTAATTTACCCTTCTACCATATGACAAAGCAAACATTGTTCATGGCAGCTCATGAATATGAAAAATTTTGGATCTTACCTCTGATTTTGCAAAACAGACCAGCATAGCATTAGTTAACTAATAAACACAGATTAACCGTTGTATAAAGTCTCACTAGAAATTAACTTTAAAGAGGAAAATATTTCTGAGAGAGATTAGAGATGTGAATTTTGCTTCACTTTTAAGACAGTATAATATTATTGGATTCATTTTTCATTCTGTAAACCTGCAGTTCTGGAAAGGTTTTTCAGAAGGAAAATAAGAGATGAAGTACCTTCCTGTAACTGTTCAGATCCATATGTACCGGCACCTTACCTTGAGACATTACAATTCCCTGAAACGGGGTTTATAATTCTTAATCAGACAGACACATCTATAACTCCATGTAGGTATCCTCTCATTCTTTGATTTCCTCAATGGTTTTGCAATTGAGGGAAGGTTTTAAATAAGAGTGTCTCCTCATTCAGCAAGACTTGTTTAGAAGATTCATTGGCAAGGAAGACTCTTAGCCAAATGAAACCACTTCAAGTAGGAAAACAAACATGTCATAATCTTGAATTCTTTGAAATCGAGTTTGCTTTTTTTCCCCACACCATCATGGAATGCAAATTACAAAATGTTGAGCTGAGGGCATGACATGACAAAGAGAAAAATAAAACCCTGGAATACTCTGGAATATGTTGCAAAAACGTCCTGCAAATTTTCACAGACCTATCTGTATCTTGTTGGGTTGATGATACACCTTATCAGAGAGAAGTGTTCTTTCATACTTGTCAGAGTACTTCTTGCTAAGCTCTCCAACTGGTTGGCTGTAGCTTTTCAAGCCATCAGTTTTACAGTCCAGCTGGGAACCCCTTCTCATACTCAGTCCCCAAAAAGATTTTAGCATAGGATTCTCAGAGTGGTTCAGAAACTCAGAAACTCAGGAGAAATATATTAAGTAAGTTCTGGTAGTTGTATAATTCTTTTTGAAATTGGTTTCTGCTTCTTTCCAGTCTTTACAGTCTCATCGTTCAGCTCTTCTTTCCAAGAAATCTGCCCACATTTTATTCCTAGTGGCTGAGATTTAAGTAAGTCTAATTAAGAAAGTGAACTACTTGTTACAATTATTCTTGATCAGAACCAGAGTTTTAGTAACATCTCATGTCCAGTTCTTTAAAATGAGGGAAAATAGCTGACAATTAGATGTGTGTGTTTAAAATTAGTAATCCTTTTATTCTATTAATTTGAATGGAGACTACTTGAAGGCTAAGAATGCTGACTGTTTGAGTAAATTCACTTTAGGTCAGGAAACCCTATTCTTTGAACTTAGAGTGTTTTGGCATTTAGATCAGAGATGCTTGCTGAGAGAAACTGTATAAAGCTTCTTTTTATGATTATGTTTGTTTTGAACCACGTTTAATGAACAATGAGTGGCAAAAAGATACAAGAAAGGGAATAAAATGAAACAGATGGAGGAGTCTCTACTGGAATGACACCAGTGTAGGCTTGCAGCAGATAATTCAGTTAAGGCACACTTGCATGGTTTGCTTAGCTGAGCAGAACAAACAATCAGATAAGCTGGCTGGAGCATATTCACAGGCTTTCACTGAAACAAAATTAAAAAAGCCAGTTCCATAGAGTGTGCTGAACATTGACCCCAAGACATGGAACAAACATAAAGTATGATTTATTATAGTGTTTATATTATAGAGAATAGTATATCAAGGAGCAGCAGTGGAAAAATGCTTTTTGATCATCTTGTAGTTCATCCTTTTCCCTCTTCCATCACTGAAAAAGAAATAAAACAGTGCCATTGACCTACATGCTCCAGGTTTCCAGTAGCACAGCGTAAGCTGTAAAATGTGCTCTATTCTCTGATTCTGTTTGCATGCATACTCAAGTTGATCACAGCATTTTTTTTCACATTCAGTAGGCTAAACCACAAGAAAAGAAAACAAGGAAAAGCAATGACTGGCAGGCAATTAGCCCAAATGGATCATACATATTTTTAATAGATATGCTGGATGCCCTCTTTAAAAATGAGATAATAGCCCAGAAAGATTAATTATGTATGAACGGAATTCTGTGATGTCTGTTTCTCAGAAACTACATATACACTTTTTTTTTGACTGGCATGTATGTGTATACCAGGTATCTGAAGGCAAGGTGACTTCCTTTCATGTAGTGCAAAAAGTGTAACATGTAACATAGGGCTATAACATGAGTCATTACACAAAATTATGTATCCCCTCTTCTATATACGTGCACACAGAAGCATGTGTATATCTATACCAAGTAACTTCCAGTCACGGAGGAAAAAAGCTTTGGTCTTCTACCATTGCTACAGAATGGCTCAGCAGTTCTGGAAGTGATGTTTTTTTTTCTTTGACAGACCACATAGCTACTCTTATTCAGCACTGATTAGAGGATCCACCCACATCCTTTCTTGCCAACACGAAACATTAGCTATTGAGAGATGCAGCACACCAGGCTAAAATATAACATTAGTCAACAGTGCTATCAAAACCCAAGTCGCTGTATCTACATCAGGGCAAAATTATTTCCACCTTAAAGTCATGCACTTTTGGAATATGCTTGATAGAAATCAAGCCCTTCTGGAATATACTTGATAGATGTAGGTGTTATATTCAGTCTAACAAATGAATAGTAATAACCACAGGCTAGCAGATATCTCTCTTTAAAATTGTGGGAAATTACTGTGAGTCAGTCGGGAGTAGCAGGGTTTGACCAGAGCAACATGCTTATCTTCAAAAGCAACCTTGATGAGTTGCAGTCAGGTGGTCTCACAATTGACTGTTGTTGAGTGACGTCTGGGCTGAGACGAAAGTCTGTCAGCCCGCTGTTGCTACAACAAGGCCACAAAGACCTCTGCACACCTGCACTAAATTCCCCCCCCCCCCCCGCTGCCACTGACTAATCAGGCCCCACCGACTTTCCAGAATTGACAGACTCTTGCTAAGTGCCAACTGGCACACGATAATTGACTTAGTCACACCTCACCAAGAGTATAAACCTGGCATTTAGAATCCTCTGTTTTGAGGATGAGAACTCCAACTACCAGATGAGTCAACAAGCCTGTACCTCTCTCTTCCTCAAGCAGGGACGCCTCTTTGGTAAGATTTGCACCTCCGACTATGTCAGATGCTCCCCAGGAAAAGGTCTTCACAAAAGCACTGAACTCTTAACTTGAGCTCAATTTTTTGCAATATTTATCAACGGACTTTCCAAATCTGTTATATCTGTTGCCTTAATAAATCCTCTATCTTTTCAACTTTGCAAAGCTGTCTCAGCCAAAGTCCTTAAGAGGGCTCTGATGGGCAAACGTTGGCTCTGTGGCTACACACACAGTCCTTTAGACATAAACCATTGACCAAGCCTGGGACTAAGACTGGACCTATCTGCACCTAGTCTTCTCTCTGAAAAGTTTAGAAAGCAAGAGGGTCCTTTCTGAATCTCCTGCCTCAACAGGAGGGCTTCCCCAGCCACATGTCAGACTTTCTAAAGGCTTCATTCCCACTCACTTTCCAGTGAAAGTACAGAATCAACTTTATAAAGGACATTAATGCTGCGAGCACATTGAAATACCTAAAACTGGTATTCTGAGCACTTCCTTTAGCACCTTTGATTTTTTTATGTGTAAAAAAGTCATGTTAGTCAATTGGGAAAATCCAAAAATTACTTTTTTGACATTTTATTTGGTACCCATTTGCATCTTTAGATGTCCCAGTACCAGAAGTTAGCAAATGTGATGCCCACCTACAAGAAGGTCTGGAAGGAAGATGCGGGGAACTGCAGGCCTGTCAGTCTGACAGGAAGGGTCTGCAGAGGAATCTGGACAGACTGAGGGGGATCGAGGCCAACTAGTATGAGGTTCAACAAGGCTAAGTGTTGGGTCCTGCACTTGGGTCACAACAACACCATGCAACACTACAGGCTTGGGGAAGAGTGTCTGGAAAGCTGCTGGGTGGAAAAGGACCCAGGAGTGTTGGTTGATAGCCAGCTGAATATGAGCCGGCAGTGTGTCCAGGTGGCCAAGAAGGCCAACGGCATCCTGGCTTGTATCAGAAATAGTGTGGGCCAGCAGGTGTAGGGATGTGATTGCACCCCTGTACTCATCACTGGTGAGGCCGCACCTCAAATACTGTGTTCAGTTTTGGGTCCCTCACTACAAGACAGACCTTGAGGTGCTGGAGCGTGTCCAAGGAAGCAGCTGAGGGAACTGAGGTTGTTTAGCCTGAAGGAGGCTTGGGGGAGACCTTACTGCTCTCTACAACTACCTGAAAGGGAGTTGTGGCAAGGTGGGTGTCGGTCTCTTCTCCCAGGTAACAAGCAACAGGAGAAGAGGAAATGCCCTCAAGTTGCACCAGGGGACGTTTAGATTGGATATCAGGAAAAATTTATTTACTGAAAGGGTTGTCAAGCATTGAAGCAGGCTGCCCAGGGAAGTGGTTGGGTCACCATCCCTGGAGGTATTTAAAACACGTGTAGATGTGGCACTTAAGGACATTTGTTTAGTGGTAGACTTGGCCGTGCTAGGTTAATGGTTGGACTTGATGACGTTAAAGGTCTTTTCAACCTAAATGATTCTATGCCTGCCACTAGTTCTGTTACATTTAACATTCACCTCTCATTGGTTCAAATAAATATTTCTTTCACCATCATTTTTGTTTTGTATCACAGAGGACCAGTGTGCTTCTCTTTCCCCCGTAACTTTAATTCTGTTTGATACTGGTTTACTCTGGACAATTCCCTCATTGTCTCCCTGAGCAGACACAGGAGTACCACCTTTTACTATTCTATTTATTAACAGTTGCTGCTTACGTTAGTATCCAGCAATACCATCAAAGAGTTTGTGCTAGATAACACACATCTGGATCATTGATGATCCTGTGGTAAGCAGTTGTACAGTTCCTGCTACCTAAGCTAGCTTGGGCACCTCTGAAAGACACTGCTAGGTGGGGAGTAAGGGGGAAGGGCCCATGTGAATAGCTGTTACAACAGGGAAAGTTTTCTATGAATGTACATGGCAGCTGATGGCATTTCTAGCACGTTTGGGGTACTGAGGTCTCCTTTCTAGGAAAAAAGCATCACTGCAGTTATTATTATTATTACGCCCTGACAAAAAGCTCCAAATGTCTTTTCATGTTCTTATTTGGTGTGACATTGATGACTACTGGTTGATTATATATGTAAATAAAGTAGTGGCTATCACCTTTCTATGATGATGTTGCTCCGAGTTAATGATGAAGTGGGACACGAGGAGGAGGTGGGACATGTCAGTGTTAATGAAGATTTATTCAGTACTGACATTTGATCAAATCTACTTGGCGAAGTCCTAGGTTTCATTAGTTAAAGACATAAAGCAGTCTGTCTGATTAAAGGGAGAAAAAGCAGTGGGGAGCTCACATAAATTACTACAGCTCAATTAGGTGCAGACAGTGTAGTGAGTGTTTATTACCAGTAGAAAGGAAGATTTTCCAATTAGATTAAAAGGTTTTGAAAACAACTCTTATAGTGCACAGTGATTTAGACCCATTGCTGGAATAACACATTGTGAGAAGCCGCATTGATTAAAAGCAAGCTGGTAAGTTATCTGCACTGCTTCATTGTTTATCAATGGAGCCCCTGCTGCCTGGGTACAATTTACCTCACAAGATCAATGCCTGGACTTGGCTAATTTTCTCCTTTCCCTGAAGATTTATATGGATGTAAAGGGCATCTACATCACAGCTGAAAATACCAATGAGATTTATTTGGGATAATCATCAAGGAAGTGAAGTTGTATCAATCACCAGAAGTGCACCCTGGCCATGCTGTGCCCTTCAGGCTGGCACCCCTGCTTCAAAGTTGGGTTTCAAGAAAAGACATTTTAATCAGAAAGGAACTTGATTCCAGTGAGGTTCCATAGGCTCATTGTGAAAACTGAAAAGGCATTAAAAGTGGAAGTATATAGAGTGTTCAGGCAGTGGTCAGCCAGTGTTTCTGACAACTGATTGAAGGTACTTGGAGTACAGTGCAAGCCCGTGATTCATGAATCCCAGTGTCCGACAGCACAGAATGTGACTTCCAGCAGTGCTGAGCTAGCTGGAGTCCAAGTCTGCTTTGCCAAAGGATTTTTGGATACCGGCTGCGAAAGGTAGGGGGTCATTGTCCATAGCTCTGAATGACTGATTGTTTCCCATATGGAATGGCATGGGGAAGGCAGGGGGAAGAGGAGCAAAGGAAAAGAAAATGAATGATATTTAAATTCCTTATACTCCTACTGTGCCCTTCAGATCACACTGAAGCAGGCAGCTGCTTCTAATCCTTCTCTCCCAGAATTGTTTATTGTGAAGCCTGGAAGAACCGAGACCAACAAATGGAGAAATAAATAAAATAGTTCTAATTTTACATGTTTGATTTAATAATGACATGCACAGTTCCACACTGAAGCCTTTCTTTTACCTTCTGTGTAAATAGGACTCAAAAGAATCCGAATGTTACAATACTGAACTCTCATTTCTTTATTTCTTTTCCCTGCAACACTTGCACATGCAGCATTTCTCTTCTGTTAACGCAGGTCCCCAAAGTCTAAGTTTAAATCAATGCTACCGGAGATGATGACGCTGTTCTGACCGATTGCCATGCAAGCAGAATTGAGCTTTTCCTTTTGGCTCTAACTATCAGTCGTTCGGGCTTCAGAAAAGTGTGTGTGTGCATAGGGGTTGGTGGTGAGGGGGAGGGAGCGGTGGTATAGCATCTTCCTCAGCAAAAAGGAAAACGGGGTATGCAGGGGTTATTGTCCTTCATTGCACTAACTACAGCAGTGCCCCAGTATCTGGTACATGTTCTCCAAACACACAGAAAAGTACATTCTCCCCTGAAAGGCTTCCTCACATTTACAGACAAGACAAATGTATAAGCATTTTGAAGTGTACAAAAACATTATTTAAAAGCACATGTGTAAGCACAAACTGTCGCACAAATGGCACACAACAAAACGTTGGTTGCTTTTTAAAATATAGTTCATCGAAGCTGCAACAGCGTGGTACTACTTACTCCTCTGAATAATTCCATTGTCTTACACACGTGTGCTCAATGCATGCTTCTAAATTACACATCTGAACCCGAAAAGTCTTAATTCTTATCTCATAATGAGCAGAGTTCACTTAGTCCATATTCAAAGTAAGTGCTTTGCTCTATACAGTTAAGCCACGAAGCTTTCCCTGGGACTTCTCTGCATTTCACCAGACATCACTGCCCTAACCATACCTACACTTCACCGAAACAACCAGCAACCATTTTTCAACAAAATAAAACACATTCAAACCCCTCCAGGCACCCTAGATAGTACCTCTTCACCATTGAATAACTGCTCATGAATAAAACACTGATATTCTTTGTAATGTAAACATCCTGTTGGTTAGTAAAACTGGGCTTTTGGTTTGTTTTCTTTATAATCGGAAGGGCTTGTCATTTAAGGAAACAATTAACATTTGTTACAAGCAACTTGACTGTGAATGACTCCTACTATTACACTAAATACATTTAATTATGATTTATTGGCACATAGCAACCTTTCTTAACATTGTAAGCCAACATCCATTTTCACTTAAACTCATTATAAAAACACTTTGCTACATAAAGGGGAAAAAAAAAGCAAAATGGGTAAAACCCAAAATTCCATAATTAACTGTTCAAAATTAAGGTCATAAGGTAACTATGCAGCAGATTGCCTAGTATTAAACTGCTACTATTACTAATAGCAGAAAAATATGGAAAAGATGCAGGTATAAGAAGAGGACTCAGGCTTTTGGTTTTAGCTATAGAATTAAAACACTCTTGAACAAGCTGAAAGTCATGTTGTGGGACAAAGGCATCAGCATCCTGCATTTCTCAGATGGTTTATTGACTTTTCAGTAGTAGAATTTCCTGCTGTTCTCTTCAAAAACAAAAAAAATCTTGGAAGAAAAAAATCCCCTTTTATTAGCAGCTATATATACAGCACCTGTAGCCACTGCCTTTCCCCCCACAATTTTCACTACACTTTTTAAAAATTCAGTGGTAAAGAAGGTTAAATAATAAGAGAGAGGGATTTGAACTATTAATCCCCAATAAACCTAGATCCTTCTAAAATTATATTTAAGCTATTTCAATCAAATAAACTCTCTGAACACACTTTTGTGTGAAATGTAGTGTGACACACATTATTTTGTTTTAAATTTACCAGCATTGTGGTCTGACACCACTCACATGAAGTGTTTAATGGGGACATGTTCAAAATTATGTGTGAAATACATGCGCTCAGATCCTTTTCTTTCTAACAGGATTTACTCATGCAACTCCTGCGTGGAGATTAAAACTTCACCCCCCACACAAACCCCTTCCTTTCTACTGTTAATCACGAGGTCAGAGCTAAACTGCAGTCTGTCAGTACTTCTAATGAATATGTTTTACACATCGTAGCTGGTTGCTTGCTCAGCAACACCCTGTGCTATCTGGAGGCCAAAGATAAGTGCTCAGGGATTACCTTTAAAACAATCCCCCAGCTTTTTTGTCATGAAGAGCAGAAAGTCAGAACAAAAACTGAGCTCTAATCCTTGCTTCTGTGGACTGGCCAATTTTTAACAATTGAAAGTTCAGAAAAAAGCCCTTGAAAATCAGTATCAAAGCTCAACCAAAGTGCTGCGGCTGTTGCAAGGTCAAGACGTCTAGTTCAACTCCCTCCCCTCTTCCTCAACTTTTTTCGGCTATTTTACTCTGGCTCAGACTGTAAGAGCTTGTACAATGGGTGTCTGGTTTTGTTGTTGTTTTTAATTTTTGCAAGTAAAGAAAGAAACCCAGCACAAACGCTTTCAGTCCTGACTGTTGCCACCATGTGAAGGTGATGCACTGTTGTCCCGTACCTTGCACGGGGCAATGGAGAACGGACAGCCGAGAGTGGAAATGTGCTCTGCACAGCCTGCCCAGGCTCCTGGGGAACCAGGCAGCCCTCCAGACCAACTGGTTATTATTTCTGCCACATCCATGGGGGTGCGTGGCATTGAGCTTTGGACTCCTGAGCCCTTGTTACCCACAGGCCCTGTCACTGCCCCAAATTTACAGGAGCACTGCTACACAAAAAGTGCGTGAAGGGCAGCATTTTCCCTTGTCAGGGGGGAAGACTCTCACAAATGGTCTGATTTGGTTTCGTCCCTTCAGAAAATTAATCTTTCCAATTTGTAACTTTGACCACTGTTTTTTTTTAAAAGAATTCTAAGATATATTGGAGGATACAACTATGACTGTAACATCATCACATCCACTAGTCAGAGCTGGTTTCCACAGAACATCTTAATTTCTCCATAGTGTGCCAGTATCTCTCAAGGGCCATAAAACACAGCGCTGTACTCCGTTCTCTTCAGTGCTTTCCAAATACAGAAGCAGAGGGGTTTGGATCTCTCCACATTCAACAGACTAGGTATTTAACTGATCAAAGCAGGTGAATTAGTATCTTACCTTGCAGTTTCTTCCAAGGTATCAGTAAATATTAGCTGTAGCTTTTACTTGCTCTTTATTTTAAAACTTTTTTTTAAGAAAAGAAGAAAGAAAAAAAATGCTACTCTGTTAAGTCCGGATGACAAAAAATACGGAATGAACCAAAATTTTTCCTCTTCTGTTGGACTACCTGCAAAATCGTCAAACAAATTCTGTGGTAGATGTGACTTAATAAAAAGAAATTCTCACATTCATGCTAGAAACACAACTGTGTACTTCAAGCACCAAAGAGGGAGTGACAAGGAAAAAAAAAAAAGAAAAAAAGAGACAACCACAGAGGACTTGAAAGGATAGCATCCAGTCAAAACCCAGTATCCAGTGTACCACCACAGAGTGAGAAATTCCTTGGGATCTTTTAATGACGTAAGAAGCTATACTTCCTTATAAACTTAATTGAAGAGAGCTGCATCTGCTAAGGCAACAACCAGCACTATGGGTGCCAGCTCTCAACCTACACAAATTAAATTCAAAGCTTTGCCCACAACATACTTTGTATACACCATGTCTTGTTCGTATGTACAACTGTGGTTTGCACATATTTCCCCCTGTAGACTTAAAACTGCAGGGAGAAGGCACAGTGAGACCATGTGCCTATTCGGCAAAGAAAATCAAACCTTGATTTACCATCTGAAGGGCTGCAAGGTCACTTAGCTGCTGAGTGCCCTGTCATATTTCTTACCCTGGAAGAGCTCTCTAGGTTAATGGGTAAAGACCAGTCCACCATAAATGTCACCTCAAATTGGGAAGCATTTACTCAGTTCTGTCACTGGGGAACGCAGCAAGATTGTTGTGGACTGTTGCACACTGTTATTCCTGTAGGTAGTTTGGCTGCATCTGCCGTGCACGTATGAAAACATCTCAAGGCTGTTCTCCTGCCACCAGGACCTCATATATACCATCAGTGCTCACATGCCCTTTTTATTACTTTAGCCACAAAAGGCAAATGTGCAAGCAAACGGGTAATTGCATATGTAATTTCTTTCTTTTTTTTTTTTTTTAATTTTACCTATTCTTTTGCAATGTGTCTCCTGCATTGCTCCGTTCTGAACTTTCAGATGCAGTCACCGCAGCAAGAGGAAAACTGTCTCTGACAGGAAATGCACCAATAGCTTGCTTTGAGCATTGCCAGCCAGGATGCTTTTCTGGAAATAAAAAAGGCAGAAATAAACAAGATATTTAAACTTTACAATGAGTTATTAATTCTGTATGGCAGTTAATTATTCTAATATTCTAATATAATGATACCAGCTCTTATTAAAATAAATGGGATGATCGTACAAGTCCCGTAAGTCTTAACACAGATTTTATGACAAAATACTTTCTCTTCCAACATCAAAACACTAGATCCTATTATTAACACCAATGGGAGCTGCTGTACTAAGAAATTTGTGTGTTGGTTCTTTTTTGTCGTGTTTAGTACAACAAAAGTCTTTAAAATCAAGGCAGGTATGCTCAGCACTTCAAAGAAACATGTTCCAGATCAGCGAAGCAGGACAAACCCAAAATGAGTTATTCCAAACCAATGGTTGATTAGAATATTTTTCAACCTAAGAGTTACAGATATCCAATAGACTATGATGACTGTGCTATGCTGGGTGTTGTTTAGTTACCTTATAAATACAGCACTTATCTTTATAGAGCTCTTTTTTTTTTCTATTAGAGACAAAAGATAAATGTTTTTCATCAATGCTCTGCTCTCAAAAGTGTTTCAAAACATGTTTCCATGACTGCAGAGCTTTGTTCCCATTTTCAGTGTGCTGGATAAATGAAGGGCGTTCATGAATCATTTTGTGCTATGAATTTTGCAGCGCTATGATTGCTGAGAATGACTTTATAGTAAGGAAGCTTTAGGAACTAAGCACTGTCTTTATTAGGTTGTGATAAAAAGGAGTTATCAATGACTACAGTGAATTTAAGACACTTTATTTCTAAGCATTGCAATGATATATTGCAGAATACTTTTTAATTGGTAATTAGCTCTCAGTGTTTTGCTAAGGCCTGCAGTTTACATCTATTCAGCAGCCACATAAGATGTTTTACATCCGCACTCAGAATTATTAGTCTGAATTAACAGACAACCATATTTTCCATTTCCAAAAGTTTTTATTTATTAAAGGTTACTTTTTTTCTTGGTCCTATCCCACTGGTCAAAGATCAGTATGAAAAGATATGGAGCAATCATTCATGTCCTACATGTAAGCACTTACCATCTGTCTTGTGGGTGTGCCTCATTCCAGAAGACTCTGGGCTTTTTTCATGGTTAGATGGTTAAGCTTGTTTTCTCTTGCCTTCAGTTGTCCATCCTAATGCCCGCAGCACCTCTAAGGAGTGGTACCCGTCACAATAAAGATGGAGAAAACTTACTAAGCTATATTATCTAGGTTATCCTCTCAGCGTATTCCATGAAAAATATTCTCAATTACTTTTTCCAGTTGTTATCTATTTAAAAGACATACTGTAGAAGGTGTGAGTTACTGGATAGTGTTTTCAGTCTACATAACTAGTATGTTTACTTCCATGTTCTTGTCATATGGGAAAAAAAAGAGAAAAAAAAAGTAACTTTCAGAGAGGTATTCTTTTATATTCTTTGAATAAGTACTTCAGAGAAAATTCCTCACACATGAAATCTAGGACATGTTTTAATTCAAAAATCAAAATGAGAAAGGCTAGGATAAATGATTCTTTAAAGATATAATATTGTACAAAACAACAGAGTTGGAGATAAATGTCATATAGCTTTGGCAGTTTGAGAATTCTTTTATTCCAGTGATACCATTTTGAGATTTTTCTGGCAGTACTGGAAATTTGTGAAATAACAAATCCTGAAAAGACACTGCCTGGATTTCCAAATTACTATGGTTTGTTTTGTTTGTTTTCTTGTTTTTTAATTATTTAAATTCCAATATTTGAGCAGCCGTTATCCTGAGGATTGCACAAATGAAACACCATCTGAAGCCTGATTCCATTTTTGTATGGTACACAATGCCATATTTTAAGTTCAGTATTTTGTAAAACACAAGTGTCGTGGTTTAACCCCAGCCAGCAACCAAGCACCACGCAGCCGCTCGCTCACTCCTCCCACTCCGGCCCTGGTGGGATGGTGAAGAGAATTGGGACAAAAAGGTAAAACTCTTGGGTTGAGATAAGGACAGTTTAATAGGACAGCAAGGGAAGAGATAATGATGATGATGATGATGATGATAATAATAATAATAATAGCAGCATATACAAAGCAAGTGATGCAAAATACAATTGCTTACCACCCACTGACAGATGCCCAGCCAGTTCCTGAGCCACAGTCACCACCCCTCCACCAACTCCCCCCAGTTTACATCCTGAGCATGACATTATATGGTAGGGAATATGACGTTATAAGGCAGGGAATATCCCTTTGGCCAGTCCGGGTCAGCTCTCCTGGCTGTGCCCCCTCCCAGCTTCTTGTGCACCTCCTCACTGGCAGAGCACGGGAAGCTGAAAAGTCCTCAACTTTGTATAAGCACTACTTAGCAACAACTAAAGTATCAGCATATTATCAACATTAATCTCATACTAAATCCAAAACACAGCACTATACCAGCTACTAGGAAGATTAACTCTGTCCCAGCTGAAACCAGGACACACAAGGAAAACTATGCTGGAAGTAAAGTGGGGAGCAACAGCAGGCCATTACTTGGCATGTCACAATAGTACAGATTGTTCCTGCCATTATCCACCATCACAGCCCATCATTTTCTCCTATTTCTACTTTCTACTCTAAGAAACACAATGAAAAAAATGAGCAACCGTAAGTAATGACTTCACTATTCTCCCTTTTGTCTGGGTTTACCCTGCTTGCCCAGTTTAGGAGGATGATACCCATAGTTACCTTTCCCTTCACCTAGATTGTATTTGTCATTAGGGATGAACCTGTTTTTCATAGCAAGGAAGTCTTTGCCTATAGCTAAGTAATGGTACTTGTAGGTCTCACCTTCCAACCATGCTGCTGTAGATCCTGGTTCCTATAGCAGTGGAGCTCCCTCAGTTGGCTGGAGCTCTCCCTGACAGTGTGGGGGAGCAGAACACACGAGGTTTTTTTCATTCACCAAGGATATAGGGGATGCCATCATTTAGTAGAGTAAAATCTACTTACAAGTGTTGTTATCAGCATAATTCCAACAAAAGGTGGATGGATGGGTGGGTGGGTGGCTGAATAAATCACAGAAGTACAGAATCAGATATTGAGAACTCGGTACTTCAATCTGCTTTCCAAGATGCGAATCTCTCGCAAGGGCTCTAGGGGTGCTGGGGACCACCCTCTCAGCTTCGAAGGGAAGGGACAAACGAAATATTTCCTCTGCTTAAAGGCTGTACAGATATCAACCATGGAAAGAATGATACGGGTTTTCCTTTCTTCTTTTCTGCCTATGACAGACTTTTCAACTCTGATGCGTCAGTCTGGCTGTAAATTAATTCCCCATACCGAAGACAGAGAGCAAACATTTCCACACTGTGCAGAATTATAAAAGTTACGCAATTTCTTGGTTACTTAGAAAAGAATTAGAGGAAAATGTAATGCTTGTATTTTTGTTTGTACTGTGAGAATAGGGAAGTATGGCTTCCAGTAAGGCAGAACAGGCATCTGATAAGAAGGAAAAAGTTTAGGGCTGAGAAAAATCTTGCAAAAACAGATTTCCCTTATCAGGAAGCTATAAGATCAGCTATTTTGAGCAGCTGGGGGAGATCACCATGAAAGGAATTTCTCCTTTGGAAGAAGCTTTCAGCTTGCCTCTGTCAGTAATGTACTAATACTGGATTAAATTCTGTGTGAAACAGAAAAAAGAAAAAGATGATTCACTGAATGTAACTTATCTTAACCTGGATTGAAGAAATGTTTTCAAATCCGCTCTAGCTCATTATAAAGAAAATTCTTTAGGGTCAAATCGCATCCAAGAGATTTATCCAGCTACTGCAGGTAATTAGTGAACCGTATCAAGATCTATGTGTATTAGGCTTGGCTGTGTATCTTGCAATTACCAGCCAGCCTAAAATCAGCAGAATGTATACGGTGGACCACAAAGCAATGATGTTAATTTGAATTATACGTCCTCTAGTCAACAGTTCTGAGCAGAACTACTACTGCTGAAGGAACTGTGAGACAGAATTATTCAGAGAAGAAATTTAAAACAAAATCTTTGTTGTAGTTTAAAAGATTAAAGGTTAATTGGTCATTTTGGATGTATTCACAACGTACCTTGATATTCAGAATCTTAAACTCATAATCACCCTCATTCAGTCACATTCACATCCTACTTACAGCCTTTAACAAACCCCAAGTGCTCACTGTCTTTCCTCGTGGTTCCTCAATATGCAGAGATGCATATGTTTGATGCAAGGAAAATAAGTTACATCAATTTGAGGTTCAGCTGACAGGCCAGTGATGCTGACTGCAGCTCATAGCCACTGAGATTTGCAAATGTTAGATGAAAAATTACAGGAACAATTACATTCTTTTCTTAATGAGAATCAGTTGGAAATGCAATATGGGTTTTTAGCAATAATAAAGATAGGACGGGATAACCAAGCTACCTTAAAAAAAAAAGTTTTGTAAGTTGGTAAGTAATTAAGGAAATCTTTACAATTAATTTGGGTGAAGAGGAGACATAACCAGTATCAATACATCCAAACTTTTTAACCTCCCCCCCCCAAAGTAAAAAACTGTAGAAAATATAGATTTGATATGCCTTTGCCTTCCCAGGGGAGTCTAATAGGGCAGAAGAAAGATATATTTCAGTCTAAAGCAGTTTAAGAAACCTAACAGTATGCTGCATAACAGACACTACTAGGAGAAAAATTTGTTGTTTGGGAAGCAAGTAGTAGAGTCAACATTTTCTGACATGGAACCTCAGACAAAAATTAATATTGCATTTTCTCTGCAGTATCGGTGGTATGTGGTAGTTGGAGGTAAATAATGAGCTTTTAGTGGTAAAGCCAGTTTTCTAAACATTCTTTAATATTGTTCTAGCCTGTTTAAATTAAATGTTTCTTGAATTTCAGTTTTCATTTGTCTGCTTTTCTAATAAATTCAGAATACAGCCTTCAAAATCATAATTGTTTCCACAGTAACAGAGTACAACACTGAGAGTTCATTGCCCTATTTCTTGGAAAAAATGGTCTGTGGAGAAGCCTGCCATCTATTTGTACTTCATTTGTATGTAACTCAGTTCCTCCAACATACATCCACAGAAAGAAAACACATATTTGAAAACAAATGGAAATTAAATAGATGATTTCACCCATCCCTGCAAAAATTATAATTTGTTTTAGCTAAGAGCAAAGGATTCTGCTCTGAAATTAATTTTAAAAGGTATTTAACCAGATATCATTGCTTCTGAGTGCAATATAGTAATACTCACCATTTACATTTCCTAAGTAGACACAGAGGGGATCATGACAGACTGCCTCATTTTTGCAAAAGTACTTTTCGTCTGAGTGGCATCAGGATTCTGTAAAGTAACATTAAATGTCCTCTTGAGGCTGGTGTCTTTGAGCAACGGGCTTAGCTGTGGATATACAAACATAAAAGTACCATGTTATAAATACAACAGCTGGATCAGGAGTTGGCACACACAATACAAAACTTTACAATAATCTTGATTTTATTCTTGGCAAACTGCTGGGCAGAAAGGAGCACCTATATCCATTGTACACACACACATTTCCAACGCTTCTGTAGGAAGAAACACTAAAAACTGCTCACCGTAAGTATTATTACTTATTATACGGTGCTGCTCTGGATTTTAAATTGTCGGTTTTTAAATAGTGCTGGAAAATGCAGAAGCTCGGTATTTCTGAAACTCAGATACCATCTATTTATGTATCTAAATATGTATTCAGGACCCTGGCGCAGGAATCCTCTTTGAAAACCCTGACTCTTAGAGGTGATGCTTCAGGCATGAGTTAGTGGATATATAGGCTAGAATGAATGATAAAGAAGAAAGATGTTTTATTCAAAGGAAAAGTGAAAAAGAAAAAAAAAAAGACACAGAAAAAGTAATACTGTGGAAAATACTACCTTCCAAGATAAAAATAATTTTGCATTTATGGTTCAGATTTTGAAAAACTTTTTAATTCCTCCTATTTACTTATTGCTTGGATTAACCACATAATTAAAAGATTATATAGAGTGTGGAAACCAACAACTTTAAAGTTAACATACCTAGGTTTAGAATATAAAGTTAAAGCATTCTGGAAACTGCTAATACACAAGACTGAGAGTCAAGAACTTTCCTTAGCAGCCATTGTCTGAACATTCGTTACCTGAATTAAAATGTCATCCACAAACACTGTAACCCACCTTCCAGATAGGTGCTATTCTCATGGTGACTTTCCCCATGAGAAGGGCAAGCAAAATACAGTCTGTCAGCAACATTCTAGTGCAGAAGAGTGAAAAATTGTGCATGATAGCTTCCTCCCCAACAGAGGAAAGGCTTTTGCAGCATCCTGAACACCTCCTGCAGTCCTGTAATATCCAGACGTGCCTGTGAAATGAACTCAGACCCGAGTACTTCAGCATGCTGTCTTGCTGTCTCCATATAGCTTATACGCTTCTTCCCGACCATGGCTGTGCCTCTGTATGTAGGTACAGTAATTATAAGTAGAAATATATAATTCAGCTACAAAAGGCAGAGATGAGGTCTTTAGCAAATCACCGTCAAATTTACTGTTTGGGAAGGGGAAGGGGGAGAAAAAACAAGAAAAGGAGGGATGTCCCACAGCATAAGATTTAGGAGGATACTCAAAATTGTTAATGTTTCTGAAGAAAACATGAGAAAACATGACAAAGCTGGAAAGCAGATTTGTGTATACTTTGTCAGAAAACTGCAGACAAGAAAAAAAAAGTAGTTAAGGAAAGCCCTCATTTAGTCATTGCAGGATTGTGTAGGAGCACAGAGGACCTTGAAAGTATGAAGTGGCAAAGTACTGCAGGATTAAGCCCTAAACATCCTTCCTACCTCCCTAAGGAATTTCTTTAAAGACTGTAAGCTGTGAGTGTACATTCGTATTTTTCTCTCATGTTGAAGTAGTCAAGACAGTAACAGAGGTCACACACACAACATTAAAACACTAGATGCAGGGTGGTTTTTTTTTATTTTCTGTGAAATGGAAATACCATCATTGTTAAGAAGAAACAACAAACCTTTAAAGCATGCTAGGAACAAAGCCTCATCACCGTGACAATTGAGGGCTTGGCCCCATTAAAAGGATTATCAATCAGAAAAGGTGCCAGTTACGGTGTTTTTTGTGATATGAACACCTTTCTGGTAGTAACTTGACTAAGACCAGCAACTCAGTTTACATAGGCCACTGACCAACCATTAGATGGTAATGAATTTTAGTCACTACCAACCTGAGACAGATATGAACCAGTGACCTGAAAACACTTGGATTACATTACCAGTTCTCTGATCTATCCTGTCCCTTGAATATCTAGTTCCATTTCTACTTTCACAGAGGATCGACCCCTACAGACACACAATACGAAATAGTATTCAATGGTCAATCACCATCTATTTGGGTCAGGTTTACTTAGCTCCCATCATTGATTATATTAAATGCAATAATTCTCTGAAGAAATTGAACCCTATTGCACACTAAAGCATTAAAAGAATTTGTTATTTGCTGCTATATGAAAATTCTTCTGCAGGCAAAACGCTTATGATAAAAAGAATTTGTAATAAAGAAAATGTCTGTATCAAGTAAAAAATGAAAAAAAACGAGGAAGAACAAATTCAATTATTTCTTTGAATCTCCAAAGATAAGAGAGGAAAAAAATCTCAGGAATATGAGGAAAGTCTTTAGTTAATGTTGTTTTTCAGGCTCCTGTTAAAAAAACATTATTTTTTGCTGGGCAGATGACAAAAGCATTTTTCTAGTATTTCTCATCCACATAAATATATAGCAATCTCTGAGGTTTTTTTAAATTTATTTGAAGATACTTACCTTAATAATCTCTCATTTAAAGTTATCTCCCTGCTTTAACTATGAGCATTTTGCCATTTTCAAGCCTAGTTGCCAGCAAGCAGTTTTACAGCTTTTATTTCTTCACATTCAAGTGGCTGGCTGTAATCACACTTCCATTTTTATGACTGGGACTCTAAAACCAAAACCCAACAAAAACCATGGCTTTTCCTCTACCTGTTACTAACAGCAAAGTAATATAACCGGTAGTATTGACAACCACCCATGGCACTCCCGGTTCTCTTTCCCCGTAGCCCCTCTACTGGTTACCCTGATGAGATGCTGATGGTCCTCCAACGTTTTATACTGGCAGTCATGGTCCCTTTGACAAAAGAATGGGTGGGGACTCCAAATCCCGTATTTTATTGAAGTGGCACAAATGCAAAGCCAGGAAAAAGGCAATATTGCAAAGAGTATGTCCACTGAATTAGCAATCTTCTAATGCAAACATATAATACATGTCAGCATACAAACTTGCATGCTACATATTTACATCTTTATCTACCAATAAGTAAATAGAGGCATAGATAAATATTGTTTGTAAATACACACAGCTCTGAGACCCTGTAAGCAGATACTTTTGTCTCCGTCCCTCAAGACCTATTTTTACTATAAAACACTTTACATATGGACTTTGAAAACATTACTGCCTCGCAATATAGGTTTTTTTTAATATTCCTGAGTGTAAATTCTTCCATGTTTATAAGTTCATATCCTGTAATCAACTACTTAACTAAGATCTTCATCAACTACTGAGTTTATTTCCTGACGGCATACCATAAAATGATTACACATATTAAATTAATACAGAATTGACAATGGCTTTATTATGTATGAAACTAATACGGGCTTAGTTTTGCAGTATGTTACTCCTAACCATACCTTTTATTTCCACAAATGCTTCAATAAATAATGTATATAAAGAGTACTCGTGCCAATACATATTTACATTAGGAGCTCTCAGGTTTGTGAAGTTAAATTAAAATCTCCATAGATATTTCAACTGTCTACTTCTCCTCAGGTGTTATTTGTATTTTCCATCACAAAGGCATCATAACCCAGAATTATAATGAACTAAAGAGAAAATCATAGCTTTAAAATGAGATTTCAAGGAAAGACTCTTAAAGGGTAAAGAAAACGGAGTTATAATAGGTTAAATAGATGTTCTGAACTGACATTCTGAATTGATTGTCATGTTATTTAAAAAATATTAGAGGAATTGTATGAATGGAAAAGGGGTTAGTGGAATGAGCTCGAGGGGGTATAGCAGGACATTCTGGCAACTGACTGAGGCAAATTACTACTTAAAGAATCAGTAAAATGGCCAGGTAAAAGTAGTGCACTAAAGAAGATAAATACATGACTACAGGTGAATCAAATGGCACTACTACATTATATATGCAAGATATTTAAAGGTTGCAGAAAAAGGGCTTGATTCTTTTTTACTCTCAAATTCTTTAACTCCTTTTTTTCAGTCTTAAACCACTTTTCACTCTTTTGGCAGGAGAAAGCCCTTTGAAAACTTCCCAGAACATTAGATAGGAGTTCTAAATAGAGGTAGACACATCTTTCCAGATTACTTTCAATTTTTCAAGTTTCAGAGAAAGCTAGAATTACCTTGCAAATCACATGTCAGAAATATGGTCTGCAGAACGTATTTGTGAAGAATGATTAATATTTACAGGCCTTCTTTCTGTCAGTGAATCACCCATGATGTGACTCATTGCTATTTGTAATTGTCCTATTAATAGTTTATGAAAACACATTTCAAGCATCAATGTCATTTGCAAATGTTTCTTTATACTGATGCCTTTGGACATGTGGTGTTCATTATTCAATGACTGCATTCCTAAACCAGGTTTTTAAGGAACTGTTTGTTCCCTAAATACATGCTGAAGTAAGGGGGAGAGAGAAAAAGCAAGCACTGTCACAAAAGCAAATGAGGAACACAGCATACACCTCATCCTGGAGAAGCACCAGGGAGTCACGGTACAGCCAGGGGCTGATACCGTGTATTTCTGAGGACTTTGACTATGCCATTAAAAAGATGGCCAGGAGGAGGCAAGAAGTGAGATCAGAAAGCAGAATGAAAAAGAGATGCAGTTAACAATAAAAAGGGGGAAAGAAAGTCAGTGGGAAAGAAGGAAATCATAAAGGAGCAAAAGTTCTGCCCCGATGTTTACTTGCTTCCAGGAAGGAGTCTGAGAAGATCAGTGGCAATATCCAAGAGGAGAGCATTAATGAAGAAAAAAAGCCACAAATTAATGAGGATAACAATTTTTTAAAAAGAACTAATAGGAAAGATCCCTTTACATAAAGTCACCAAGCAGCCATGTGTGACTGACTCAGTGTTCATATCACCATTTGTGAATATTAATCGAATGGCAAGAAGAAATCAGAATTCTACTACAAGCTGCTGTATACACTGCTGTAAACAATGGTCTGGAAATGTCCATGATTTTATTTCAACATGATCATTGGAAAGACTTTAAGCTTTGAACTCCTATTGTGTCTTTATCAGCAACTTTTCACATCAATGTTCATTTAAGGCCACGTTGCTAAATATGGGCTGAGCCGTGTAACCGCATGTCAATCACTTAACTGCAACTGCACTGAATATGAGTTTTGGGGCTTTTTTTGCTGGCTTGCATTGGAGCCATGTACAAAGTGCAGGGTTTGTGAATACAAAATCATTACAAACGGCAATGCTTCTGTAGAGAACTATGGTTTAACGTATATAAATTACATTTCACTCAAAACTTCAGCGACAAAACATAGCCCAACCAAAATTCATGGAGGTGTTCTCATTCGGAATATTTTCTAGAACTTTAAATGGAAAAGTCACCTGTTTTTTATCTGCAAATCAAATTCAACTTTACTGAAATTGCATTTATTATGTATTAAGTATATCTCGAAAAAGATCTCACCTACTTCTTTATACTACTATATTTTTATTTCTAATTGTATACAACCATTATATAATTACTGTGTACACAGACACATACTTTTTCCTCATGAGATTTAAATGTGTCACTCCAGCCCTTGAAAGCTTGCTCTGTATTAACACTCCTTTGTAGCTGCATAGCCTGGCGATCAACATCCAGTCTTAATACTAAATTCAAACTTCTTAGGTGAACTTGGTTCAGCAAAATTACCTCTTCATAGATGCTAAAAATGACAAATTTTCTTTGACTTAAGGAGACTAATTCTTTCTATGGCACTAAATGGGTAGTCTGCGGTGCTGGTTAGATTACCGAGTGTTCTTGAGTATTTAGAGATAATTTTCAAGTCTTCTGTGTGCTATACAGTATACAGTGGAGTTCATTAGCATTGGAAGGGAACATAAAAATGCATCCGGTTTACAGAAAGATAAATATATTTCTGCAGCATGCTGTCACTGCTCAAGTCAAAGACTTGGGATTTTATCATTGGGCTGAGATAGAAAATAATAGGCATAGGACCTGTTTTTAATGTGATTATCTACTTATACTCAGCATAAACAAAAAAACCCAACCCAAAATAAAGAAATGGGTATAAAAAGCCTAGTAAAAAAAATTGTTAGTTGCTTTATATCTGTCCTTGTAGTAAGTAAAAAAAATCAAAATGGAATGGATGAGAGTAATTTTTAAATTAGCTAACATAATTCAAAATCATACCGCATCTTGCAGCCAAGGATATCCAGATATTTTAAAAACTGGACAAGTATCCCTACATTTATTTTACAGATGGCACACGTGAGGTAATTTTATTAGTAAAGCAGAACAATTCTGCTCTATTGCTGCCTGCATGAAATCAGTTTGGAGTATAATCAAGCTTAAAGACAATAAATTGTATTAATGTTCTGATGAACCAATGTTCTCATGTTATGAGTGAGAAATCTGGGACAAATTCTTAGGAAAGTAGGAAAGGTTTGCATGAACAAGCAACTGCTCTCTCTGAACAAAGCCTCATATGAGGTGTATTGAACGGAGAAGTTCAGAGTGGATGATGTCCACTTCAGATGATGGTCATAAACATTGATCTAGTGTGGGAAACATTGAAAAACAAATTACAACTGAAAATTACCAACACAAATACCAAGAACACTTTCACTAAAGTGTTTTAATATTAATTAGACCCAGTATTTTAATGCTTTTTTTAACTCTTAAGAGACTATACACAGGGAATTGCTTTGCCTGACCTGAACTACCACAAACTGGATAAGCTAACATTAAAAACTGTCAGTGAACTGTAAACCTACAACTGTAAACCTTTCTTTGGTGCTTCAGGTTTGCATTCTACATTCTTGTTTAAATGAATCCAATGAAAATCCAAAAACATGCAAGCACCAACCTCTTTGAGATTAAGCCTTGGGGTTTGCAATCTTTGCAGATACAAAAAAAACAAAAAGGAAAAAGCTTTGGTATCTAACATTTAAATTGTGTTAAACATTTTCCTCAATGGAATTTTTAACAATTCAAACACAGGTTGCATTGTATTAATATTTACTACCCCACTGCGTTTGCAGTTAAAACCAATCTGAATCTGACCTTAAGGTACAGGTGAGTGCCCTCCTCATTAGCCTCCATTTCTATAGACAGAAAGTTAAATTCGGGCCAATGTGCTCTCAAAATCAACTGAGTTTTTTCTAACTGCTTTCCACTTCTGTTCAATAAGTGAACACCTATGAAAACCACTAGATTATTTTAGATAATACACTTTATCTTGCAAACAGACACATCTCTTCAGGAAAACAGTCACCTGAAGAAAAAAATACCTGATCAATATTGACCACACATATTGCAATTTTATTGCGAATTTGTGTTTTTGTACCTATATGAGGAAATAAATGATATTTATATCACAACTGTGGGTTCTGCATTAGCAGGTTCTCTCCTCCCTCACTGACCACATACTGCTGCACTGCTGGCAGCCGTGAATCTTTTCCAGGGTCCGTTAATACATTTCTCAGTCACAAATTTCTGAAATGAAGCATAGACAATCTTGTCTCTTAATGTCATAGAAGATAGGAAGGATTGAAGAATTATAAAAATCCAAGGTGCAAAGAGCCAGCAGAACTCTGCAGAAGCAACACATTCACAGAACAACAGCCAGAAAATAATATTCCCTCCTCCAAGGTACAAACTTCACAGGTTCTCTTGAGAAGACTTCCAAGGCTCCAGGCTTCAAAAGGAGAAGCTGAAGAGCATTAATTAAAAGAAACAGAGACTCTGCTCTCCTGAAATGAGCATCTGGTCTGGATTTAGTACTGAGAAGATTATGTCCTGAAAGAGTGTAAACTAAAATCCGCTTGAGTCTTCCAAATTTCACGAGAAGCTACCTTGGAAAGCCTTTCCCCACCCTCATTCACATCTTGCCTTTCTTCCTACATATACAAGAGAATGAATGGTTTGTAAGTATACTCATTTCTTAACTCATTTCAGCCATACGTTTCTGTCACAGTAAGTGTAAAACATGTCTTTTTCAATTAATGATAATTCATTTGGGAGAACATAGGCACCAGCTTTATTTCTCTGCAAATATGTTGGAACCAGATGAGCTCACACCTGCCATTTTGTTAGAGAATTTATCCTATAGATAAGACACAAGCAGATGCATTTCCCAATCTAGGCTAATTCCCACTGCAAATGAGCCACCCAGAAACACCCAAAAATCCAGCACCTCAGAGGAATACTTAAAGCAGCAGAATGACTTCTTTGGAAATAGTCACATATCCCTAGTGTGTATGTAGGTAGCTTCAGGTTGAATGCAGATAGATACCTGTTAATAGCAGCATCTCACAGAGCAAAAGTCTTCTGGTGTACCTTCAAAAGCCACCGCACTCCTGAGACATCGGGTATCTTTCCGGCACGTACGCTACAGCTTTGGGGAGCCAGGAACTTCTAGTTTGTAACCAAGAAGTCAGACAGAAACATGTGTGTTTATAAAATTTGTATAAACAGACTTTGCTCTCTTCAGAACAAAAATCAACCCCAGGGCCAGTTCCCAAAAGACTGGCCTTACGCTTCAGAAGATGTGTGGAAGACGACATGCAACTGCAGCTAGTTAGCTGGATCCCCTGGTAGGAGTGCTGGGTTTTTCACTGCTAATAAATCTTCACACAACAGCATTCACAAGTAGCATTTCATCTCATGTCTAGTGAGCTAAAAGTCCACCTCTCAGCACCAGGAGAGAGTGTCTCTATTAGATAAAACTTCAGTTCTTCAGCAGTGTGACATCTCTACAGATGAGGACAATATTTTTAGGATCCTTCAAATAGCACAGCTTGTAATATATTCTTGGGTTTTAACTTCAGAACGGTCAGAGCCTAGGTTCTGCATATCAGAAATGTCACCAGAAATTACACGAGTTCTTAAGGCTCAGAATGTCATTTTCACTAAGGCAGAAGTCCTCAGGGGAAAAACAAAAAGCTTGTCTGGTCCAAAAATATGAAAAAAACCTGCACCAGAACGAAGTAGCATCATAATGCTCACCACTTTCTAACTGAAGAGCTGTCTGGATACGCTTCTTGAAGCAGTCTTCTCTAACATACACATGCAGAACTACAGTTAAAAAAAATACATCACATCGAGTATTTAATTCTCTCGAGAAATAATAAGAGAATAGCATATGCAGTATTAGACATGTTCATTCAACACCCTATGAAAAGCACTCTACTACAATGGTGATATGGGATGTTTCTGAAATTGTTTTGTCTGGCATTCCAGCTGTGCCACAGTTTCACAAAAAATACTGAGAACCTTTACTTCATATTTTCCCCTTCCAGAACAAACTTAATGATATCCAGGTCGCACATCTATAAAATCACTAATTGCCATTGTTAAAATATGCTGGATTACAGAACAATCGTTGTCATCACTGTGTATCATGAAAAGTTTTAGATGGTACCACATTTAAAGAGAAAAATCACAAAATGAATGGAAGGACCATCTATAACAAGGACCATGAAAGAATGACATT
This sequence comes from Phaethon aethereus, assembly GCF_964289735.1. Classification (NCBI taxonomy): domain Eukaryota; kingdom Metazoa; phylum Chordata; class Aves; order Phaethontiformes; family Phaethontidae; genus Phaethon; species Phaethon aethereus. The sequence continues at coordinate 30,902,335 of NC_138578.1, read as the reverse complement.
GCTGGAAGAAAAAAGCCATGGGCAGATGTCAGGGTCATCTGCTAAACTCAGCCGGACGCTGTGCGGTAGGGGCAGAGGACTCATTCCAGTTCACCGCAGATGTGCCTGCACTCACGCGTAATCCTCCTGACAAATCAGCATTTCTCATCCTACATCTATTGGTGATGGTAGGACCATATGTGGTCTGGGCACTGATTTAGTTTCCTTTGGGACTGCAAAATGACTGCTGGAGTGGAAATAGTATTTTCACAACTGGTTGCACTCTGTTTGCAAGATAAGAAGGTAGAGAAGGTACAGCTTAAACGGTTCCGTCCTGGCAAGTGTCCAGTCCAATTTTCATTTCATAAGAGGGTTGAGCTCTCTTATAAACTGGAGTTGGAAATGCCTTTTGAATAAGAAGGAAGCCAAAAACTTCAGTGTTTATTACAACAGGGAGACAATCTCCTTTCACTAGTAACAGCTGTAACCCTAATACAGCAGCGTCTCAGGAACTACCTGGAGCAAAGTTAGTAGGAAGAAAACTGGCAGCATAATCCCTGAACAAGCACAAGTCATCAATGAAAGAACGATGACCCAGACTGCGTAATTCGTTTCCCAGCAGTGTTCCCAGATAAGTTAGTGATGTTGCAGCGCAATTAAACCACATTGTCCACATCTTGCCTCTCTTCCTACATAAACAAGAAAATGAACAAGCTATTATTAAATGGGGAAAGCAATTCAAGTTGTAATGCTTTTAAAAGATGCAGTTAGTTTCCAGGAAACACTTACTATGTATATTAAGGAAAACAATTTAAAACATTCTTAACTAGTGAAAACCTGGTGCTTTAAGGTAACAGCCCATGCCAGGAATCTGCCTCAAGAAAAAAACTGAATTGTAGCAAATGTTCAACTTTGAAAAAGAAATACCTCTGATTCCTATAAATTTCAGCTCAAACTGTTGTCTCTCCATATTAATCTCAAAATGCTTACATGCATGAAAAAATATTCTAGCCCTGATGAGATCTCAGACTGGACGTAAGCGTACAGTATTTTAGTGTAAATAGGATGGAAAGAGTTTAAATGAAAGTATTCTGTGGGACAGAACTTGGCTTGCTGTATGATTTGCAAATCATTTTAATGCAGTAATTGCTGACCATAGCCAATAATTAACACTACAGTAAAAAGCTAGGAAGCGAATCCTCACTAATGTTTTCTTTAAAATTTATTTTGCCCTGTAGAGCAAAAAGCAGTATTAGGTGTCCATTTCTGTACTGATATTATGTTTCAGAAACTTGCTTTGTTTTTCCAACTGATGCCAAACCACTAGATTAATTTTAGTGTTTTAACTCATTAAACAGATTAAAGTAACAGCACAAACAAAAGAAATAGCTTTCTCATCAGTAAGTATGAACATTCAAAATTTTTCATGTAATAATTTGGTAATAAACCAATTCTTCTAACAGCTGTATTTTGCATAGTACATCCAAAACAATAAAAAAAAGAGCCAAACATTAAAGTCACCATTCTACCTGCAATAAAGCTCATACCACTTCACTGCAGACGTTCACTGCAAATAAATATTCACTGCAAAAAGCACTTTTCGAGTTTCCTTGGAAAAACAAGATTTTTGCTACCAACATCTCTCGAACATCTGTGTTTGCACGCAGCTGCACGACATTACTCCAATGCACACAAAAAATCTTAAGGCATGCAAAAACCTAGCAGGCTACATACTCAAAGTTATGGTATCACAAAATATTTATTCACACAGGGCTAAGTGACAGTGATGGATGCCCTCCTATTTTGCTGTAAAATATTCCAAAAGATGCTTGCTGTAAGCATTAATATATGGTTAATGTTAATATGCCATTAATACATGAGTCAGGGACAGACACCTTAGTTCAGGAAGGTGTAACTGCTCATGGGTAAATCAAGTCCAGTCCCAACTTTATCTTCCAGACAGCAAGTTACCGTTGTTATCAGGCAAGCAAACTGTTATTGTCAGTCACGAAAGCAAATATGATTAAAAATAAATTACTTGAAAACAACCAATTTAATTTATGTGTAAGCTGGATCAAGGACAAATGCATAGCAGAACAAAGTAGTGAAATATGTTTCAGGTTCTCTCTTGCTGCTTTTTAAATAAGAGTTATTTCCATGGAAGAGCAGCTGATGTCTGCACAGCTCCGTAACCCACAGTATTGAAACAGTCCCAGTAAAAAAGAGTAATTGCCTCTTGTACACAAATGGTTCTCTCTATGCTCGTACGGTCTTTCATCGTTCTGGGAAAAACTAGTTGAAGTGTTAAAAAAACCCCAACCACCCTGATATTATAAATTTTGAATAGGCAAAATGAATAGATGCAGAGTGCATAGAATAATACAACTCATAAGCATTATCATGTCGTCCTTTTACAATCTTTACTGAATAGATGGTACATGATGCACACAGTATGACAGTCAATTTAAGGGCTGAGTGAGCTACAGAGATATGGATCTACAAACCACCAGAATGTGTTTTAAATATGATGATAACTTTCCTCTTTCACTCATTACTATTTTAATTTTTTGTTTGTATTTCACTCTCCTGGCTTTTAAACATTAGTAAAAATATTCAGGAAACATACCCTTTTTTATGACAATGATGCAAACTTTTAAATCAGCGTGGGCTACCAGGAGAGCAGTAGAAAAATGATTAACATTTTTTATTTGATTTTAACAATTAAGTTCTGCGCATTTTCTAAAGAATGAAGTTTAGCAGTTGAACAAAATGCCTATTGTAACTCCAGGCAGCAGAAAAAAAGCTGCTTCTGGGAAGGAATTTATTAAACTTGTCTCCCCCCTAGACCCACACTGAAGTCAGAATTACGCAGCATGCATCCCATCTCCAGAAGATCGTGATTTTCCTTTTAGTCAGATGCTTCCTGCTGCTGGTGAAATTTAAGCTGTGTTCCCTGAAAAGGTTTAGCTCGAGAATTATTGCACTGCCATAGTTACAAGGTAAAATATATGGTAGGCTCAGGGGGCCACCAAAGGAAATTGGTGGTCTGAGAAGAAAAACGACCTCTCTATTTGGAATTTTTTTTATATATATATGACCTTTTGCACTTACGCATGCTACATATCTGTAAAGTTTAACTGAGTATCTCATAAACTTCATAACAGTGACCTAATTCACCTGAAGTGCACCAAGTGTGATCCAAAAGTTTGTAACATATTACTGTTATCTACCAAAGACATTACAAGAATTTTTTTCAGACACCAGTTCATTAGTTAAGCAGCTCTCTCTCTCCGGGGCAGGGCGGCAGGGAAGAGAATTTGTGTTTTTCTCAAGAGGAACTATGCATATTTGAAAGTCTGACAAAAAACACACATTTATTACAACTCCTGCGACTGCCTGCTGTTAACAGCAGCCTGTCACTTGTCAGTGTCTCCAACGTAACAGAAGAACTTACAGCTATTTTAAAATCTAGGACTGTGAATCAAGCCCCCACCCGGATTTTCTTGAAATGCGGGCACAAGAATAGAGAGGTATGTCCTGAACAGAAAACAAGGTATTCATTCTAATGAGGCAACTGAAAGAACAAATTTTTTAGGGGTCCTGAAAGCTGTCCGCTCCTGTACTGTATGATAACATACATGTTGCACATGGCAGGCAGGATCTGTCCGTAATGTTGTCTCTAGGAATATGCTAAGGTTACTTAAGCAGGGATAGACAGCAAGGGTGTGAAATTATTCATGTAGACATCATCCATCGCCTCCTTGAATGCATGGGTACAACGATGGGATTACCATCAACACGAAGCTAAAAGCTATGAAGGGGAATACTCGGAACAGGAAGCAATATCCTCAGCAATAAGAATTTATATGATTGACTAACCAAAAGAGGAGACAGCCTTTACTCAATGCCTGCAAATGTAACAGTCAGAAAACATTTACTAAAAGGAAAAATAAGATGAAATGCTATTCCATGAGGAGATAATCCCTGGCCGACACACGGCCGCTCACGTGCCTGGGAGTTTTCAATTACACATAAAGGGATCCAACATTTGTTATAGAAATTAACAGGATTTTTTACAGGTTGTCCCCATCAAAAATATCTTTTGTTTATGGTACAGAATGTCTGAGCATTTTTTTCTTATGTATGTATACAGTAATAGAAGATGACTGTTAGCGTATTTAATACACAGCTTCCATCCAGTCTTCAGGTGTTGCGCTGTATAGAGCAGCGACAGACATGCTTTGCTAGCCTAGTATCCGTTCGGAATGATCCTCCCAGACACTATTCTGTTCACACTCCACAGTTACACTTATTCTTCTCCTTCTCTGTATCGCAAATTCCTTATGTTATTTCCCAGAACAGTTACGCGTATCAGTCATTTACTGTTTTTCTCAAACGTTTTCCTGCTTGACTACATTTTTTCTTTCCTCTTTTTAAATTCTCTCAGCTTTCTATTTAAAATATGAAGTGAGTAGTACAAAAGACTGAGGCAAAATATAAGCCAAGGCTAAATGTAGTAGACAGGATTTTAACCCTATTGATAGCTGTGAGATTCTTCATAAAAGGTGTTTAATTTTTCTTGTGCAGTCTGCCAGCATTTGTAGGTAGAAAATACATAAATTCCAAAAGAAACACAGAACTGAAGAGCTTACAGATTCAAAATTTTAATTTTTTTTTTCCTTTTCTGACATGTTTTCTCGTATTTGGAAAAGAACAGTTATAAGAAAGCACGACAGATTTTAACGTACAATTGCAACTTTCTTATTGTTTGATTTAGAAAACAGCCTAATAAAGCTATGCTGTATTATGTATTTTAAGAATTTTTAAAATGTTAGGAAATAATACTGAAACTCGAAATGTCTTCTCTTCAAGAAGTGCTTCTCTTCAATGGAAATTTTAAAATCTAGGATTATAACTGGAAAAACAAGCATAAAAGCAAAATTTTAATGGTTGCAACAGTTTCAGAGACAAATTCTATAAACTGATTAGACAACAGGGATTTTATCATTGCCATTCCTTATAACATCCAAGAATATTAGAAAAAGTTTCAGAAGCTCATTACAGATAAACACAATTTTACACACATTTATATACTGATTTATACAACAGGTGAAGGTTTTTCTGCAGAAGAAGAAAAGTTCTTGTACTTTCCCCAGTACAAAGCATTTAGGCATACACAATGACATGACTTAAAAACAGGTTAGTACGCAACCTGTAATTCAATGTATAGCATCACTCACTTTAAAACGTCTTTAAATAGCAAGCATACAGAAAGCTAAGATGAACTAGTTTCATATGCAGAAATCCGAATCCATTGTAAATACTTTGTCCTTTTTATATATATTCAATAGATCTATTGAGGGGAAAAAAGTGATCCTGAAAGTTGGTAATCAGCCGGACTATAAGTCTGAGCAGTAAAAAATACTTCTCTTAAAAAGCAGTTCAAGGAAATTTTAGTCCGAAAGACATGAGGAACATTTTACTGGAGTGCTGAGTTTCCATCAGAAGTAATCACAACTGGTATGCCCAGAGACGAGGCAAAACTTCTGCAAAGACACTGAACGATGACCAAGAATGATCGGCTCAGCGTATTCCATACGCCAGCAGAAGACCCTGCACACTCCATAACCGAACCTGTCTTTCGGATAATGTCTGTCCAGTGAAGCCCAGTAGTGCCATCTTAGACTAAGCTGAGGGATAAAGAGAACTTTTCAGCTATTAGCACCTTCATGGCATAAACATTTCTTCCATACATAGCCTGTTGTCCAAGTTGGCCAATCCAGCGTTCGGCCACTATGCACAGATCCTTGGACTTTGGGAAATCATGGCACCACTATGCTTGTATTTTGCTATGCAAAAGGACCGGGGCAGTTACAGAACAGGACCATGCATTTCTTAGTACTAAAATGAGGGCAAGAAGAAGATGTAGTGAACAAAACAGATGGTTAGTCTTTATGTTAGGCACATCACTTTACACGTACAGCACTTCTTATCTTCCAAAAAATTTCAGAAAGCACCCATATAGAAAATGTGATTTTAAAATATTGGCATGTCAACATTCTAGATGCTAAAAATTCTTACAAGTATGAAAGCATTTTAGGTGATGAGTTAAAGCATTTTAACACATGGCAGTTAAACTTTTCATTTTTCATTCTCTCCGATTATACTTATACTTACTGAAGTACTGTAAAGCACTTGTTCACAATGTGTTACGACATTTATGACACAGTATTTCTACAATATTACACTACTTCTTTGAGTCATGTACATTTTACACCAAGATAGAATTTGAGCAAATGGACGGATCTGTATTTTACGTGTAGTGTGTAACTGGTGCCTCACCCGCCTTTCTGAACTGGAAAGACTAAAGCAGTAAGATACAATTAATTTTATTCAAAATAAAAACTGCGTAGAAGAAATCATTATATCCCAAGTTATTACAAAAGCCTATTTAATGAAATGCATATTTTGAAGACTCAGAGGTACTGTAACGACTGCGCTATTATTTAAGAACATTTAAGTACGATTGCGACAGTAGCTCTATTAACCATTTCATAGTCTTCTCAGTGTATGTTTATTTTCTACATCAACTTTTGCTCTTTTACTATGTTGTTCTAAAAATTCACCATCTGAGCAATGCCAAACTTCAATGGATTGAAGTTAGCAGGACATTTTTCTGGAAAGGGTTAAAAAAAATTTCTGTCAAAAAGCCTACATCATCTATGTGAATTATAAGCGGTTTAAAGTAATATGCTGTCTCTAGGTCTGCCTAACCTTCCAAGGAAATTTTCAAGCATTTCAGAAGCAGATTTACATAGTGCAATAAAAGTTTCAAATCCTGCCTCCCAAAGTACCTTTTTGCCATTACCTTTTTGTTTTAATGGCAATAAGAAATGAAGCCTTCATTCTAGCTATTTGAAATAACAGCATCTCCATACAGTTCTTTAGATTAAAATATTCGTTAGCTAAGTGAAGTCACAATATGAAGGCGATTTAAAAGCAACAGAAAGCAACTCTAAGCTTGACTAACTTCTAGGAAGCATCCCCCAGGTGGGCCCTAGCCAGGACAGGTTCTGATTCAGAATTCGTAGCTAACCATACCACGAGGGTAGCACTCTGCTCCTTGGAGCTGAGGACAGCTGATGTGAATGCACTTTTCACCCCAGGCAAGCGTACGGCTGTCACAGGTCCAGAATCTACTTCAACAGCTAGAAGTGTGCTGCTACAAATTTTGGATAAATGAATTTCTTTGAAAAGCTCTGTAAATCATATCACAATTCCAAGACTATAGCTGGTCATAAAGTTTAGATTCTAGATTTTTGACCTTTAATGTCTGTCTTTCTCAAACCTCTCCTACAGAAATGGCCTTCAGTTACAATTGGGATCTAAATCTTCCCAGAGTTTGAGGTTGTTCCATTATGCCAGTCAATAAAAGTATTTTCTGTTTAAAACCAAAATAATTTTTAGGCTATATATTGTGTCATGACATTTGGCAGGAAAAAGAAAAAAAGCCTAAGTACCTATACATCGATGTCTACGCTAGTTCTGGTGGCAGGAAGTATTAAACAAAATATATTTCCCACTGTGAAGGAATGCATTTCTGTACAAAGCTAAATGTTTTCATTTGACCTATCTGCCTGTTATGATGGTAAACATTATCAAGTGTACCAAGGACAGAGGGGAAATAATGGGATAACTTTTGCTGAAAAAGGAATTACGGCCAAAAAATGAACTAAATTATTAAGCAAATAAATGTTGATTTAAGGCAAGTGCAATGCAGTAGTAAGAGTAATCATCATCTTTGGGACAGCTACCACACAGCACTTCTATCTCTAAAGACTGTTTCTAGATGGCAAAATCTTGATTCATGTTACAAGCTTGATTCATGTTACGTGTTAAGTTCCTAAATACTGATAATTATGGTATCCAACTCACACAGAAGATAATTCATATTAGCGGACAATCATTAATGCTCCACACATATCAAAAAAAGAGAGTAATTTCTGTTCAGATACTTAGGATTACTTAATAATCCTCCCGATAGAACATTTCAGTCACTTTATCCTTGCAAATCCAAAAGATTATTTTATGGTTTCTTTCTCTCATTTTAAAAGGTGTCTATTGGGGATTCCTGCTCTAGCATGGCACTCGGTATATTTTTAAAAATTAACCCTATGAAATGGCATTTCTCTGTGTGAGAAAGTTTTAAGACATGAAAAATAGTTACCAAAACAAAAAGGTCTTGATAAGCTGAAAAAAAAAGTTTGCTAGATCTTAGATTGAAGATTTTCCCATGATGCTTATAAAAGTAACACATAAATTCTTCCCTCGCCCCCCAAACCTAGAACTTTAACTAAAACTACCCTGGGTTCAAAGATGAAATGTGTAACTTTTGAGAGAGGCATAACACTTAACACTATTGTACATTTAACTGAAAATACCAAGAAAAATCCAAAATCTACAGGGTGGGTGTAACACATGGGAGAGCTCACACTTGAACTTACAAACTGTAAACAGTTCTGGGTTTGATGTTCAGTGGTTAGCATTAAAAGTAATATGACAGCAATTTGCTAAACATAGCACGGATGACTACCAAAGTATCTTGTGCTTTCCAACACGCCTTTTAATCAAGTTTACTTATATTTATTTTCCACAAACTTTTCATGGCTCATTTTTACTTTAAAAGTCTAGGTATTAACAAAACATATGACAAACCTCCCTTTACGGAAAGCTTTATCAAGCATCTTAAAAATACAAACGGAACACTTCCTGGGAATTAATATACAGCCTGTGTATCTTGCTTTTCATTGTAAGCCTTTGCTGAGATGGAAATCAGCTCTGGCACCAGAAAATCACAGTGAGTAATTGCACAGGTAGGAAAGATGAAATGTCTGGATTTTTTTTTTTAAATAATGTTTTTTTTCCCCTGTATCTCTATCAAAAGAAGGTAAGGGGCAGAGGACATCAAGTTCCTAAACACAGAATGGACACTTTCAAAACAAAAATGTAGACAAGTTTGTGTATACACAAGGACTTTTTTTTTTCCCCTAGGCTTTCTCAAAGGTTTGTCTCTGTTTCCCATACAACACCAATCACTCCAATGTGCCTATAGATCTGCCTATGCCCTCAGGCCACCACGACTACAAGAAAAATACCTGAAGAGGAAAGAAAGGAAAACAAAGATGAATAATTTCTTTTTCCAGCTTTCAGCAACTAGCTATTTCCCCTTCCTTTCACTAATTAAAATTTCTTATTATATAATTTTCACTTGGCAGTTGGTTATTCAGTGAAGCGGTAGAAAATACTTCTGTCTTCCTAGCATGATTTCCCAGCTGTTACAGGAGGCAGGTGAAGGACATAATTGGAGTCACAAAGACGTGGTTGCTGAGAATATTCCCCTCTCTCTTCCTCCCCTTCAAACTGTGCATTTTGTTACAGGGGAGAGCCCTTCGAGTAACTCCAGGTTAATGGCTGTGTCTGTCAATGGCTTCTGGTTATCCTCACACTGAACAGAAAGAACATTTTACCACTTTGGTCAAAGATCCTAAACTTTTCAACTTACTACTATGAATATTAGGAAACTCTTTCATAATTCTCTTTTTCATTCCTTTTTCTCCTCTCAGCCTTCCTCTCCCTAATCTTATTTCTGTGTTTTTTCCTATTTCTTTGCCTCTCCACTTAAAGCAACCTGCTCTCCCATCACCTACCCTATGTTGCTTTTTGTTTATTTTTCATTTCTAGTAATTCATCTTTCTTCGTCCCAACCCTCACTTCTGCAGGAAGATAAGATATATGGGAATATATAGAGCAAAATTCTGGCTTCATTGAAGTTGATAACACAGCTCTCACTGACATCAGCACAACCAGGATTTTAGCTATGTCCTGACATTTGATACGAAACTTCAAACAGTTTTCCCCCTTGTTTGTGATAAACGCACATGGATTTTGGATAAAAAAATAAGTTCAGGAAAGTTGAACTGCACACTCTACTCAGGAAGGTAAACATGGTCTTATATCCGTACATAGCACACAGACGTAGGAATCATGAGACACATTTCTGAATGTATTATCTTTTAGACATTACATACCTCAAATCTGTTGCAGCTGTAACCCCTTTTCTCCTTCTCTGCACGGGACCACCTCTCCGCCGTGCTCTTTCCTTCCCCCACCTCACACCAGGCAAGGGCAAGCTGTCCCTAGTGCCAGGCTGCTGAAATGGCCGCTACACAGAAAGGTCCCGACCCGAGAGCCATTAGAAAACTGTTTTCCCGGTACATGTATCACCATCCCACTGCCCCAGGTATTTTTTGTCGGGTTTTTTTTTTTCCCGCTGTTCTAATGTTAACTATCAGTTACTTATCATTCTAGTTACTAAATGCCTTTTACTGCAAGTGTGTAAAAGTAGTTCACATTGGAGTCCAATCTCACTCATTAACATTTAAGTCAAGATGTGCTCCTCTCGTCTTTTGAGTTACTCCAGATTCCTGCTGGTGAGGGAGTGCAGTATTTGGGATTTTCTTTTCCAATGTTAACAGCTGAATCCTTTTCACTATTCTGTCATTCTGCTACCTTTCCTCTGGCAGTTATTGCCCTAGCATGGATAGCATGAAGCACTCGTCCTTACGGATTGTTACTTTATTCAAACAGCTGTTACCCATGCACTAAATAGAAGGTGGAGGATAGAAAAAGACTTTGTAAAGCCATATATCAGGACGAAAGTTTTATAGCTTTAGTGTTGCTTACAAATCAATTCCTCTGAGTTGGGCTACCATTAGTAGCTTTTAAGATTGCCTAGAGCTGTGTCATTCACTGCGGTTTTGACACATTAATGCGTTAATGGTACGTGCAGGCTGACATAACTTCTCTGAAGTACTATTACAGTAATTACTAAGAGTCTTCAGTATGACATGCAAAGTTAAGGAAGGTGACAAAAGAGTACGTAGATACTCAGACGCTCTTAAAACATTCATTCAACATTGACAGTGCGTAATTAAGAAACCACAAAAACACTGAGACAAGGATTGTCTGCTATGTATACTGTCAGAGAAAACAAGCATGAATGAAAAAGGCAATTATGTGAAAATTATGGCTGACGCTATCAAACAATTCTGTTTCAGTAAAAAGAGGTTAAGAGAATCAGAGTAAAAAGTACTAGGTTTCCTCAGTTCAGTTCTATCACAGAGAAAAATGTTAAACTCTCGTTAGAGTTTAGTAAAAAGGATGCAAATTTTCGAAGCCATTCAGGAGGCAGCAGATGGTAGTAAAGAATCCTGAGTCTGTGTTTAAAACCTTTGAAACTCAGAACAAAACGCATTTCTGGATTTCTTCAATTACCACAGAGGTCTCCTAAGTAAATTAGTGAGAGCATGGAATGTTATTTGGAAAACAGATCTTTGCCATTACAAATCATTTTACTTCACTTTTTCTCAGTCGGGTTTATTTTTCCTAAGTATTACTCTAAATTACAATTTAAGAATGCTGAACATTACTTCCTCTTTTCATCTAAACTCACTCTTTCATCCCCACATGTATTGTTTAATAAACTGGTTCAGTGGATCAAGCACCTTAATATCAAAATTCCTCAGCTGCCCTTGTTCATTTGGAACTAGGGACCGTCAGTGTCTTGACAACCCATTGTCTCATGATCTGTTGACTGAAGTGCTATATAGGAGTAATTACTTGGACAACATCTTCATTATGTTGTGCGACGGCTGGGATTACTGTGAGCAAACAGGTCTGGAGCGCTGCTGGCCTGAGGCTACACACAGGTATCCTTGGGATTCTGAAGTCTTTATAATACATTTAAACATCATGCTCAAGATGATGAAATCACCATTTTTAGAGATAACAGCTTCAGAAGATTTCTGTAGGTTGTTCACTCTTGGTATATACATGAAAAGAAATATACAACTACGTGATATTAATTCAAAAAATTAATCCTTGTAAAAGCCATTCAATACATTCGAAGTTACTCAAGGGGGCCAACTTTTTTCTTGCCTGTAAGTAATGATGTTGAGCGTGGTCTTAAGCTTTTCACAAGGTTTATTTTATGTTGTTGAAACATGTCCTGAACACTTCCCTTCCTGCCTAAGACCCAGCTGTAACAGCCTAGTATTTCTTTCACAGCCCAGTCTGCAAACACCAGGCCAAGAAATAGCCTTCCTTAAATCCATATTGGATACTTGTAGTATAACCATTTTCAGCAGATAAATAGTTAACTCCTTTAGGAAAACGTATTTGCAAATCACCATACCAAAAGCTAAGTTGGTGTTTTGCAAGAACAAGAGCTGATTAAGGACATCATCACTTGGCTGTTAATTGTTTACAGCCATAAACTATTTCTATATTTAACCAAAGACACATTTTAAATCACTGCAGTTTATTTTATAATCTGAAATGAACAGCAAGAACATGGGTGATATTTTAACAGATTCATAAATATTTAAAAGTCTGCTGATTTTCAATCATATCTTTCTGCAATCTGTTTTTCATAAATACTGAATTTAGTGACAGGTTATTTTCAGTAAAATAGCACAATTATCATTCTTCTAGAAAAACAGTTAAAATAGCACAGAAAATCTTTAAGACTAGGAAGTTCCTCAGTATGATTTATTACCTAAAAGGTACTAATGTATTTCAGAAGCATGCTAGAGCTGTATTTCTGTTGTTCCTATTAAGAAATTCTAGCTTCCAGCTTGTCAGTTTGATATATGTTTCTTCATATGTCTCATGTTTTTCATTGTTGTCATAATGACAAAGTGAATTTGACAGCAATATTTACTTCTATTCTGCCAAGACAAGAATATTTGAACACTGATTAGGACAGAAAGCAACAAAGACAAGACTGCTTTAATAAATGGTACACTATTTAAAAAAAAAAATCCCAGAGGACCTTTAGGGAGGTGGGGGGATTTAAAAAAAAGAATTTTTCCCCTCTCTCTCTATGGCATACAGAAATTTTAGGATTAAATGTAAACTAATTCCATAGACAATTTTTTACCTGTTAGAAATAATCAGTCAGTTTAGCCAAATTAACCAATGCAACACACGAGCTATGATATGATGGAACATTCAAACACTACATATGAATACATAAATACATACATCTATAAATACAGATGTTTTGTTAGCCATCCCCTCCTCCCACCAGAACTGTGTGCTTTTACATAACCAGATATTTGAAGCAGAAGAAGATACCCAGTGGTATTTCTCTACCAATTAAATGCTTTATAGCTACACTCAGTACACTCAGTTCTCCGATAATATGGGAACTGATTCTACTGTAATGCACTGTAACAGTACAGTATTGACTATTGCTCTTCACTGGCTGAATATGCGAGCTCTACTCAGCATTCAGCCTCTGTGGAATGACCAACCTGTAATCCTATCACTAGTCCCATAAACAAAGCTGCTTTCAAGAAAGAATTAATATTTGAATGTCATAAACTTATTCCATTTGTGGGCCTACCATTCACTGGAACTAAACCAGCAAAAGTAAAAACCTGCAAAATGCTCTTTCCAACTTCATAAAAACTATTCTTTTGATGACATCATGATGCAATGACAGAGACTTATCAGAGTTAGAAATAGTATTTTTGTATGTCAATGGCAACTTACTAGGCATATGCTCCTGAAAACAAATCAAAGATCCTCTGTGAAGAAAATGTATTTTCAGGACAATGGAAAAAACACTGGCCAAAACAAGAAAACGCTTGGTTACCTGAAATTAAGTTGCTTTCTTAAGACACACAATTGAAGGACACCATAAAACTACTCAATTACATCAGACTATTTAGAAAGTTAACTTCCTTCTACATAGGAAATGAAAAATATAAAGAGAAAATTATATATAGCTTAGTGCAACACCACAGAAGAATTAACTACTTTCTTAACGTGGACCCCTTTAATGTGAAGAGTTAGATTAAAGCAAATCCAATCGATAGGAGGCAAGATAGCCATAAAGTGTCATGCTAACATGTTTTGATTGTTTTTTAATTAGGGAAGCAGACAAGAAAACATGTCAGAAGTATCGAGGTTGTATCCAAGTTTAGTTGAATTACTTTAAGTTTGAAAAGGCACAATGAAAGAAAAGCCTTCGACTTATAAAACATCGAAATACATCAAAATGAACAGAAGCATTGCTCACCTAGAAACATACAAACATCGTGTTCAATTAGAAACACTGAAAGCGATTCCAGCACGTCACATGAGAATAAGCAAGTATCGAAACAGAGGTTAAAGATTTATATATGCATTTTATAGTGTAGATTATGATCAAAGGGTACAATGTTAGGAAACAGATGACTTTACTACTGTAGTAGGCTTTTTCAAGCGTGTTTAAAAGTAACAAATAACATTGCATAGAGACAGATAATTTTGAAAACAACTTTAGGCAATCTAAACTAAAACGGTTTTAGAGATGAATTAACCTGTTCTGGATGAATGAAAAACAGTGTTTCGACTCCACACATTTAAGAAGGATTGAGGTGCATCACTTCTGGAGTTAGTACAAGTGCCTTTGTTTAGATTCCTCTCTTTCAACAACAGCAATTTCTTTTTAACACAATTTTAAGAGCTGTATCATAAAAGCGCTCTTCTCCAAAGCAGATCATAAATCTTCACAGCAGCTAGGACGTGCATCGAGCTCTAGACTACTCACTCTGTGAAGGCTAAGACATATGAACTGCACACAGATAAACATGGTTTTTAATTTCAAAATTATGTATTCTGACATCACAGAACATAAACCTTTGACACACAAGTCCATCTATCAGACGCTAATCTAAAACCAGAGTCAAGGCAGAAGAAAGAATGGTTCATTCCATTTCTAGCAATGCTGTGTTTCACAAGAATAAATCTTAAATCAGTACAAACTGTTGGGAAAGTCTAGAGACACTAGTAAAAGAATCCTCAGAAGAAAACAGGGGAAGGAAAGGGTATACTACAGAGTTTCTTTGCCTGTATAAAGTAAACACAAGAAACTTGAGCAGTACATGGTCTCTCCGGAAATTTTCTTGGCAGAAGCAAGACTTCTATGTAATGCCTAATGTACTGCATTCCTCTTTCATTAAGATTTCATAAGTATGTAAACAGAATGACTGAAGCAACAGCCTGGGGAAAGCGGTAAATACAGCTCATTTCATATGCAAAAACAATAATGAGGAAAGATCAGTTACTGCAGTTCTAAAAAATGGACCATTCATAACAGAAATGTCAATAACCCTGTGTTTCAGGCGAACATCCGCACCAGGGCCTGGAATTTTTCCTTCCACTCCCCTAGGTTTTCATTTCACTCTGGAAGTACAAAGGAAGTGCAACAGCATCCCGGTCTTCCCCAGAGTATTTTCTTGCTGCATATGGAGGTTGCAGTGATACAGAATGACTGCAACGGTTCCCAAGGCTCCCCCCGTTCTCAGCTGACACACATCGGGATGCTGGTAGCATCTTTGCAACAAAAAGGGTTCTTGGCACCGAAAGGTAATGAGAATAACTTTGAAAAGGTCTGTGCTCGATACAGTCTAAAAGTATTGTGAACAAAATTCACGTGTCTTTGCACCTTTCTATCTGATCATCGTACTGAAATAGAACCCAGCAGGAGCTGAGAGTAGGGGAGCATTTGCCTCAGATATCTGGTAAAACCACAGCGGTTCGTGTCTCTGGAAATCTGTTACATATACAGATTTTCTGCCACACTCCCTGTCCTGCCTATTTTTTACTCCATACCTACAAGGAAAACAGTAGTATCTATCTCAGTTCTCATGTTTGATTCATTGTTGATCCCATGCAAATTTAACATTCAGAACAGTAGCTATGGCAACAGATAATTTTTGTGGGTGTTGGTCTCCTCTCCCAAGTAACTAGCAACATAATGAGAGGAAATGGCCTCAAGTTGCGCCAGGGGAGGTTGAGACTAGATATTAGGAAAAATTTCTTTACTGAGAGAGTGGTCAAACATTGGAACAGGCTGCCCAGGGAGGTGGAGGAGTCACCATCACTGGAAGTGTTCAAAAAACATGTGGATGTGGTTTAGTGGGCATGGCAGTGTTGGGTTGATGGTTGGACTTGATGATCTTAAAGGTCTTTTCCAACCTTAATGATTCTTATTAAGGTTGGAAAAATACAAAATGAGGAAGGAGAGATTACAAACTTGAGGTAGATAATAGAGTTTTGCCTCATTATCTCTAAAAGCAGCTGAACAAATTGACTAGCTATATGTTTAGAAAAAACAATTCTATGAAAAAAAAAAAAAAAAAACTTCCAGGTTTCACATACCAAAGCCTTGATTCAACTTCAGATAAATGAAATCTCTCTAAAAGTGGCCAGAGAAACAAAAGACATAATCCGTATTCATGAACATGTGCCATACACTATTTCTTTCAAATCCATTGGTTTTAAATCATATTATTAAGCACACAGTATTTTTTTTTCTAATGGATATATGAAGCAAGTGTGAGCTTCATAGTCCTAACATATATCCTCCAGCTGAAGTGATGTGACAGGAACCAAAAATTTTTTGTCTGGCTATGGTATAGCTGCAATACAGGCAACCACTGAAAGAACCCAGACATGGCAAAGTCTGCTGACCACATAGTCTTGCTTATATGTTTATGACCAGCCACTTTTTCACCTTTACATACGCCTATCCACATGATGGCCACCGAAACCGAGGCCTGGCTTCTGAGAATCCTAAGTCTCCCATAGGATTAGTAGCAGGTATTTCTGTGGAATCAGTTGGTACTAAAATATCCCAAGTCATCAGAAGTTTGACTTCTGCATTTGCTTCAGTAGCTTAGTCTTTAAAGTAAATAAATTGGGGTCACAGATAATTTTAGATGCTCAGAATTTATCTATTTTGCAAAACAGCTTGTACAGTTACACTGGACTTTACTGAACTATTATATCAAACTACCATTATAGGCCAACAGTTGGAATAAAATGAAACAAAGGTTCCTAAACAAAGGCTCCAGAGTACCCAGAATATATTTCTACCTTTAATTTCAGACATTTAATAAAGTTTTCTTCCCTTTATCTTTGCACACCCTTGCTTACAAAGTCATCTTTTCCACCTCTATCTGAAGAAACAGTTCATATAAAAGCCACAGTTGCTTAAGAATAGAAAATATATCCAAACTTAAGTCAGACAGAAAGATGCATAGACAGGCATGCATAGAACTGCAAATATAGCTTCCTAGCTATAGTAGTTTGTAATTCACCTATATGCTAAGAGGCAACAGACAAAACTCAATTCAACCTATTTGTGATTTCAAATATGAAATACTAGCATGTGAATCTGGGTAAGTTATAGATATGTGATTACTATATAAAACACACGACAAGTATCTGTATATACAAATTAAACCCTAAATATTGAACATACTTGCAAACAACTAAAGACATACACGCATACACACATGTGTATGTTTTCTCATGCACCCAAATCCAACTACTGGGATAGACGTTAACTGATGTGTGTCTACTGCTAATGAGAAACCATGAAGCTAAATAAAATTCAACACAGATGCAAATTACGTCTTTGTGATCAAAATGTCACTCTGTCTGTTCAGAAAAAAACATGAATGTGACTTCTCTAGGTGACAAAAAATGGTGTTATGTGACTGAGCACGGACAAAATAACTTAAGAATGCATTTGAGATATGGGAAATTTGAAATATTGCATATAAGTAGGTTCTAAGAGGTCCTGAAATTTGCAAGAAAACAATAACCGCTTAAATGATTATCCTGAAATTTGCAAGAAAACAATAACCGCTTAAATGATTATCCTAAACCAATTTTTTTCTATCTACCTTTTTCAAGGACAGAAACACAATGTTTTTTTTCTTTTTGAAGACAGTGACCTCTAACAGTTGTAAATGAAATGAAAGTTACCTGCCATTTTACATGCCAAACGTATATGTTAATTGCCTCGTGGTCAAGCATTATGAGCAAACCCTAAATACTTGATGATTTTCTAGGCCTCCCTTGACATGTTGAAGTTGTATTAGATCATAGAATGCATATGCATGTACATGAGAATAAGACTCCTGCATTAGGGGGGAGGATAATTCATAAACTTTGCATGCATGTATCTGGGTTTTTCTGGAGATCAGGATGAAGAAGTGACAAGTCTGTGACAGCAGCCAGGCTACGCTAAGTGCTGAGCTACTCAGCATAAGCAGCGTAGGGCACGTGGAGAGGGCATGGTATGTGTAGAACTGCCACCCACAGAGGGAAGAAGCTCCAAGTGAATTTAGAAGCAACCAGAGTTAAGCGGTGACATCTGAGCAAAGATTTTGTGGGACTGCAATTTTGACAGTAGTTCCTTTCATTTCAGCCAAGCCATCTTTAGATACCTCAATCCTTCAGCGGACCTAGCTCTCACAGATGTATGTGTGGTCTGCTATGATTACCCTGCCTTTGATTAAAAGAGAGAGACTAACTCACTCAAGTCCTAATTATTTTTTAGGCTTTTTTTAGGAATCTTTTCAAAGAACATTAACACATTTTCTCAGTAATGGACATGACAATTAGACAGAGTAATTCAATAGTTAATCAACCAGTGTAAAATAGTAATGAATAAAATTCACATATAATTCCACTCAGACTCTCATAACAGAGTTTAATTGAGTTTTAAGTGATTTGAAACACTTCAGCTGGTTCCTTTCATAAAAGTATATTTCACCCATTCTGAATTCTTGTGTAAGTGTACTACTTAAAAATGCCACATTTTAAAAACATTATTTTCACTAGCAACTGTTTACAACTTTATATGAAAGATATGTAATCAGAACAGGTTTTATTCTATAGTATTTCATGAGGCCTAGGTACTACTATATTTTTTTTCTACCAAAATATTAATGGAAATATAAGATGAAAGTTGTAAGTTTATACCCTGAATATATGCAAAATAAAATGTCTCTTCTCATATACATAAACTTTAGTTTGTTGTTGCACTTACTAGAATGGTTTTCCTTTACGTTCATAAAAGACTGGGTTTTGAACTTTTAAACAAAAGATACTTTATTTGAAGAGCTTAAGAAAAAAACAGTAGGGTCAACATTTCTTACCCATACTTCTATAAAAATCTCTTCAATACAATGGGAATTTCTGAGTATACAGTGCGAGAAGTGTTTCTTTATGAAAAAAGTACATTATATGATTAATGAGATTTCTAAATGTGGAATTAAGAAATTCTAAGTGTAGAGAAAATGTCTTTGGACATAATGAAACTGAAACTTCTTCAATTTTCTATTCCACAGGTTGTGTGAAAATTCCCCATATTCATGTTACAGTAATACTCTTATCAAAGGTCTGCTTTTAATCAATTCTGGTGAGAAAAACAAAACAGCTTTCAATTCAAGATGGCAATTAAGTATACAAAAAAAACATTTTAATCACAGTTGTAGGCTACAAATAAATGACACTATATTCAGGACAGAAAATCCTCCCATTGGACTATATGGTTTGTTAACTAAATAACATAGATAACTACTTTCATTTTCTTCACTGAAAGATATTCCAATACCTTTTCCCTAGAACACCCGAACTTAGCTCAGAATTAATTATTCCAGCTCCTGTTGAACACAGTATAGTAAAACAAAACATCTTTAGAAATATAAAGGCCTGCTGTAAAGGCATATACAAATGTATAGACCAGCATGTAAAGAATCCAACCTGCAGATTAACTAAGTTTCTCAGTTGCTGAAAATGTTGTCTAACGAATTTCAGGAGTCTCTATAAAATACTGAAATAATCTGAAAAAGAACATCTGTTATCTACTAGGAGGTGCTAAAAGAAAAAGTTTACTGTTATATTACTAAGACCATTTTGAATTGTATATAATAGTTAGCTGACTGCCAAACATAGATTAAGAAGAATACACCCTCCTCTGGATGTGGATGCATATACTGAGATGGGGATGCACAGTACCTCCACACTAACTCTCAAGGAGATTCATATGTCACTCCCTATTTGCCATTTACCCGAACCTAATTACCAATTCTGATATTGAAGAAATCATCAGACATATGATAAATTGAAGGCATGACAGTATTATTATATGGAAGCTACAATTCTGCTAAAATCTAGATTACTACCTTTTAAGAAGCAAACCATTATTTACAATCCTGAAGAAAAACATATTAATATTTATGGCATTATAAATCTCCATGAAAGCCAGTGCCTACTTACAGAGAAAAAAAAAAATTATAGGTTGTTAGGAAGTCTAATCATTTTGCCAAAATCTGCAAAATCCCACGGAATGCATATTACAGCATCTGAGTCATCAGCCTCATCTTCATGAGTATATCATAAACACTGCTATGTAATTTATGTATTCCAGTATGCCGAGTCATAATAAGTTTTTTATATCAGAAAAATATTTTGGAAGGAACTACGAATGGACTGGAATATAGATTGCTTCACACTCATTTAAAAGGTTCTCCTTATTTTTCAAGAAGTTCAACTGATGCCATTGCTCACAAGAGATCTGAAATTTGGTGGAGAAAGTATCCTATGAATGGGAAGGTACATTTTCCCTACCTGATTACATATGAGTCAAGCACAGCTGAGGGAAAGCTACCATAAACCACTGTCCCCTTCATTGATTTGGATTTTTCAGGTAAAATTTTGTCAAGTCTACCAGGCTGCCCCATTAACATAGTAATTCTTACATGAATTCCTCTGAACACTGAGTAGATGTAACATCATAACACCTACAGACACTGCCCAAGAAAGCCAAAGAAATTGTTGTAACTGGACACCAAATGTATCTGAGAAAGTTGAAGGTTCAGCGCTCCGTATGTCCCGCTCATAGTATGACAAGTAAAACAGTACCTCATGCTAACTCTCAAGGAGGGCAGGCCACATGTCCTCTGACATGTGATGACATTTGATGTATTATTATCTAATGGAGCTGCTATCCAAAAAGTTATCTCCCACATACTGTAGGTGACACAGTTACTTAATTAAATGATACAAACCAATTTTAGAATTACAATGTATTATCTGTACTATTCCATTAAAGTTTAATCAAGATGTCCTGTTAGATACGGATTCTCAACACGTGCTAGACAGCAGTCAATCTCTTCATCATCTGCCAAAGGAATGCTTTAGATTTGAAACAGAAACCAAACGTGTAATTGGACTACTCAACATCTGCACAGAAAGAAACACCAGAACAACAACCCAGATTGGAAGTTACCTTTCAGAGACAGAAAAAAAAATATTAATCTGATATTTAGAAAAATCCCCAAAACTCCAAAATAAAGATTTTAATTTGATTACTGTGTTTTTTAAGAAAAGTATTTGCTTCAAAGTTACACATAGAAAACACACATCATTCTCCTAAAGCTGAGAATACAAAAAAAAAAAAAAAATTATAAATACAAAATACAGCAAAGGCTACACAGGTTTTACACTCTCATTAATAGGTATTTTTTAATAATAAGCTGGCTACTATTACAGACACTTCATGTAACAACTGCACAAACCTCAGGCAAAATTTAACCATAAGAATGTTCTGGGGAGCCAAAAATACCCTTCTATGACAATTTATCCCATTATTATAATGAATATGTGTTAGAGAAAGTTAATTAGAAATACTGAAGAAAGTTATTCAAAACCAGAAAATTAGGAACTAGTAATAATTAAGAGCTTGTATTTGCACAAATAACTATGACTTCAGATGACATCCTGGTAAACAATACCAGATTTCATCAGACTTGTTATTAACCTGGCCAAATTTCATACTGAAAATCATCTATAGATAATAAGCACAGAATGTGAAGATCTATTAGAGAGGCTCTTCTCAGAATTTAATCATACTCTCCAGGAAAAATTTGTTCTGCTGTAACAAAGAGTAGAAGTTAGCAAAGCAGTAAAAAAAAGAACTAAACTTAATAGCTTGTGTCAAATGGATAGGTATTTTTTTAGTAAATGGAAACTGTGACTAAAAAGCAGTATGTAGGAAGGAAAACGGAGACTGTAATTGCCATAATACAGCACATCAGTGGTCCATCTAATCCAGCATTCTCTCTTCAGAAACATGCATAAGAAATGCTTAATGAAGCAAATAGGACATGCATAAATCATCAGCTGCCTTCAGCAAATGCTTCATGAACTCAGAGCTGACTTTACATCGATCGTAATTAAAAAGGGCATATGAAGACCAGTCTCAAACTACTCTTAAAGAATAAAAGTGTGTTCAATTCTGCAATTATCTTTTCTGCAAATTTCATATTGTGCTTTTGTGTTTTGGGCAGAAGTGTATCCCCTACCTCTTCTTGGTATTGAGGTTGAGTCTCCTGATGTATATTAACATATTTTGTCAGACAATTTTTTAAAAACTTGTCTTGTGATAATTTAGAAACGTAATGAATTGCAGATGTAGAACTACTGCAGCATCACATGAATTGCTTGTTCATGAAGATTGTGATTACTTTTTGCTTTCTAATGAATATTTCTTATTTCTATACCAGTAATTCAACTAGTCTTCTTGTTCTAGTCCTTTATAATTTCTAAATTTATAAATTCTAATTATAAAGTCCTACTTTATGAATTAGAGGGAATAATTTATGAACTAACATGCAGTTAATGAATCATAACAAAAATCATCTTGTAGAAAATTACTAAATGCAAAGATCACCACAAACACACAAGATACAATTTAATTACTGGATTTCAGTGGCAGAAGCCAGAGGAAGGAAAAACTGCAGGATTATAGTGATAGAAAGTTCACTTAGAGTGAAGTCAAAGTAACAAAAAGTTATCGAAATACACAATTTCTGAGTCAGAAACCAGTCTATCGGGTCAAAGGGACAGAAAGCAACTAAACTCTACGATGGTTCATCAGAAGCTCATTTAACATGGTGACACTCAACAAATCTGTGCAAGGGATGGTATGATAAAGGGCACATGCCCTGTCCTTCCTAACCCTCACATCCCCAGACACTGGCCCTGAAAGCTGCACTGAAGCTTTCACCGTTGCCACCTTCTAACCATGATCTGATGTGTGTTCACAGACTCACCTCTGATTTGGAGATGTTCTTCACTTTGTGGACTAACCAGTCACTTGGCTTTCATGACTTGGTTGCAGATCCTTACTTACAGTCTGTAATATATATATACATATATATAGATGAGCTCTATTTTAAATTCTGTTTAATGCCGAAATATTTATTTCTAATGGCAACAACAGTATCACTTGTGACTAGCCATTATGAGAGTGCATACAAAAAACATAATTTATAGAATGATTTAGCATCAAGCCACAAAAAGGAATTGAAAATATGAAGGCCAGCACACCAAAATGAAAACTCTTGTTAAGGTAAGCATCACCTCCTACTGCTTTCTGAAAAATGATCTTCTGATATAGTTTTTCTGAGACTATTTTCATTTCAGAATTAGAAAACAGTGTGAAGATTCATGATCAGTATGATCCATTTTCTTCAAGATTTATTATTCTGGACAATTAAAGTATTTTCATAAGTTATTAGAATAAAGAAGTAATATTTTATATTAAGGCAAAAGGATAGAAAAATGTTTCACATGTCAAGTACTTGTTGAAGTAATTGCTCACTTTATTAAATTAATTTGTTTAATTCTAATTATCAATTAATTGTCTGATTATTTTACACAATCATTTTGAATACAAGTGGTTACTTTGGCTTCAGTGGCCAAGGACTGGATAAGGAAGGAATCTGGTTATCTGAGTGACAGAAGTCTAAATGCTATGCCATGCACTAAATGTTAGTCATTCTCCTTCAGATATCTACCCTGACCACTTTGTTGATCACTCAGTTGATGTAACATTATGTTATCATCATGGCCATTCAGTTGCACAACTAGCTCATAAAAGGAGCCCATGAGCCTCTTCAGGCCTATTATAAACTGTGTCTGGTGAATGATGCCTCCCAGCTGGGGGTACTTCCCTGCTGCATGGGAAGGCAACATCCTTAACTCATGGATGGCTGAATTTTGATATGACATTATGAGATGGACTGAATGTGTTCTTTGTTGATATACCAGGAAGTCAGGAAGGAAAATTGATCTATTTTTCAAACAGATCTTTCCCTCACTAGAAAATGCTTGTGCAGCACCTTCTCTAAACAAAGTAGGATTCATTCTCAAAAGCAAAGAAATTAGGGTTCTAGAGCAAGTAGTATCCATTTGGGCTCATATGCATACTGAGTACAGTATATGAAAAATATAAGATCCATAGTAAGAAAAGCAATTTCCTTTAATTCAGACCTAACTTCAACGTTACTTCTATGACAAAAGTCTATGTCTGAAGTTAGAGTGAAACACACCTGTACATGTGCTATTACACAATTCTGCTAGAAAATACTTTTTGTATTAGTTTTCAAGTCCAGCCCTAAAAAACTGCTTTAATTTGTCGGTGTTTTTCTCCCCTCTTCTCTCTAGAGGTTCCACTTACAGAAAGATAAAAAAAATCAGAAACTTACTGTTTATTACTCTGGTTGCACTTACCAATTTGCAAGTAGTGCTGGAATTCAAAAAGTTCTCAAGTGCAGTCAATTATATGATCTTCCTTGTTCTAATTCTTCTGTAGTCCCAGTAAATTCCAGCAATCTTTTATTGTAAGGATCACACAAAAAGAATAACAGAATTTTTTGTAAATTAACAACTGCTTTGGTAACAGTAGGAATCCCAAATTTTAAGTTCATTATTAAAGAAAACTCATTACCATTCACAGTTTCTGTGTATGTTCTCAGTGTAGTTAATGTCTACTAAATCCATTCAGAGTTAAGTTAGTTAAGGAACCAGAGAGGATATTAAATTAACTCAAAGCCATGTTTTCTCCCCCTTCTGTGCCTCCAGATATTGTAAGCATAAGAACTGGTAACGCCTATGCCACATGTAGGACACAAAGGAATTGTGGTTCCACTACCATTTACCATTCAAGAGGACTGGCAAATGGAAAAGTGCTCATTCTTCCTTACCCAAAGTGGGCAAAAGGTGGACATGATCTGCGTTTCAGACCACATGACAAGTCTAGTGCCCATGGCCAGTGATCATTAATGCAGATGTCGCAAAGCCCATATATGTTTTCCCTTACGGTCTCAACTCTCCTGTCTCATTTTTCAAACCTACAAAATGCGCAAGACCATCATTATGCTCATGGGAAAACTGACACTAGCTAATGATAACAATTTTGTGAGGTTCAAGGAAAAAACATGTTAGATGACGCTTACATGACTGAAGAAATTTCCTTAAATGCATAGACAAGCAAAACCAGTCTTACAAGGAAAAGTGAAGTTACTTGGCTTGGCAACACTAGTACAAAGAATTAACCATATTTAATGTGATCTTGTTCATCATAATGAGCTTCATCTAATTCCATCCTTCAGAAACCATTTATCTAACTTACAAAGAATATGTTAAACAAAAGCACTTCACAATATTAGTGCAATTTACATCGAATGCACTAGAGAAAATTACCTAATACAATTTTCTAAACCATTTAGTATTATGAACTAGGAACTAAAAGAGAAAATTACATTTTATGATTTGTAGGCTATTGAAAACACTCTACACCTGAATTCACACAATCTGCATTACCTTGCTGCTCTCTCAATGGTAAAAGGCTTTAATAAACCGGAGAACCAGAAATAATACTCTGTGAATTAAGCAGAAAAATATGTTAAGTCCCTCTGAATCTGCACGAGCAAGACACTGCACATGGTCTCTTCTCAGACTTTGGCACCTGAGCCGGGGAACTCACTTCTCACTTTGATTTGGTTTATTTCCAAAGCAAATGGAAGACAGGAGTGCTGAAACAAGGTTTAAGTTTTTTAAATACAGAACAAACACTTGGACCAATATCTGGAGATACCATTAGCATTTTCGTTACTTATCTGATGTCTGCACAAAATTCCACAAATGTGATTGAGCCAATCCACACACAGCCCAAAATATTTAAAAAAAAAAAAAAATTGTGAAAACTACCAATAAAGAAAAAAGTTTGAAGTCCAGAAGCATTGGTTAACTTACAGGCCTATTCTATGGAAAATTATAGACCTAGAAACTTACCCAAGGATTCTCTCTTCTGTTACTCAATAGCTGTTCAGGAAAAAGTCACTCCCAAGTATACAAAATAAAACTTAAAGAGTGCTGAGGGCTCAGAATTCTCACTACAATACATAGATTTGGTGTATAATCAGAGACTCTTAGAGCTAAAAATCAGGATTTTTTCATGAGAAAGGATGAAGGTGTATTTTAAGCTGCAAAAATTTAAATATGTTGACATTTTCTGGAAAACCAGCTCCAAAATCTTGATACTAATACTTTTATATCATACTTTTCAGAAAAGCAAGCAGATGCAGTAATAAAAACTGCAAAATCTTCAAAATATATAAACCATTTCTTTCCTGAAGGCAATCTTTGGCTATTTCCTAAAATAGCTCTTACTAATAAAGGATCTTATTCAGTAGACTCGTAGTCATTTCACTTAGAAAACTAAATTTATTAATATAAAACACACTTAAAGTAAATATTCTTACACTAACCCAGCAGTCTTTAGAATATGTAAACTACTGAAAGGAAAACTTTGGGTTTAAGGTCAAGAAATGAGAAATTCAGAGTGCATATAATGTATATTTTGACACAAATCTGTAATTCATAGTGTCTATATACTAGAATTTCTACTTTAATACAATATTCTGTTTCTTAAGGGCAGGAAAGGGTTTCTGTTCAATTGCTACAGTAATCACAAAGGAGCAAATTATATTTCCAGGAACTTAAGAATTACACAAATATAAAAATGAACAGCTTTCTTCTATTAATTTCTTTAGAAATGATAGGCTTCTATTAATTGCTTTAGAAATAATAAATCAATTTCTTATTTTATATTTTTCTCTTCCCTTCTGTGTTTTTCTACTTCTGTAACATAAAATTACTGGGCTTTCATTTGTTAGATTAGATGACGGTCAAGTTTAACCTATGTTAAACTATAAAACTTCAAATAAATGCTTAATTCAGAATCCACTGTATACACAGGAATTAAGGTCAAATCAACATAGCCTACTGTGCTAACAACAATCCATCACAGTCATCAAACTTTGGTTACTAAAACAATGAGCTAATTGTAGAAGTCCTAGAAAGAAAATATATGAAATTATGTGTTTGTGGTTTTTATCTGACGGTATTTGAAGAAATGCAGTGGAGCCCAGTTACTAATTGATATCTCAGACTATAAACTTGAAGTGTGTTGCAGGTATTCTTATGACTTTCACTTATACAGCAATGACTATGTCCTCCTTCCCATGCCCCATAAAGGTCATTTAGACCTTCAGGATGTCAGAAAGATTGAAAAACACTGATGAAGCTGTATCTCAGCTGAAGAAAAAGGATCTGCTAGTTTAGGGATTTACAGAACTCTCTAGGAAGGGTGGTACAGAAAAGAACAAGGCAAAATTGTCTAATGTAATTCTATATATCAGGTCAAGAGAAAATAGAGGCCACTGAACTCTTTTTTTTCCTAAAACAAGACCTGTTGAGAGAAAAACAGTTATTAAATCACACTACGTTGGGCAACAAAGATAACATAAAGAAATATTGCAGACTTTACCTTTTTCCTGGATAGAAAGATTAACAGTTCCACAGTTAGATTTCCTCATTTTAGTATTAAAGTATTAAATCTCTCAGGAGGTTTGGAGAACTTGCATGTAAGTTGTGGAATAAAGTTCCCTAAGTATGCAGCTATAACAAATACATCACTGATTATACATGGCAGGCATTCTAGGTGGAAAACATAAGCATCAACATCATATGGGACTATACGTGGGATTTATGTCAAAATGCAGTGGAAAGGAAACTGCGGAGACAATCTGAGTCATTCTAAGTTTTCTTAAGCAGCAGCATCATAGAAATACAAGACAGAAACAAGAAAAAGAGCGACTGATAAAACCTTCTGTTGCTATAGCAATTAGTAATATCAATAGCAACCCACTAAACATTTGTTACAAAATCTTTACACAATAAAGCAAATCAAAGTACTTCATCATTCCTTCCTATCTTAAACTCCTAATTACTGAAGGTGGAAGAATAAAGTAGCCATCAGAATATGTTTTATCCAAGAGGCCCAATACAACCGGTATTCAATTTGAGATTAAATTAAAACTCTAGAGTTTAAAAAGACAGTCAAAGACTAAAATAAATTGTAATCCTTAATATTTGGTGCTGTGTGTGAATAATGGAACAATTTAATGAGACCAACATATTTAGTAAAATAGTAACAAGGGAGGCAAGTGTGCAAATTATTTGAGGCACCAACAAGAAAGTAGCAAGGAAAGCAGCTCTGTAAAAATGAGGTAAAAATTGCAAGTTATTCAAAAGCCTCTAGATAAAAATTACCATGTAATTGTTTAGTTTAGCTGCATGCATTTTTTCCTGAAAGGTTTTACTTTAACTTTGGCCCTTAGCTTTTGTACTGATTTTTTTAAACTTTTATAAAGTACGTATTTAAACACTTTCATTTAGATTTTAAACATATAGAAACAGCCACATTTATCCCTCTGAGTTTTAAAAGGGAATTAACAAGATAGCTAAAGCAGTAATTATGCCTATTTGCCTCTAATAAAAAGTACTATTTCCCACATGTGCAATACGCTCCATCCATGAGACTCAATACTTTAAGATGCCTGAGGGTCAAACTCCAGAGATGCGAAAGTCAGGGTACATAACATCACATAAAATATATATTAAAAACCTGGCATCTACTTCTGGCCCAAGTGTAAAATGGTATGGGCTGCTGTACAAAGCAACAAATAGGACTCTGAAAGATGACGGATGTCTCAGTTAAGAAGTCTGCTGTGTCATAAATTCCTTTCCTGTGGTGTTCTCAGAAGGGTGCCCTGGTTCAAAACTCTTAGCAAACTCTATCGATGGAGTTCTCAGACCACAGATTGGAAAACCTCAGGCACGGAGGTACTGAACAGGAGAATGCCTGGGACAGCTTGTGAACTACATGGGCTAAATAACTTATCCCAAAGAAAGCTGGAAAGCAGAAGAATGATGCCAGAATTGGCACTCTTCATCCTCTGCAGGGGTGAGAATGCATTTTTATAAAAATGTAGCATAAAATCAAGCTGCACAAACCAGGGCAAGAAGTTTATCATCAGTGATAAAACCTTACTGATTTCCAAAAACATGCATTGGAGGAGCAAAGCGTTTAGTCAAAAGTAACCAGGGAAGATTTACACCTTATTTTTTCAAAAATACTACCAACTTTTTAAAAAACACAGTCAGTGGTTCTGGTCTTCAAAAATCTAAGGACAAACTACTTCACTTTTTTTTTTTACTACTCCTGAGGAGCATATTAATTCAAGACCTGTTCTAGAGGAGTACTCTCAAATATGAGACCAAATGGTAGAATCTGACTATTATAATATTAATGGAGCCAGCTACACTTCTGTATCTTTTTCATGATAAATACAAGCTTTGTATACCAATGGTATACTGTAACTGTATACCATCAAATTCACAAGGAGTGTCTCTCTGAACGTTGCAGAAGCAAGCTAGCCTTTAGAAATTTTTTGAGGTTTAGACTGCTTGGTATCTATACTTATATATATATATACACACACACTATCTATATAACTCTATCAACATTAGGTGCTTCCCTTACTAGTAATTGTGTTCACATAGAGAACTTCAAACCATCCTATTCTTCTATTGTCTAACTATATTTAATCTGAACCTAAGGCCCTGTGATGTAGAACTGATTGGGAAGTCTATTACCTCTTTTCCCGATTGTATAAGCTAAACTCTTTCTCTGTGTTAAAGGCAGATTTTGCTAAGAAACCACCAGGTTCTCTTGTAGTTGAAGCCACAATATTTCAACTTCATTTTTAGTCCGCTCTTCGTTATGCACCATCTCTATACAAAACTCTTTGACTACCTATATCAACGATAATAATTTATAACTCCTTTCATCTGCAGCATTAATATCAATGCTTGCAGTTTAAACACATGTATGTTAAAATGCTTTCAATCCAATTCTGGAAGGAAATTTCTAAGGTAATTTGAATGTCTCCAAAAAGAAAAATGCATGTAGAAATACCCAGATAATGACAGGAAATGGGTTTTATTTTTTCCTGCACCTTTTCTCATTAAATTTCCATAAATTAAGCAGCAGACCATAAAGCAGATTGATCTGGAATAGAGTAAGGAGTCTGAAGATCAGCGTGTTGAGCTAAAATGAGCAAGAACACATGTATCATAATTCTAAAATGTAAACTTGACACCACAGTGACCCTCTGCAAAGGGGAGTATCCAGTGTACAACATACAGTTTCAGTTCCAATCAAAACATCATCAAGCCTAGCTTAATTGAATCTGATTGAAAGTGAAAATACCACAAAGCCAGACCCATTTTTAACTTAACAGAAGAAATTCCTCTGGTGTGTAAGAAATGGGTCTCCACATCTCTTGCAATATATAAAATACTCCTCTATTACGGGTCTTTACTTCATAACCATCTAGCAATGGATGAAAAGTAGGTGTCCATATTGATTTTATCTGACAAATAATTATATTACATACTCATATTTTTGCACTTATGTGATGTCATTGAATTCAGAAGACAATTTCTCAGATGAATCAACATACATGAGGGATAGTTGCAGTAAATGACAGGCTGTAGAAGTATTGGCTAACTAGTATTGTCACTAGCCATAAATAAATCTGTGCAACAGGCAAGAAACTCTAGCATATCAGTAGCAAGAACTTTGCATAATTTTTATATGGTAGAAAACATAACTGTTGAAATCACAAATAGAATTAATGACCCAAATATGAAAGAGATGGAAATTGTGTTTGCATTATACTGCTTCTACCAAAATCCCAGATAAAATGTATTAGTGCCATATGAGATCCTATTTAGAATCATGACTGGAATTCAAGCTGCTGTCATGGTTTAACCCCAGGCGGCAACTAAGCACTGCAAAGCCACTCACTCCCACCTGGTGGGATGGGGGAGAGAATAAGAAGAGTAAAAGTGAGAAAACTCGTGAGTTGAGATACCAACAGTTTAACAGGTAAAGCAAAAGCCAGGCACACAAGCAAAGCAAAACAAGGAATTCATTCACTATTTCCCATGGGCAGGCAGGTGTTCAGCCATCCTGAGGGAATGGGGCTGAACATGGGGCTGAACAGGGCTCCATGTAACAGTTGCTTGGGAAGACAAATGCCATCACTCTGAATGTCCTCCTCCTTCCTCCTTCTTCTTCCCCCAGCTTTATATGCTGAACATATGGTATGGAATATCCCGTGGGTCAGTTGGGCTCAGCTGTCCCAGCTGCATCCCCTCCCAACTTCTTGTGCACCCCCAGCCTATTTGCTGGTGGGGTGAGGAGCAGAAAAGGCCTTGACTCTGTGTAATCACTGCTCAGCAATAATGAAAATACCCCTGTAATATCAATGCTGTTTTCAGCACAAAGCTGAAACATAGCGTCATACTCACTACTATGAAGAACATTAACTCTCTCCTAGACAAAACCGCACAGCTGCATATGAAAGATCCTCATCATGAAATTGCAAGCATGTGTGATCAATGTGATCTACACATACACTTAAGGAACCACTCAGATTTTATTTTTCAACTGAAATTTTTTTATTTAAATAATTGTCTTTGATTATACAGATCTTAAACCACCACATGAAGATTCTTGTTCAAATGTCAAACAAAACTGATTTATTGTGTACTCTTGTTCCTTTTGGTATGTCCCATGCTCATTTTTTTTATTTTTCAATTCTTTTCTCTAAGGGCTCTTCAAATCTCATCTAACCACCTTTCAGCTTCTGCTGAGGGCTATGGTCTACATCCTCCATTTACTAAAAGTACAAGCACATCAGCTGAATACTTAGGCAGGTCTGTCAGCTCCTCATCTATTTCAGGAATTAATTAAAGATTTCCCCCTCAGTAAACTTCTTCCATTTTTCCTCACTGAGTTGCTATCTTTCAACCTTTGTTTTAAACCGCTTATCTAGGTCTGGGGGTTTTGTCCTTCTCTGCATATAAATTAAAAATCTGTTGCAAGTCTGAGGACAAGCCATAAAGAATGCAATCTATTTTACAGACAATGTATGGACTACAAATGTCATATCACCGATAAGGGCAAAACAAGAAGAAAGAATACTTTTTTCTTTATGCATGTTTTGTGGGTTACAAATACTAGAGAACTACATTAATTTTAATCTCTAATTTATTGTTGGTTTTGTTGTTGTTATTTTATATAAATAAACACAAGTTTGGGAGCAGAATATCCAATAGGGTCATTGACGATCTAATGAAAATGTGTGAGGGAGAGCACTACCTCAGAGAAGGTTCGAGTTAGTATACATGTGATACAGATGCCCAGATGCACAAAGGGCAAGTGCCAAAGCGCCATGGACAAAAATGATATTTTCAGTGGTATTTTGGAGACAATCAGTAACAAAAAATTAAGTACAGCCGGCAGGGAGAAAATTGATGTATTTAGTATGTGATAAGGATAATACAAGGTTGCCATATTTAACATGTAGATTTTCTGGTGTAGAAAGAATGGTTGTGACAGTGTGATGAAAAGATCCCCAGATATGTCAGCCATTCTGTCGATTCCCTTTTGTGCTGGGTGGCTCATAAGAAGATTATGATTGGGAGCTTTGGAAATACAAATGCTATTCCCAGTCTGATTTTTAGCATGGTTTTGAGGAAGCCTATTACGCTTTCCCAAGCTGCTATATTTATCTCTGTACTTACACAGGAAAAGGACCCCGGAAGGGCAGGGAGAAGGAAGCAACTTAGTTCTACGCAACTAGTATGGCCAACATTGCTGCCTGGAAAGATTATGCAACACCTTACTAGGAGAGTTAATAATTACATATTCTCATTATTGGTCCTGGAAGTGCCATATGAGGCAGACCACCTCTGCTGTCAGAGCAGTAGGACACTTCTACAGCTGCCTGACTTTTGACTGCATCTCAGTAGAACAGATGACTTCGTAATTCTTATAAATTCTTCCATTTACTGTTATTTCTGTAACCTTCCCAGTTATTAACTGATTAATTATTATCCCTTAAGTAATAGTAGAAAATAGCACACATACAACATAAAACTGCATTACACTGTACATGAGAATTTAAATATACATGGTCATTGTTTTTTTGAATGATTTTGAATAATTTTACATGGTCCATTATGCCAGAATAAATATCACTGCTGAAGTTCCCACCCAAAAATCTAAGCATCCTGAAATTTATTCTACTTGAATAACTCTTACTCCTGATGCAGATATCTGCATTTCCAAAGAACTGTCTGATGCCAATATATTCCATGGTAATGGAACAAGAGTCACCTGTGTCTAGTCTTAGCTCTTAAAAAAGTTTCTTTTAGTAGTCAAATAAAACCAAAATAATTTCTCAAAATCAAATTCAGTAAGTATTTTCACAGCCTAAACCAGCAACTTCTTTGTGTTGTTTTTTTTATTGGACTGCCTGCAAACCAGATACTCACGTTTCAGAAAAAACACTTCTTGCGGAAAAGGAACACATCTTTTTTTCAAGGTGGCACAAAACAAGATATGAAACAGTACTTTCCAGTTAGCAGAGTTTAGTACTAACTCAGTTTCCCTATACTGATTTCTACTGCATTTCCAATATTGATTCATATACATCTACAACAGAATGACGAACTGATTCTGTGGGATATTAGTCCAAGCCAAATACCTTAGACTTTCATTACATATGCAGAAAACATTAATCTATTTTCCAGATGTGCAGTATTTCACCAAAATCCCTGAATACTTCACTACACTTTTCAACAAAGACTTAACAGCAAAATGAAATGTTATTATAGGATAATATTATGACTCCATTGCTTTTATAGAACATAAATACAATAACGTTTATATACTGAAAAGACATTGTAATAAATTCTAAGAACATAAATGTACATTGGGTACATAAATCAAGTGTCATATAATTTATATAAAACTACTTTAATTAAAACTTGTCAAATGCATGACTAAAACATATTTTGTAATTAAGACTAGAGCATTTTCAAGAATTTCGCTTCTTTATCAAATGCCAAATTACAGCAAAGCTCTCCAAGGCAAAAATGGGGCGTAGCAGTGAAACAATTATTGATTTCCTCAAAACTAGTAACATGTTCAAAGGTAAGCATGTGCTTAAGTGTTTTGCTGGGTCACAACCCAATTGCCTAAATATGCCACCATTAATCACGTTATGAAAGCAATTACTAAGGGTTTAGCTTCATTAACTTGTAATCTGAGAAAAGCAAGATTCTATAGGAGACATTCAGTAGCCATCCCAAGGCCACCCTGCGCTATGCACTTTCTCCTATTCACATATAGCCACATAATCTAGGAAGAAACATGGTTCTTTCAGGTTTGTAATGTACGTACAATAATTATAAGCAGGGAAACAAAACTGCTGGTCAGACTTGGAGTAGCAACACACTGTCTCAATGGTTATCTTGTTTTACGGACAATACTGAAAGAGACACATAATGAAAAGATAACATACTTCTGAATCACCCAGTGGCTGGTTTTACTTCCAATATAACAAAGCCATCAAAATTTGTGAAGGTTATTCCTTAGTCATAAGAGATCAATAGCCTACATATATAAAAGTCCTTATTTGTATAATAAGACAAAACTCAAGCTGTCTCACCCTCAGTTAGATGATTTCACAATTTATTTCACATCTTAAAAAACATGTTTAGATAGTTTTTATTTCTAAAGGAGACATTTTTCAGGTTGTAAAATGGCATCAACTCACTCAAGTCTGAATGGAATTTTAATTTATAAATAACCCAACAACGGTTGAATACACTTTAAAAAAAATCAAACAAAGAAAACAAAACAAAACAAAACAAATCACTGGAAAGAAGCAAATATATTTTCTCCATAGAGAAAAATTAGACTTTTGCACAGTTGTGTGAAGAATTCAAATAGAACAGGAAAGTTGTTCACTCAGTAACATTACTGCAGAATTTCATATGTTTATATTCACAGTTCATTCCATTGACAAATCATAACTTCTGACTTTGACTCATTGAAATTATGTTTTAGTACTGCTATAGAGGAAAAAAACCTTATTAGACAATCACCGTACTGTCTTCCTCAGTGAATAACTACAAACATTTTTTACCTCATATATATTCAGCAGCTGCAAATTACAACGATTTTTCAGCATTGGCAATAGGACATTTGATCATAATCAATAACAATAATGGCCTCTCAAGCAACATTAGAAAGACGTGAACTTGCCTGATGTTAATGTTCCTATCACATTCAATTAACACTAAGTGCCACCACTTCTAGGTTCTCAGCACTAGGAGAAGGTCCACAATGAGATGCACAAACTCAGACTTGACAATTGCACTGTCAGTGCAAAGAATAAAGAAAGATGGAAATTTTAAAATGTGATTCAGCACAGGGCACTGGCAGGGAAGTAGGCACTAAGTCAGCTGATAAGAAGCTAAAAGCCACAAATTAGGTACACGTACAAGACTGCAGCACTATTTCCTGGAATTTTGTGCCTCAGGCATGCCTTTGCAGTGAAAAGATTCCAATGATAAGAGAAGGAGCAAGAGGTGCTGATAAGCAGTGGTAAGCTTGCTCACAATTATATAAAAGCATTTAAATAAAGAATTTGACCCGGAAGTGGTAAAGCTGGATTCTTGTCCCTGTCTCAAGAGTGTTTACATTCACAGAATCACAGAATCACTGAGGTTGGAAAGGACCTTCAAGATCATCAAGTCCAACCATTAATCCAGCGACACCGTGTCCCCTAAACCATGTCCTGAAGC
Source organism: Phaethon aethereus (assembly GCF_964289735.1). Lineage (NCBI taxonomy): Eukaryota > Metazoa > Chordata > Aves > Phaethontiformes > Phaethontidae > Phaethon > Phaethon aethereus. The sequence goes on along the minus strand of NC_138578.1, from coordinate 30,866,527 downwards.
GCCACATCCACACGTTTTTTGAACACTTCCAGAGATGGCGACTCCACCACCTCCCTGGGCAGCCTGTTCCAATGCTTGACCACCCTCTCGGTGAAGAAATTTCTCCTAATATCCAATCTAAAATTCCCCTGGTGCGACTTGAGGCCATTTCCTCTCATCCTATCACTAGTTACTTGGGAGAAGAGACTGACACCCTCGTTGCCACAACCCCCTTTCAGGTAGTTGTAGAGAGCAATAAGGTCTCCCCTCAGCCCCTTCTTCTCCAGACTAAACAATCCCAGTTCCCTCAGCCGCTCCTCATAAGACTTGTGCTCCAGACCCCTCACCAGCTTCGTTGCCCTTCTCTGGACACGCTCCAGCACCTCAACATCCTTCTTGTAGTGAGGGGCCCAAAACTGAGCACAGTATTCAAGCTGCGGCCTCACCAGTGCCGAGTACAGGGGCACAATCACTTCCCTACTCCTGCTGGCCACATTCTTTCTGATACAGGCCAGGACACTGTTGGCCTTCTTGGCCACCTGGGCACACTGCTGGCTCATGTTCAGCCGGCTGTCAACCAGCACCCCCAGGTCCCTTTCCGCCGGGCAACTCTCCAGCCACTCCTCCCCAAGCCTGTAGCATTGCATGGGGTTGTTGTGGCTCAAGTGCAGGACCCTGCACTTGGTCTTATTAAACCTCATACAGTTGACCTCTGCCCATCGATCCAGCCTGTCCAGATCCCGCTGCAGAGCCCTCCTACACTCCAGCAGATCAACAGTCCCACCCAACTTGGTGTCATCTGCAAACTTACTGAGAGAGCACTCAATTCCCTCATCCAGATCATCAATAAAGATATTGAACCAGACCAGCCCCAGAACGGAGCCCTGGGGAACACCGCTTGTGACCGGCCGCCAGCTGGATTTAACGCCATTCATCACAAGGCTCTGGGCTTGGCTGTCCAGCCAGTTCTTTACCCAGCAAAGAGTACACCTGTCTAAGCCACAAGGCACCAGTTTCTCCAGGAGAATGCTGTGGGAGACACTGTCAAAGGCTTTACTAAAGTCCAGGTAGACAACGTCCACAGCCTTTCCCTCATCCACTAGGCGGGTCACCTGGTCATAGGAGGAGATCAGGTTGGTCAAGCAGGACCTGCCTTTCATGAACCCAGGCTGGCTGGGCCTGAGCCCTTGGTTGTCCTGCAGATGCCCTGTGAGCACCCTCAAGATGAACCGCTCCATGATCTTCCCCGGTACGGAGGTCAGGCTGACAGGCCTGTAGTGCCCAGGATCCTCCTTCCAGTCTTTCTTCTAGATGGGTGTCACATTGGCAAGCCTCCAGTCTTCTGGGACCTCCCCTGTTAACCAGGACTGCTGATAAATGATGGAGAGTGGCTTGGCAAGCTCCTCCGCCAGCTCTCTCAGTACTCTCGGTGGATCCCAGCAGGCCCCATAGACTTGTGGGTGTCCAGGTGGCTTAACAGGTCCTTAACTGCTTCCTCCTGGATTATGGGCGGGTTATTGTGCTCTCCATCCCCATCTTCCAGCTCAGGGGGCTGAATACCCTGTAGATACCTGGACTGGCTATTAAAGACTGAGGCAAAGAAGGCATTAAGTATCTCGACCTTGTCCTCATCCTTGGAGACACTGTTCCTCGCCATATCCAGTAAGGGATGGAGATTCTCCTTGCCTCTCTTTTTGTGGTTAATATATTTGTAGAAGCATTTTTTCTTATCCTTTACGACTGTGGCCAGACTGAGCTCTAGCTGGGCTTTTGCCTTTCTCATTTTGTCCCTGCTTGACCTAACAAGATCCTTGTACTCTTCGTGAGTTGCCTGCCCCTTCTTCCAGAGGTGATAAACTCTCCTCTTTTCCCTGAGTCCCAGCAAAATCTCCCTGTTCAGCCAGGCCGGTCGCCTTCCCCGCCAGCTCTTCTTACGGCACATGGGGACCGCCTGCTCCTGCGCCTTTAAGATTTCCTTCTTGAAGACTGTCCAGCTTTCCTGGACTCCTTTGTCCTTCAGGACTGCCTCCCAAGGGACTCTCTCAATCAGTGACCTGAACAGGCCAAAGTCTGCCCTCCGGAAGTCCATGATAGCAGTTTTGCTGACCCCTCTCCTTACTTCGCTCACAACTGAGAATTCTATCATGTCGTGGTCGCTAAGCCCAAGACGGCCTCCGACCACCACATCTCTCACCAGTCCTTCTCTGTAAATAGCAGGTCAAGCAAGGCACCTCCCCTGGTGGGCTCACTCACCAGCTGTGTCAGGAAGTTATCCTCCACACACTCCAGGAACCTCCTAGGCTGTTTCCTCTCTGCCGTGTTATACTTCCAGCAGATGTCCGGTAGGGGTAAGTGGAAGTCCCCCACAAGAACAAGGGCCAGCGAATGCGAGACTTCTGCCAGTCGCTTATAGAATGTATCATCTGTCTCTTCATCCTGGTTGGGTGGTCTGTAACAGACTCCCAGCAAGATATCTGCCTCACTGGCCTTCCCCCTCATCCTTACCCATAAGCACTCGACTTGGTCTTCACAATCATTGATTTCTATGCAATCAAAACACTCCCTAACATACAGAGCCACCCACCTCTCCTTCCTTGCTTATCCCTTCAGAAGAGCTTATAGTCATCCATTGCAGCACTCCAGTCATGAGAAGCATCCCACCATGTTTCTGTGATGGCAACTACATCATAGCTGTCCCGCTGCACAATGGCTTCCAGCTCATCCTGCTTGGTGCCCATGCTGCGTGCATTGGTGTAGATGCACTTGAGCTGGGCTATTGATTTCAACTCTGGCACGCCACCCCTAGGCTCATCTCTAGTGAGCCCAGTTTTATCCCCTTCCCCCTTCAAATCTAGTTTAAAGCTCTCTCAGTGACGCCTACCAGCTCATAAGCAAGAATCCTTTTGCCCCTTGGAGACAGTTGCACTCCATCTGCTGCGGTTTACACAGCACCGGGCCTCCTCCTTGGAGTACAACTGTTCTTAGCAATTGGGTTTAAAAAAATTTTTTTTTAAATATCCTACAAATAATTTTGGAGCAGGGACTACAAACCCAGGATTTCCTTCAACCAGGCAGTGCTCTTGTACATTGTTCTGCCCCCTTATTTAGCCTATATCCCATTAACCTGGCATTCTTCTCTATACAGTGGCTTACTTTAAGCGAGTCTCCCTTCCCCTTCTTGCCTCCCTTGGGTGCTAAGAAATGGAGGTACTTGCTTCTAGGTGAGTGCTCTCTCTGACCTTTACACCATCGCACAAAAGACAACCTACATCCTCCCTGCACCTCCTTCCCGCATGCCCAGAAAGACTGTCTGCAGGCCTCTGGACATCTCACTTTGGTAGACACTTCTATGTCAGCTCTAGATATCGACGTACAGAGAGGTTTTTTTTCAATCAGGTAAAAAGACAACAGCATTCTGTTCCTTGGTCATGTCTGTCAAATCAACAGAGGAAGAGTTAGCAAATTGAACTGATAACAATTTAAACACGTGCTGCTAGGCTATTCTGCTGGCAAAAAAAAAAACAAACCAAACTGTTATTATTCCTAGTACCGTCATACAGAATTGGGAACCAAATAATCTTCATAAAACAGCAGCCACAGCTGTTTTCCACAAAGCACATGAATGTTTTTTTTTAATAGCCCTGGACATATTAGGCACGCCAAGAGGAATAGAAAGATACATAAAGAAAATAGCTGCACATTAGCTGTCCTCTCAGCACATGCCCACATCAGCCCCAAAGCTCAGCCCATTCTTCCTAGTGAAGACTATTTGTTTCCTTCCCTGCCAGTACTACTGCCCTCTAACGTGATGCTGTAAGGGCTTCCAACAATGTGGTTATGAGACTCCAGATTGCTCAAAATGAACGGGGATACATTTACTAATGAAGCACATAGAAAAACTGCAACGTGAAAAACAGTGAAACTGGATGCTGAACAGTGAAAAGGTCACTTACCTCTCACAATTATACTAAACCAGAATTTCTCAAATCAACTTTGCTACAACCAGGTGCAGCCTTTAATGTGCCCTGTAACCGCACGTAGCTTTCAAAAATCAATAGTATTGTGAGAGTCTGCCTTTCTTGAAACCATGTTTTTGGGTTGTCCAAAACTTCCTCAGGATACTCATGCTTCAACAATGGCATTTTTTCCTTTCTTAATCCCATAGTATCTGCAATCAAAACTGACCTGTGAAACATTAGTCATACTCTCTTATCCTCCAGGTGCCTGTGAGTAATGGGCTGAGGACCTGGGTCCTTGTTACAGTGTTCTGGTAGCCCGAGGTTTAGCTTCATCAATTACGTGAGGAACATTGTGATGTCAGACGGCACACTGGAATCACCTAATCTAAAACCAGATTAAAATAAAAATATTTACTTTCAACATCCAAAATAGACTGAACAGTTAAAAATGCTTTATAAGAGAGGTAACCGAAGAAATGAATGAAAAATCAGTGTTAGTTTATGTACATCGACATCGGAACTGGAAGTCTGGTTAGAAATCTCTGCTCGGACTCAGTTGTTTCGATTTTTTTCTTCCCTGCATACCGTAACCAAGAACTATCTCTTCCTGCATGTCCTGCATCTCCAGTTCATAGCTCAGAGGAAACCCTGATCTAGTGAACAAGATTTTATAGTTATACACTTTGGGGAGATTCTCCAGCAATCCCAATAGGACTCAGTCTGCCCAAACCTACTTACCTCAAACACATTCAGGAAAAGATTCTGACCTTCCTCCAATCTCCCACCCTTCTTTGAAGTGGCAATAGTTATATTAGCTGACCAGCTGTTATCTTCTGCGCTTGACTGCCCTTCACTCAGCAAGCTCCTCCCCAACTAGCTAACTCTTCAACGTTAATACCTCCATTCACCTACACTTTGTATGAATTTATACTTGCATACATTAATAAAGTAATTTGTTATAAATATATGCAAGAGATTTCTATTACTATGTCACTATGGATGACCAGCTCAGTTGATTAAGATCAGACACAATAACATCAGTCACTTCGGATGGCAATGGGTCTGGGTGGATTGATCTGCAAAACCTATCTTCAAGGGATACTTAAAAAATGTCACAATATCAAACAAACAGGGGAGCTCAAATATTTAGTTTCCTTTGCTTTTACAGTGCGATATGATCCCTCTGCTTCTCAGAGTAAGATGAAGTGTAGAGTAGCATACTCCCAAGCTTTTAATACAGAGCCCAAACTAGAAAAAATACTTATTTGTGACATTATACCATAACAAAAGCTCAAGTCTACAAAACAAAACGAAAACACATGGGAAATTTTTGTGAAGATTTATATTCTGTAATAGTAGAGGTATGTTCTGCAGGAAAATAAGAAATGTAAGGACAAAGCAGAGTACTGTAATAAAATGACTTAGCATACAAACAAACTCACACATTCTACAAGAAAAAAGAAAAAATATGTCTTTGAAAATTTGATCTTGTGTAGTCAGGAAGGATTAGTATAAACTACAATATGCATTGGCACTTCGTTTCAGAAATATTCCTTTTACTCAGTAGTACCAAACTGATCCTTCCATACAGTGTTCACATGCTGGGTCTGTTATGCTAAAAAAAAAAATTAAAGAACTTGAAGTACTTTGAAAGAGAAGTACATCTGATTTTTCTGCGTAGTCAGATATAAGGGTTTTTCCAGGAACAGACATGTTTATTCCATTTTCTTGGCTAAATTCCAGCTTTCAGTAATGACAATGTTATCATCTACAGTTTTTAAATTCTTCTGTAATGTCTAAGATAGTCTGTCCTACCACTGAGTGAGAATTATCTGCATTTTAATACCTGCAAATCTTCTTCCTCTACTATATGTATTATGTAGATAAATTAAGTAGGTTCTCGAAAACTGTTACCTAGAGCAATTAGTCAATGCAGCACTTCTGAAAGGATCTACCTCACACCTACTGTCCTTCACCCTTCAAGGTATGTTCATGTGGCAGAATAAATCCACAAAGACTGAAGCCAAGGGAAGAAACTGCGGTGACCCCAAGATATACAGGACAAACAAAAAGCCAACAAAATCCACAAAGCAAACAAGTTCCAAAGACTGAGAAGGAATATATCATTCTGGAGACAACTTCTCTTGTCAAAGAACAAAAACAGGATATTTGATGCACTTCTCTTATTGATACTTCTTTTCAAGAAAGCAGATGGAACGACAAGGACCTTGAGTTTATTTATGCTGTGTCACTGGAGTACCAGATAGCTGTGGGCAGGTCACGGTAGTCTCAGTTATGCTGAAGTAAACCTAGAATAGCTCAGTATTGTAGGTACATTTGTATCAGGCTAAAATCAGACCCACTATTTTGATAGTCAGCATATTAAACAGCCCATCTTGCATCTGTAAGAAATCACAGAATGGCTGCAGTTGGAAGGGGCTTTTGGAGGTCATCTGGTCCCACCCACCCGCTCAAGTAGGGCTACCTAGAACCAGCTGTCCAGGACCATGTCCAGACAGCTTTTGAATATCTCCAAGAACGCATACTCCACAACCCCTCTGGGCAACCTGTGCCACTGCTCAGGCACACCCGCAGTGAAACAGTGTTTCCCAACACTCAGACGGACTGTGCTGTGTTTCAGCGTGTGCCCATTGTCTCTGGTCCTGTCACTGGGCACCACTTAAAAGATCCTGGCTCTGTCCTCTTTGCACCCTCCTTCAGGTTTTTGTACACATGGATGAGACGCCCCTGAGCCTTCTCTTCTCTGGGCTGAACAGTCCCAGCTCTCTCAGTTCCAGTCATTAGTCATCTCCGCGGCCCTTTGCTGGTCTCTCTCTCCTATGTCCATGTCTCTCTTACGTCCACGTCTCTCTTGCAGTGGGGAGCTCAGAACTGGGCACAGTACTCCTGGTGTGGTCTCACCAGTGCTGAGACAAATGAAACCCTCCCTGCCATCAAAATCCTTCAAAATGACAGAGGTCAAAATCACCTAAAATGACAAAGAGGTTTGCATGTTAAAGTAATCAGCAAATTATTGCAATGATTATTTGAAACTGTTGGGAGTTCTGCCTGTCAGAGTTCCAGGAGCATCTGGACAATGCTCTTAGTCACATGATTTAGTTTTAGGGAGCCCTGCAAGGAGCAGGGAGTTGATTCTATGAGTCTATGAAACACAATAGATATATTTATACATGCATAGTTTTAACCATTTTCTGATAAATGGTTTTAAAATGAATTTGCCTCAGATGTTATTTTCATGATTACTATATATTGGTTTGCATCAGATACTAATTAAATCCATTTCTGACTGAAAACCCATCGTTAAAATAATAAATAATATTTAAACTATCTACATGCCAGTAAAACTTGCGTAGCAATGTAGATAAGCTCCTTCTGATTCTAAATGGTAAAGAGTCTACATGGGGCAGCTTGACACTGACAGAGCATAAATACTCACTCTGGAAGGAATCTACTCGTTCAATTTGACAGCTAGTTGCAGGGGATGCCATTCAAACAATTAAAAAAAATAAAAATTAAAGAAATGTTCACACTATGATGTTGATAGATGGCTGTGTGATTAGGATACAAAAAAAAAAAAATTTTGAGAACGGAAAAAAATCCACCAATGCTACTGAAAAAAATATATTTATGGCTGCATAAGCTCATTAATTTAAACACTAATTTTACCTAGTCATTTTATAAAAATGTGCTCTGTTAATACTCGTAATGAGTGTGAATTATACTCTAATTATTCTTGTATTAAGTACAGTTGGCAGGGCCCCATAATCCACAGAAATTAATATAAAGATTTAAGTCACCAAAGAAGAAAATTTTAGAGCATGACTTTCAGTGTGTACAAAATATCTTCACAGTAACTTCCAGTGAAATACACAGATGATACAGCAGTACTATTTGTAATAGATAGCTTTGTGTAAAATGTAGCAACTCAAAAACCCTATTTTATTTGATTTATTAATCTCTTAGAACTACTATGCCGAAATAAAATAATTTTGCTTATCATTACCACATGTCAGTCTACTACAACACTATACCTGAAGAAACTTCAGCCACTGTAATAAAACTTCCATTATGTTAGAAATCTATTAGCAACGATTGACTGAAGAACAAGTAGCTCAATTTTTAGAAAACAACATAAATTACTTTAAAATATATTGAAAAGCTGACATCACCTTGAAGACTAGTGTTATCTTCCTTCATCTGTCATTGTTGATTATAGGGAACAAACTCCAGCCAACCAACGCGAGTGGTTTCATTTACACTTATGTTGCCACTACGTATTTTAACTCTTCTCATCAGAAGAAGTGGACTGGCAGACTCCGGGAAATCCAGAAATTACCATCTCCTGACTGCCGATGTATATACTGCATTCCTTTTCCCCCCATTCTCAGCTTATTCTCAGTTCCATTCGGTTTAGCAGAAAAATCATGTCTTTTTAAAGGTGACTTTCAAGTCCCCAAATAGTGGCATCTGGTAATCTTTTCCAAAACTTAATTTGCTATATGCTAGAAAAAATGGTTAAGCTTGCTTAAGTTCTAATCTTGGATATTTTGGGGCCTTTATCTGAAAGACAAAGATAAACATATAGCAGCACATCACTGGGTGAACACAGAATAAAGGACAGCATCCAGCTCTCATACAATATCATAATTTGTGCCTTTTTTTTTTTTTTTAAATCACCTTTCTTCTAGTTGTCTATCTCATCACACAGTGGACTCTCAGACTGTTCTTCCTTAAGACTCATAAAATCTGTTTTTCACAAGTTTCTGGATTATGTCGTTATCCCCTGGATCCACCCCAGTATGTTTTCATCCTTCTTGAAATGGGACATCAACCTCATATCTAGTCTTAATCTTATTGAAGTTCTATCTCAAGCTTGTTAATGCTGCATGCATAGAAAAGATCGAATTCCCATGTCAACTTTTAGATATAACAAATTTTTAGTAAAAAAACCCAAACACATCACCCCCCATGTTAGCCTCTTTAGCCATAGTATTTCTGTAAAATTAATCTTTAAGGAGGTGTTTGTTCGTTGGTTGGTTTTTGGGGAGAGATGGATGAAGGGCTCTGTAGTGATGGGTAGTTACTGAGGGTTATGGTTTTATTTTCTTCCCCAGTGAACTGTTATTTTCAAAGACAGTGTCCCTTACTTTCATTCTTTGCTCCTGGGTGCTCAAACTAGCTGTGCTGAAATATATATTGAAATTTATCAAAAGTAAATAATTTCACGAAACTTTAAACCGATAAAGAAATGTCATTAACTTTTCACTTTCAATGAAATAATACTGAAACATTATGAAATAATGTGGAAATAAAAAGAATGGTTATTGTAAATTAATGGTAAATATTTTTGAATAAAAATGATCCAGAAGACAACATACAGAACTTGGTCAAGGTATTGTAAATATGAGGAGGGGAACATTCAGATTTGTTACAGAATAGTCTTGGAATGGTCCTCTTCCTCAGGGGAGCAAATTATGTAGTCTGCTTTATTATAAATACAGGGAGAGCAAAAAAAAAATATTATAAGCAGATATACCTTTTTTGAGAAGCTTTCAGATCTTTCACAAAGGAAATCATTATTATTTCAAATCCATAAATGCAGAATTGCATTTTTAAGAGGGGAATGGACTTGCAGAAAACACAGTGGCATCCAGAACTCCTGCCAAGGCGTACTCAAAAGACTACAGTCATTGAGTAGATGATCGTTGTAGGTCCCCTCCAACTGCACTATTCTATTCTGTTCTGTTCTGTTCTCCATAGAATTCAGTAAAGCTGCACTGTACCCAGATCATAAAAGACAAATATCCCTCTTTGTATGAAACACCCAATTTATCCAAACTAAGAAGAAAGCATTTGGAACGTCACGTGATTTCAACTGCTACTTCTTCTAAGTAAAATTTAGTAAAAATTCCAACTGTTTCTGTCATCCAAAGTTAAAGATGATATCTAAATCTATTAAATATAACTTAATCAAGCATCTCTGAAAATGTGACAGGTTTGGGAGGGCTTTCAGTTTGCTTTTATACAGCTATTGCCTATAAAGATACAATAGTCAATTTTAACACGTTTAATGAAACAACCTGATTTTTTAAACATGAAATATTCATATTTTAGCCCTGGCTTTATAAAACTCACTCCAGCAAAAATCTCTGGATACATTTCATAAGTCATCAATAAGTAACGACTGGTTAGGAATCATACTTTTTTTGAGGATAAAATTAGGTCATTGTCTACCACATGCTGGCCTTTTTTAGGTTCCATAAATAATTGAACAAGTGTAATAGAAAGGTTGTAAAATTAAAAATACATATCATCATTTTTCACAAAGCCGATGGCACTGTACCACTCCTATAATTTCAGATTTTTAAGGTGAGACTTTAAATTTCAACAGTGTATTAATTATTCTACGGAAGTAAATTAGCCTCAAATTTCTGCATGTAATTCCACATAATAAGAAATGATGTATTATAAACTCAAAGTAGAATTACTGTAAATCCTTTTAACAAGTCCATACAGAAAGAACAAAGGCTAAAGATGTCACTTACTTTAGAAGGGATGTTGTTGCTAGATGTACGAGGTTGGGCGAGCTGTCAGAATAAGATAAATGGAGCTCAGTTGTACCATTAACCTGTGACATTTTTGACAGTGTGAGGCTATGCACTGTGAGAAAAGCAGAATACGTATTTTTTTACTTTTTTCCCTCTCAGTTATTATTGAGCTAAGAAAAAAGATGCCACGGTCTACTATAAGAAAAGAAAATTCTAAACCCCCTCTTTTTCCTGCCCTCAAAAATGTAAGAACTCAAATGAAAAGATCCATGCCTTAAGGATATGCTGCAGATATATTCCACCATAAGATATAGAAAAGGAAATTATACAAATTAAATTAGTTGTATTAAAATTTAGAACACCATAATAATTTATTTTTCATAAATCTTGACATTTTAAGAACCACATATTATAACCTCCATACTGACAATTTGATTTATACTTCTGTCAAGCTAACTTCAAGGAACAAGAAAGAGGAAAAGGAACGAATCATTATAAAATGACAATTGGTATACATAAGGCAACAGTCAATCTTTATATTAGTAATTTTAGGCTTTAGTTTTAACATTATAAATTCCAGCAGTTCTTCCTTAAGAATACACAATGTCTTACTGAAGATACAAAAAACACTTTTACAGTTTTTTTTTAACAAGTATTTTACAAGTTAATATATGCCAAAAACCAGGGGAATACATTGTGAGAAAACTTTTTAGATGTTGATGATTAGAAACCTTCTTCAGCATTTCAGTGAATTCAAGATATTACTTAACAACAGTGCTTTTCCAACGGAAGATAACTGAACTGCTCTGAGTTTATCTAGATACCCTTTGAGGTATGCAGAGATGTTATATAGCAAATACAAAATTTCCATACATTTTTATGTATTTAGGAATGATTCTGCTGTTTTATTTTTTTCTTTTTAGATTTCTGGAATCATCTGCATTGCTGCATTGCCTAGCCTAACAAAGACAGGATCTTTATTTTCTTCTCATGCAGCTTTACAGGGGACAGAGCACTAAAAGCCACATCACAGGCAAGAATTACAATTTTTTACTGTATTGTTTGATTACACACTATAGGAGTAAAAGGATCTGTTGTAGTTACACCATAAACATCATCACTGCCACCATCAATGGAAAATCCTGGATACAGTTCTGTTAGAATAAACACAGGTCAGTTGTTCATTACTTCTTGTTAGCACTCTTTATCAACTTTTTAATCTTTAATGCACAATGGCATCACCAATCAAGGTTATCTTGATGTCTCCCCTAACATCCCTAAAAATCCTATACTAAGAGTGGATGAGCACCTTCAGTATCAGCAGGAAATGGCTGCAGTCAGAAATATACGTTACCATTTTATTCTCATTTTGAATTCCAATCCAAAATAATTTTCAAAGGAGTCAAAAGCATAGCATGTAGCCAGTAATACCGCATTTTATTCTCTCAAACACCTTGAAAAGTCTAAACCCATGGAGTATTATAATCATTGCTAGGAATAAAACAGAAAAAAATATGTACTACTGTAAATAGTACCTTATGAAAGGGGAATCTAAGGACTCAGTGGCTCAGTTACTGTGATTTGAGGTACTGTGATGTGAGGCAGTGAGCCAAGTCACCTCAACTCAGTGAACAGAAAAAGCAGTTTTTTGGGCAGCAGCAGTCACACTGAAGATTGAAAATGTTTGATGGAGTAACTAGAGTCACATTTTACAGCATTAGAAGGTGGGTAAACTCATTATTTGAGCTACCAACCCTTTGAAAAACACGGGTTCTTCTGCTACTCTCATGTTGGCTCTGTGGTAGTCGGGAGGACTACAACGTTCCTGGAGGAATAGAGGGTCAAAAACTGCTGCGTGTCCAGCACAACTTCAGAATGCAAGATTGGTATTTTTCATTTGGAGTTCAGTTATCCCAGCAAGGTAATGTTTTCATGAGCCAGATGGATACCATAGCTTTGGTGAAGGTCACATCAGTCTCATCCAGCTGAAGCAAAAGTCAAGAGCTCAGGAGGCCTCCATAAGGGTTTATGGAACAGAGACCTGAGAGAAGGGGAAAGGCTCTTATGTCATTGATGTCAGTCCTTACAGTCAACAAGCAAGAGTGTTTCAGGAACTCCCACTGCGCTCTACCTTGTCAAAGCAGGACAGGGTAGCTACATCCAGAGTACAAGCTGGTGCTCTACAAAACAGAACTGTAGAGCTTGTATGCTTTGAAGTTTTGATGACCACTCAAATGACGCTGAGAATTTGACTTCAGCCTTCCAGCCCATATATACACCCTGGAGATAAGTCTGAAACTGGGCTTTCTCTTGGAGACAGAGCAATTCCAAGGATATAAGATTTCTTTAGGCATTATGAGCTGTTGTCCATAATGTTTTGATTGTAAGGGACAAGTACTTGGACAGGTACCTGTCGCCGTGAAGCAGTTTTGAAAGGCAAGAGACTTCAACATCGCAACAGTATCTAGTGATAATTTACTAAAACTCCAAAGAAATGTCTCCTAAATTCAGACAATAAGAAACTACATTTGAGGCAACAGATAGTTGAGAGAAAAATTAACTACAGATGATGCATTTTGCCCTATAAAGCACTAATAATCTCTGGACACATGTTGGCTGGGCAAAGATTCTGAGCTCAAGTAGACAGCTGCACACTTATACCAGCAACGGAATGGGCATATGGGCAATCATTTGCATGAAAATCCACACATTTCACTGGAGGACAGTGAAAAGCATAGATGTGTGAAAATAAATTTACTTAGAAGAGAACATAATTCTAGCAAGCAGTGAATATTTTGAAAGCAAAACTGCTTTCCCTAAGTGTGCGAGTCAGTCTGTGCCTCAAAAATACTACTGTTTAAAAGCATAAAGTGCTCAAAGTGCTTTACAGAAATCATTCATTCAACCTCACACCTTCAAAACTGCCATATCTCTTGTGGAATAAATCTGGAGGCTGTCTGGCACTGAAATGCATGCAATCAGACTTCTTTCATTTAATTTTAGTACTACTTTACACAGTTTTGAAACTGAAATACCTTTCACACCAGAAGATTTAAAAATACTTCTCTTTTTTTTCCTTATTTTATCCTTAAAAATCAGAATCCAGTCTAGGTCCAGAAAGGTATGGAGAATTCTTCAGATTTTTTTCAGTATCTAAATCAGACCATCTTCCAAAACACATATCAGAGATTACTGTGGGAGTCAGTTATTGGCATTTTATGGCTTATGCAGGTCTTACTAACTACAGTTAATGGCCTGCCTCACCTGAATGTTCTTAGAGGGCTAAGCAAGCAAAGAGGTAAAAGAGCTATAACTAAAAAAGTTCTGAACCCTAATCCAGTCTTTGAATAGGAATATCTTCCCTTTCTCTGTATGGCTGCTTAGTGTCCAGAAAATGTACCACAACAGTGCCTAGGTATTCTCTTTCATGTAGACAGAACATTCAATATTTGCTCCTTTTTGGAGTGATGCAAAATTCCGCAAAATTGTATTTTAGGAATCACATATTGTCTACACATCGAAATAATGAATAATTGGATCTTATTTCAATGCTGAAAAAAAAGATGGCTCCTTTTTCCAGATGACCACCTAACAAAAATCTGTGTCAATCTTAAAGATGAGCCAGACTTTCTTCAAGACTAATCCTGAAAAATAGAAGAACACTGATCTAGACTTAGCTATAAGATGAACTACATGATCCTTTCTAGAAAGTGTAGCTGCCTCAAAAATTATACAAAATTGAAAGGGAGCCTGTACTAGAATGCTATCCTTTTTAAACTCAAGAATTAAAAACAGTAGTTAATTTTACATTAATCCATGATTATTGCAAGGAGAAATTACCGCACATGAGTAAGAATCACACACAGAATCACAAAATCACTAGGTTGGAAAGGACCTTTAAGATCATCAAGTACAACCATTAATCCAGCACCACCATGTCCCCTAAACCATGTCCTGAAGCGCCACATCCACACGTTTTTTGAACACTTCCAGAGATGGCGACTCCACCACCTCCCTGGGCAGCCTGTTCCAATGCCTGACCACCCTCTCAGTGAAGAAATTTTTCCTAATATCCAATCTAAACCTCCCTTGGCGCAACTTGAGGCCATTTCCTCTTGTCCTATCACTAGTTACTTGGGAGAAGAGACCAACACCCTCGTCGCCACAACCCCCTTTCAGGTAGTTGTAGAGAGCGATAAGGTCTCCTCTCAGCCCCTTCTTCTCCAGACTAAACAACCCCATTTCCCTCAGCCGCTCCTCATAAGACTTGTGCTCCAGACCCCTCACCAGCTTCGTTGCCCTTCTCTGGACACGCTCCAGCACCTCAACATCCTTCTTGTAGTGAGGGGCCCAAAACTGAGCACAGTATTCAAGCTGCGGCCTCACCAGTGCCGAGTACAGGGGCACAATCACTTCCCTACTCCTGCTGGCCACACTATTCCTGATACAGGCCAGGACGCTGTTGGCCTTCTTGGCCACCTGGGCACACTGCTGGCTCATATTCAGCCGGCTGTCAACCAGCACCCCCAGGTCCCTTTCCGCCGGGCTGCTCTCCACCAACTCCTCCCCAAGCCTGTAGCATTGCATGGGGTTGTTGTGGCTCAAGTGCAGGACCCTGCACTTGGCCTTATTAAACCTCATACAGTTGACCTCTGCCCATCGATCCAGCCTGTCCAGATCCCTCTGCAGAGCCCTCTTACCCTCCAGCAGATCAACACTCCCACTCAACTTGGTGTCATCTGCAAACTTACTGAGGGAGCACTCAATCCCCTCATCCAGATCATCAATAAACATATTGAATAAGACCGGCCCCAGAACCGAGCCCTGGGGAACACCGCTTGTGACCGGCCGCCAGCCGGATTTAACGCCGTTCACCACAACTCTCTGGGCTCGGCCACCCAGTCAGTTCCTCACCCAGCAAAGAGTAAACCCATCTAAGCCACGAGCCGCCAGTTTCTCCAGGAGAATGCTGTGGGAGACGCTGTCAAAGGCTTTACTAAAGTCCAGGTAGACAACGTCCACAGCCTTTCCCTCATCCACTAGGCGGGTCACCTGGTCATAGAAGGAGATCAGGTTGGTCAAGCAGGACCTGCCTTTCATGAACCCATGCTGGCTGGGCCTGATCCTTTGGTTGTCCTGCAGATGCCCTGTGAGCACTCTCAAGACCAACCGCTCCATGATCTTCCCTGGTACAGAGGTGAGGCTGACAGGCCTGTAGTTCCCAGGATCCCCCTTCCGGCCTTTCTTGTAGACGGGCGTCACATTGGCAAGCCTCACCAACATCTTTTTGCAAAATACAGCATAGTTGACTTTTCCACAAGCAACCATCAGACATTAACATGAAAGACGTTTTCTTTCTCACTGAGAAATTCAGCAGGTAGCAGTCTTTTCTGGCCTCACTGTCTCTCTAAAGGCTGTATTCAAGTGTGCTTGTTTAGTACACTATACCATCTATTTTTGCTTTTGTCTGTATGAAAATGGGAATTTCTTTTTTCAAGAAATGTTCTTGGATTGACTGATCACAAAGGAAGCTCATATCCCTCTAAACTGCATGAAAGCCACAAACCCTCAGAAACAAACCCGCATTAGTCATCTTACTTCAGAAACATGACTTAGAGCACTACTATATTACTACACACAGAGTAATAAAGTCTGACAGAGACTTCATGGGCAATCACTTGCAGAATCACGGCTGTTAAGAGAAAAAAATCACATGGGTTACACAGAAGGAACGGGGCAAACCTATGACTTAAAATTATCACATTTTATGAAAAGAGAGAGCAGGTTGACATAAAAACTTTTTGCACAGGAAGCTTGAGAACTGGAAGAGTCTTTTTTGGGGTCAAATTATGGCTGTAAATTATTTTAGCTGCAAATCAATGGCTTTCTGGTGGAAAATGAAGGACAAGGAATTTGCAAAGTATTTTTTAGAACAGAAGTAAGTGTGAAAGGGGAAAAATGTAATCTTCTTAGGAATTTTACCTTCTTAGGAATATGTCTGCCCTGATGTCTCTCAAATTAATCCAATATCCTTTCTTTCAATGTTACAAATTATTGCTATGGAAATTGCAATGTTATCATATCGCCAGGGCTCTTCAGACAGGGACTAAGCTGCAGAAGCTGCAAAGCAAACATTTTCATGCAAATAAACTTTGTAATGAAGAATAAAGGAAACAGAAAAATTAATAAGGGCATCAAGACTAAAGGGAAAGAGCTGCTACTTTCATGGACTTTTTGAAAAGTTTTGAAACTTTCAAATCTCATGGACCTTTTGAAAAGTCTCTCATTACCATGAGATGGAACTAGAGCTATCTGCAAACCCAGCACTTTTTAAAGTATTCTGTATGACTCCACTTTTCTACAAACTGACATAGACATCCATGTTCTATCTGAATCTTATTGTTTCATATTCACCCACACAAATAACAAATATAAAGGGAAAATACTGCATCAATGCTATCACTCACACTGTTTTCGTCTTTACAGGCATGATTTTTCACCCAACGTGTGCCTTACATCTCCCTTCTAAAGAAAGAGTTTCAGGCATTCTTGTTATTTTCCACTTCATTATCCCTTTGACTACATGACCTTTTATATTTTGGGATGTAACTGATCATGGGAAAAGTCAGCAGAGCAATTGCAAACAAATGAAAGTCAGTTTTCAAAAGATTACATATCCTTCAAAAAGGCATCCTAAAATGAAACACAAAAGCAAAAGATATTTTCCTGAATGCTTTGTACGTAATGCAGTGTTGTGTCAAAGAGGTAAAAATCTCTGAAGTCTTTCAATCTGCCAATCAATTGCCTTTTTTCTTCTACATTTTCTTCCATACTTTAATAGGGGTGGAAAAAATATTTGTCAAGGAACAAGTCACGAATATTGAATACAGCTCTCCTTTACCCTTTTGTTTCATGGTTCACTTTCATCAAAATGTGAAAGCTGACATGGTACTGAGAACTTACAGACTCTCTTTAAAAGAAATTAAGTTCACCGGAGGATACACCACTCCTTCACTCATTGATTTTTCCATGGCTTGGGTCAGGTCTAACCAATGAAACACATCCACTTCCATCCTCAAAAATTAAAAATAATAAATGGTGAAAGTTACTTGGCTTTAATTTCCAGCACAAAGCAGCATGACCTTATACTGAAAGAAAATCATTCATTGCCCACTTTTAAGATTTTTTTTTTTTATTTACGGAAGAAGAGAATAACGTTTTGAAATATATTAGAAAAAAACCCTCAAACTATTTTCTTATCCATCAAGATCTTTTTGGACTATAGAATTTTCAGCTACTTTCTAGTCAGAAATCTGGGCAAAGAAGGAAAAATGGAGGCAAGGCTTTACCTGTGTATGAAAATATTATATCCACATTCAGCACTTTAGTCTAGGGAAAACACATTTGTTAAAGACTTCAGCAGTACAGCACATCTTCCAAAATATCTGAAAATATTTCATGAAACAATCTAACTGAGAAAAAACAGGAACAGGTTGTTTATTTAAAGAATTTTAAGTTCTCATTTGTCCGCAGTGAATATTAAACCGACAATCAACCTATGCTCAAGTTAATAAAAAATGAGGGTTGTCAGCAGCCCTCAGGACTGGCTCTTTAGGATTGTGTTCACTGAGGAGTACAGCACAAATAGCCCAATAACTTTGTCTACACAATAGACAGCAACGCTGTGTAGAAAGGAGAGCAGCAACATTAGCATGCCACTGCACCTGAACGAGTAAGTCTCTCTCAACAGTGTTTATAGTGTTTTCAATGTCCTAAAAAGGAAAACTTTTACTTGTTCCAGCAACTCTTTACCATTTAATTGACAAGTATGGACAGGGCTTCAGTAAGCTGTGGGTACCTCTAATTTGCAAAATACAATGCTGTATCGAAGTAACATCATGGCTAATTCTAAATGAGCTGATTCAAGTACTGCCAACAGCACAGCTTAGCGGTTGCTTCTGTTCTTTACAGTACGCAGGCAAAGGGTGAAACTCATTAACAATCCTGAGACCAGGAAATTAATTGCAGGACTCTTCTTTTCTAGGCAGGTGCTCTAATCACCAGGGTACAAAATCATGTTCCTCCTTGCATAGGCTCTTCTCTGGCCCAGCTCTTGAATTTTTCCTTCATAACTTTATTAGAACACATAAGGACACGTGAAATTACCACTAATGTGGAGATTGCTCAGGAGAGCACTGGATCAGATCTTTCACTTCATGGGCAAAGACTGCAGTTATTCAGCCGTTATAGAAAAGATGGGCAGCATGTTACCCTTCTTTACAAAATCCTCTAGAGTCTATTACTGCTCCTAGATGGAAGGGTGCCATTTAAATGTTAAGCACCAGTAAGGAGTTTTATGTTCAGATGGGCTAATCTGAGGAAAGGCAAGTTTTTTAGCACTACCACTTGAATAACTTGATTTTATAAGCATGAATGCAGAAAGGGCCTCTGAGTAAGAGCTAGGTCTATACCACACAGCTACCATAGCAGGCATTAGCATGAATTAAACAACAACCAAAAAAAAATTCCCATTTATACTTTTAGCAGGTCCGGCTTGCTGTTTTAAAAAAAAAATATTTTGACTGCCTTTTATGTGGAAAAAAATAAAATCAATGTAAATAGTCTGCAGCACTATGTCATACTCTTCTTACCTATCAAAGTACTCTAAAAACCAAGGACACACTTACTGTTAGAAACCTGGTACTTTTGTATATCACTAGCAAGAAAGATTACATACACAATTGTGCATCTCCTGTACCAAGTGCGTAAGAACAACTGGTGCTTACCATGGGTTAATTTCTGCTTGCATGAGGATGCGGGTTTGAGGCAATACTTTTTCTCTCCGTACACAGATGCACAAGGCCAAGGGCACATAAATGCAAACACTTAAGTCACTCCTGCTGCATTTGTACCATTCTGTAAAGGCACTAGATGAACCTGGGCAAACCTTTCACAGAGCTCCTCACTGTGTGATACAGTTCTGCATCATCCCCAGCTATAAAGCATCACAAATGTTAAGTCAATCAACATCTTTGTGCTACAGAAAGCGCCTAGTTTTGCTCAGCAGTGATTTCTCTTGGTTTTTTACCTTTCTGGATCTTTGACAGCAGTTCTTCATCCACTTTAAATTCTCTGTAATTCACCCTACATACCAAGGGTATGTTTGGGTTTCTCTAGGGCACATCGTTTTCTCTAAAATCTTTTAACACAATCACAGGAATTAAGAGAAAACTATTGTGCATTCTCCAAGGTGGCTTTTAAAGTGATTTATTTCCATTCCTAGCAATTCCAGGCTAGAAGATCCCACAGGTAACAGCAGTGACAGAAGTGCCCACCTACTATAAATAGGAAGCAAAGATAACAAACAAGTCATTTACTTCACCAAATTCATTAAATGAATGTCTGTAGATGGGAAGTCTGTATATTACTTGAATGGCAACTTTAACAGTCAAGAAGCTCTTATCCTAGTTAATAGGAATTTTCAAGTAAAAACAGATGGAGAAATTCAGACCACTTACCTGGTGTTAAATATCATCTCAGCTTACTTCAGATTAAAAAAAATCTTAAAACTTTGGCCACAGTCTTTCATATTGGCATAGATCAAGATAGTCTAAATGAAAGCCTGGAGCTTGTTCCTGTAAAAGGAAGACTTTGAGAATGTGCTTCAGTTGTGCAGACTCAGTGATGATCCTTCTATAAAGGAACTGCATTGGCCATAGCTGTAATCTACTTACTTGTATAAAAACACATTTCATCTTTTGGGAGTAGTCATCCTATCCAAAGTGAGATATGATCAGACACCTGCTGAAGTTCCATATGAATCATTTTTAAATAAATATCAGGTACAAGTCGATCCAACAGCTTCACAATATTGCTTCAGGACAAACAAAGCTAAATTAAAATGTTGCTTGCCGAGTCATCATGCCACCATCTAAATATAAGCATATGCTGATTGTCCTCAGGGAGAAGGCTGGCTGCTAGTGAGCAAACAAATACACCCAGAATAGATGCTTGTAAAACTCATACATAAGTATGCGAATAGCCTGGATTGTTAATTTTTTGTTCCCTTTAAGGAACCTGAAACACTTGACTTAACCAGGAGAATTCAAAAACAACATCAGTAGGTTAATGACTAAAGTCTAAGAAAAATAAATAATGAAGCATCGCTGATGAACTTTTCCTCCTTAAATGCTCATCTGAGGATAGGTCATTTTTTCACTCTGATTAAATCTCTTCTGTAAGCCAGATACACAGTTTTGCCTCTCCATACTTAGAAGATGGAGGTTTCTGGAATCTGTCAAGGTCTGAGACACAAATGGATATTGACCACTGCAGAGCATTATGCTCAAAATCTTGTTTACGGGGAGAGAAAAAAAAAATGCCATATATTTAGCCAAGAATTTATCATTAGTATAACAAACTAATTTGTCATTAGTACTGAAATCTTAAGAGTCTAATCCAAGAATCATTATGAGTACACATGTAATTATCATCAGGAAAAGAGAGAAAATGCTTCCATTCAAGAAAGTTTTACTAATAATAGTTAAAATAATTATACACAGAATTCTTAGTTCCTTTTCCTGATATTAAGCTCATGCTTCCTATGAGCCCTAAGGCAAGTGGTGCCATTCTGATGTTGGCAATGGGGGATGCTACAGTTACTTATTATTACTGATTACCTGTTGATGACTTCTTCTTCCGTCTAAAAGCCATTTGGGGTCATTTTTATATGTTCGCTAACATGTTTTTACACCTTCCCTTCTCTTCACTGGTCTGCAGCTCCACATGACATCTGAACTTACTTATGCAGTGGCTTTTACGGAGGCGAGATACTTTTTATTTATTCTCATTGTTACCCCTAAAACCAGTTTTGTCCAGTTACAGGTCTTCATTTCTTTAACTGACCATGACTCATTTATAGCCGTGGGGTCTGCAGTGCCAAGCCCGTGCCCCATCTCTTATCAGCCCACACCAGTCCTCCTCTGCCATGCATCCTGTACTCCTCTACAGTGCATCCTTTCTCAGGCCTCTGCTATCATACCACCACTGTATTTCTCTACTCTACATCATTATGTTAGGTAACAAATACCTCATTCTACATACAACGATATCTTGTTCCAGCTATCTTTAAGAAACTATTGTCATACTGTACAACGACTTTTTTAAAAGTAGAACAAATTAGCCACAGACACCTCGTCAATTAGAGAAATTGCTGCCACAGCTCAGCAACTACAGCAAAGGTGCAGGGAGGTCAAGAAATGTTCATAGAGAGCAAGTCTGACCAGCCTCCGTCCTGAGGCCTTACAAACTCAGTGCAAAGCTTACGGCCAGTTGCTAGCAATTGCCGTTCAGGTCGACGGGGCTGCACAGTTGCAAGAGGTATCTTCGGGCAGGTAAGCTGGCAGCAGCTTCAGAGGACGACTGAGGTATAAGCTGAGCTAGAAAACTCATTGGAGTGTATCCGTGTACGTCTGTGCCAAAAAAAACGTAAAACAACTGCTGCGTAACAGTAAGTACAAGCTCATATAATTAAAAAAAATAATTTTTGCTTAAATGAAGGGCTTGATTAGATGTAAGTTATTTTCTTTTACAAGTAATAAACTATGAGGCTTAAAGCAATTAAGGACATCTAGAAAGCAGTGATAAAAGTATATCAGAAAGTTAGTGAGAGAGCATTTATTATTAAAGACCCTTTAATGCAATACTTCTGTTTTAAGAAGACGAGCTGAATAGAACACAAACAATAGCCTTCATTTACAAAAAAAATCCAGCAGTGATAAAGGCAGATTAATATAGAGGTGAACAGGATCTGAACTTATGTTATGAAACAAAATAAACAAAAAATATTAGGTAGGGTTAACGACGCATAATTTCATTAGGTTTAAAACATCCATATATTAAATGTCTACAGAATTTTTTAAAATTTCAACTCAAAGAGCTAGAGGACGTTCTGGTGAGTGGTCCCCTTTAGAGAAAAAAACCAAAAAGAAATCCCTTCTGATCAGAGCTGAAAAGATGAGTTTCCTGCTGAACTCCTTTAAACAGTTACATCGTTGTGAACAGTTCACTTCCTCACTTTTTGCAGTTTATGTATCAGTTTAAAAGTCATAATAAAACTTACATGCAAAACTAAAGGTGAACTAAACAGAGAAATCTCTCTTGGAGTTACTGTCCAGTTTTTAATATTTAGGAGCATTTAAATTTGCTAATATTTGGAAAATCCAGTGGGCAAGACGAAGGCTTTCAATTATATTAAATTGAAAAATGATGCAGCCAAAATATTTGTCACTGGAAATAGTATTGACATTTATAAGGACTAACCTTCTGAATCCTATGAATTATCTATGATGAAATTAAATATATTCCAAGATTAATTCTATTATAATTCTGTATTATAAATACAATAGGATGCTATAGCACATGATACTGCGGGTTCATGATGAATGTTTTTCAACTGATAATAGTTTTATAATGATTTATATTCTTTTAAAAGCTGAAGTAATGCTGAAGGTTGAAAGAAAAGAAGGTTGAAAGAAACGTTTCAGAATGTGAAACAATAAAGTGGTTAATTTGTTTTTCAAATGCTGTAGCGGGTACAAAACAGCCATACTCTAATTGCCATTATGGTGAAAAAAAAAATGAAATAAGAACTTCAGTTTAGTTATTTCAGATTCTGCTACCATGAGTTTAAAAAAAAAAAAAAAAAAAAAGCCCTTCATACTCCAGGGAGGTCTGGCATGTATCACTCCATTTCATGTGACAGCTCTGTTTGCAAAGAAGATGGAGCAGAAATCTGCAGATATAAGCACTGCTTTGTTCTCTTAATTACAGAGACACAACACCAAACTGCTTTTCCACTGAGAAAAGGGCTACATAAACATTTTACCTTTTAAATCAATATATGTGCTCTGTTTGTTTATTAAAGCTGGCGTCTGCTTCCTCTGTTGACAACAATAAGTTGCTCTCACTTTTTATTAGTGCTAGACCTGCAGATCATCAAAATCAAGACTGAGAAAATTGCATTCTACCTCATCGTGTGCATCAACCAAGTTGTTTACTGTTGCTACCAGGAGCGAAATTCTTGCAACTTTGCAGGTTTTAAAGAAGTAAGAGGTAAGTTACCTCAGGTTCTGAGTAAAGTTGCAAGTTTCTGTGAATTCCGTTTACTCCGATGTCTAATACGGCGGAAACATTTTGCAACAGAAACCTTTTCTTAGGTCCAGCTATTTTCCTCAGTGGAACAGTGACTGACTCAATGCTAGTGGAGAAGGTTAATGTCTTGTAAGAAAATAATTTCCCATTTCCTCTTAAGAATACCTGGCTGTGATAGTGCCTACAGGGTTATTCAACCAGGATTACTAGCAGTTTGTTTCTCACCTTCTATTTTCTGCTTTTCACACATCACCTCTTTGCATTCCTTAGCATATTAACATTTGAAGCTGAGCTTTTTGAGGCTGAAACCATACTTCCTCAGTTCAGTAGCTTCTAGTGTATATGGGTGACACATGAATGAAATGCATTACTTTAAAACGTATGTATTAAGAAATAGCTTTTGTCTTCGTAAATGAAATTTTGCTAGACTTGTTATTTGCATGAATTGTGTTTTGAAGACAAATCAAGGAGGTCTTGATAGGGAATAGAAGAGGTTTTTTTACTTATATGATAAATAAAAATGTCACACATAAATATGTACAGAATATTGCCTGCTCCACTAAAAAAAAACCACTAATAACAGAGTCCTGATACATAAATTCAAACCAAACTTGCACGTGCACAGCTCTTTCAGTAGGATGTCTGCAGATGGGAAAACTGACAAAGGGTGTTACAGCTAAACAGCTGTGTGTACTTTTAAAATTTGAATAATTTTAAACATTAGGAGGTATCTGTAAAAATATCCCATTGTTTCCTTAAGATGTAGGAGAAATTCCTGTTTTCTTTTTAAAGGAATTATATGCCATTTTTTTATTTAATAAAATTAATGGGTCATAGTAAGAACAAAAAAGCTTGTTTTGGTGAAACGAAGCCAATTTTATTTAACCATACTTGACCTGTGTGTGTTTAAAGATTCCTGCATCAGACAGATTCAAATGAAATTTATAAATTTCAATTCAAATGAAATTTATATTTACTGAATTCACAGAGAAAGACATCCCTCTTTTCTGAGCCACAGATAAAACTTTAAGGTTCTGTATTGGAAATTACTACAGCCAGTGGCTAACTGGGGCTTTCATCCTATGATATATCAAATTTCACAAGTCACTAAGAGGTGGATTTATTCAATGTTTAAAATGACAATCAAAATCCTTCTCCCTAAAGAAAAGTTACTATCTCAAAACAACGCAATGTAAATTAGTGCTGGACTATCCTTTAAATTCCTCTAGGGGCTTGGAGAGAACCTATTATTGTAGGAACAGACAGAAAATTTATATTCATTTTGGATTATTAAAGTTCCTAGCAACGCTTATCAGAAGACCTGCAATGTCAGCCCCTGCATATGGGCGATTTTATGTCTGAGTATTTGTGTCCCATCCAGCTGGATTTCCAGGAATATTTTTGATAAGCCTGCTGTAATTGAACAGGTTTTCTAAGTCTCAGTTTTCACATTAAGTCTGACTGGAGTGAAAGGAGATGAAAGAATTTGAAAATAAATATCTTGAAGCAAATTATTTCAGTAAAACAGTCAAATATAAGTTCTTTTGGTTTGGTTTGTTTAATTTGTAATCTGAAAAGTTACAAACTTGGGTTACAAACCCAAGCTGCTATGCTCTAGCCAGTTTTCTGGTTTTCTTTAGCACCTCATAGCTCAGCTCTATGTCTTTCTTCTCCTTCTCTCTTAAGGCATTGTGCAGTCTTCGTTTATGAAATTAGTAAGTTCTAAGTTTCAAAGGACAGATGGGAGCAACTTTTAAAAGAACTATTATAACAGATACCATGTTATTATATTTGCTTTCCTCCTCAAACACAAATACTTCCAGAGAAAATACAATCAACAGTCAGGAAAACAAATTATATTTAAAAAAATGTAAAAAACCAGGGTTTTTATATTTCTCACATTCCAAACAAAATGTTGAAGTTATCTGAAGAAACTGAGTTTGGTTTTGTCAAATCATACTCAAAAAAAAAAAAAAAAACAAACAACAAAAAAAACCCACATAAAAAACCCTGGGGTATATATCGTTCAATGGGAAACTTGGCAAATTCAATTTCAAAGGGAAGACTTAGAGGTGATTTTCTCAGGGTGTGAAAGTACTTTAGTAGGAACCAGATTTCTGATACGAGTAGGTGAAGTCATGATAAGGTCTAAAGGCCAGAAATAAGCTAAACAAATTAGACTGAAAATGAATTAACAGTGAAGATAATGAACAAGCAGAACAGTTTATCTAAAGATGTACATGAACTCTTCATCATCAACAGACTTCAAATGGAGAGGCACATTTTCCTCAGCCAGGAGTTAAGAGCAGCACGTGAGAACCATTGCAAAGCTCTGTGGCCTGGGTTGTACAAGAAGTCAATGAGCACCATTATATTGGTTTCTCCTGAAGACAATTAATCTCTCTACACTTTAATTAAAGCTAAAGAATGTGTCTTCCAGGAATATGCCTTGATAGCTGTGCTACTGAAACACATTAAGTGTCCTCATTCCTCAAAAAGCATGAAAATTATAACTCTCCTTGACCGGTAAGTGGGGAAGGTAACAGGTCAAAAGGAGCACCGCTTCCTCTCAGGAAAGTCATCAGCAAACTCTCCCATCTCTGGATCCATCTGGGAATTTTTAATCCCCGCAGCATGCCCATATAACAGAATCAACTCTCCAGTGCCTTCTTCCAAACACAGTAGTCATTATTTACACTGTAAGAAAGCACAAGACCTCCACAGAGAAAACACGCCAGAAGTGGCAGCCATTTTCCAAGATCTAATGGAAACAACGTGAATGTGATGTACACACCAATCTATTTAAAAAGGTGTTCACACTTAGGAAGCTTGTGGCACAGTGGGACGTACCAATACATGACCATTTTGGTATAAGCTGTACAACAAGGTAAAAATTCAGAGAAAAATCTCTTAATGGTCTACCTTTTCTTAACCTTGTTCTCTCTCTAACTTGAGCAATATGTTTGTTTAGACATTAAAAAATCTCAACACTTTAGAGTCAAATGCTTTTAAATTGTTTGCAAGTTCTTTTATTTCTACACATGACCTTTACTTTTAAATTATTTTTGCTGTGATTCCATGATGGCAACATGATAGCAATATTTTTTCCATCACTTAAAAGGTTTTAATGGATAACATTTCAAGAAGCTGTCGAGAGGAACTACTTAAATGTAAGATTTTTGAGCCCTTTATGTTATTGCAAATTTCAATAGCACATACAAAATAAATCTCACTTAATGCAGTAAGTGCATATGGAAAAGTATTTACTAAAATCCTCTTCATGTAACTGTCTTTTTCATTGACTGAATAGCTTTGGTAATGCATCAGCAAACATCATCCTGAAAAGCAGCTGGGGGAGTTTGTTCTCTTTTAATGACCAATATTGATTTTATTTCTAATCTATCACTCTGAAAATGCAAAAGCTCATTGCTCAAGAACATTGTCTTACCAGCTCAGAAATTGTGTAGAGGGTCACACGTCAGGATACGCGGCATTTCAACTTACTTGTCCACGTGGTGAGAGTGCCACATGCTTGCAACCTGTTTGAAATGCCAGACTTAGTTTTGGCTGAAGTCACAAGAAATTCTTCTGCGGACATGAATAAAATACAGACTGTGTTGCTGCTTACCAAAACACAGAGGAAGGCTACAACTTCCCACTGATTACGTGTCTGAATGAAGAAGCCTTTTCAGTATCTCCACTGTAACACCAAGGTGACGTGTTTGTGGCTGTATATATATAAAAAGATTACAGGTTTTAGACACTGTCATGTGAATTGTCTTTATAAGTGTCATCAACAGGGACCATAAATATATTTGGTCTTAGTCTATTCTAGCTAGACTTCGATACGGCTGTTTTCACTCTAGGCATCATATGAATACTGTAACCATGCCACAGATTTTTGTCAATAATACTGTCAACCAAATTCTACGTATTAACAAGCAGATTTTCTGGAAAATCTGGTTAAAATGTTTATATATTAAAGATATATTAATCAGAGGCTGTAAATACTTGTTCACAAATAAACTACACATAATCTGAAAATATCATCATCTCAAATATCTGTTATTGTTTATAGAGTCCCAATGTCCTATTTATGTATAGACAGGCCTTCCATGGGAATATATTTTTGCTGACTTTATCCTCATATTAAATCCAAACTAGTTTTCCACTGAATCATTCAATCACACAATGTTTTGTGTTTGTTTATCATTTAAGCTGAGTTTACTTTGCACACCCAAACAGATCTAAAGTGCATAGCAAATAGATTAATATATAATGTTCTTCTCTTTTACTATTAAGAAAACTGTACTACTTTCAATTGTTTTTAATAATAAAAGGTATCTGAGTATTATTTTGAAATTTTAGATAGATATAATAGTCATGTTGTATGTGATATTAAGACTTCCAAAAGCAAGGGTCTGTTGAATGTCAGTGAATATAAGGGGGGGAAATAAACTAGTCAAGTCACTTGGAGAGAACATGTTTGGCTGCCAAGAACAAAGCAGTCAGTCAGGATCCAAAATAAATTGTGACAGTTACTTATGAACAGTGATTATAATATTCAAAATCAGAAATTATAACTGCTAAACTCACAGTGACATGTGCATTTGAGGTGGAAAAGTAAGCAAATGCCACACGTTTGTGCCTTTTAGCACATTTTTACTGCTTATAAGGAATATAATTCCATGGGGTTACACACCACAGCACTCAGCTCAGATTCAACAAATACTTATACACACTTCTGGTTTTCAGATGATGATATCAAACGCATACTACGTGTTTTCCTGAGTAGAATTCTTAGTGGCTAACATTTTTTGGCTTTCCCCATTTATGTATTATTGACCAAATAGCTTACTTTTGCGCAATGCAAAAATACATGAAAATAAAGCACATCTCTATAAAAGTCTTCTGTGCAGCTCTTGAGTTCAAAGCAAATTTTCCAGCTGAGTTATAAAGTCCTGAAATGAATTTCTAATGAAAATGCTAACAGGCCTTTAGCCACAGTGGTGCTAGCGGGTGTTGCTAAAATAAATAGAAATCCCTGTCAGTGCCAGAAAAGCAGCCCATCATTAAGAGGCACTTTTCTAGAAGCTTTTTATTATATCTGGGTGATGATAATCTTCCCACCAGTGGGCATGCTGGCTTTTGGCACATATCAAGCTTGTCAGAATCATTTTACACATTCCAAACAGCAGGCAGAATAGGCAGTAAGAAAACAGAAAAGAAACTTTCTCAACATGATGCATATCTTTTTTCTCGGGAGTTGCTATTGCCTCTTCAGTGAGGGATCAAAGCAGCCATGTAACCAGTCCACTCTGCACATTAGAGCTATTCTCTCACGTTACAGCAGGTAGACCAGTGCTTCTGGTCCACCCTGTGCAGAAGTCTCTGTGCGACAGCGGAAAACAGTTTTAAACCACTTTTCTTTCCAACTGTACACCCGGTAAGGTCTTGCTGCTTAGCAGACCCTAAAACAGCCTGCGGCAGCTCTCTGTATCCCCAGAAAGCTATTAGGGAAGACCGGGTTCGTCAGGACATTAGTTTGCATTAGCTAACAGTCTCCTAGCACAGACCTTCGCAAATTCAGTCTTGCAGAGGAAAACAGCGCAGGACGCAGCCGTTCTGAATCACCCACACAAACTCTCCTTTTCAGCAAAAATCCGCGGTTGCCATGTGTGCCGTTCGCAGTGTCAAAATAAGGAGAACTGCTACCTAATTTTCCCACAGCAGCCAAAACCTTACTTTTTAAAACACCATATCGCAGCCAAGAGAGACAAGGGAGTACCACAAGGCAATCGTGGGAACTGTGACCTAATCCTGCTAACGTCGACGACTGCTCCACGTACCAGCCTCCAAAGAGGTATTGGAAGGGTTGGATCATACTGGAAGCAAAATTAGGAATGACACTGGACTTCACTGACGGCATTTCCCACCATGGTTACCGCACACCGCCACGTTACCTCCCTTTTTGGGTGACGTTGAGAACAAAGTGCCAGCCCGCAAGCGATGATAACGTGCCGCACCCACAGAACAGGAGGGCATAAAGCAGGGGTGAAACCTGGCCTGCAGAACCTCCATTACCGACAATTTCCCACTGGAGATGTGGAGAAGGCAACTCGCCTCTTATACTAGAGATAATTATACGGGGTAACAAATTAAAAACCAGCCAACCTGTCCTTTTACTAAGTTTAGCACATTCCCTCTGGAAATGACTGAGAAATGACCAATATAGGCCCTCACGGTGCTATTGTCAATCACTTTTCAAAACGTTTTCAAAATGGAACAAATCAACAGATAGTTGTAGTGAAATAACAGAGATCAAGAAGGATATGTGTCATGGGTGTCACATCCGCAAAAAGAGCGTCTTGCGTATGGAAATGATGCAGAGTTCTCCTTCAGGGTGCAAAGCAATCCCCGACTTACTGCCTTCCTTGTACAGTACTCAGAAATGGCTAACTAATGTGAAAGACACTATCAAGCGTGAATCTGATTTCACAAATTTACAGATATAAATTAAATGTTTAAATTCGTTCACTGTGTTTCCTGAACTAATGTCCCCTGAGGTATGTAACATGCTTCCGTTACAGGATTTAACTAAAAGAAGTGCAACACTTGACAGAATTGGGTATTTTCTCTTTTCTTTATCATATAAAACTCATGTGTATTATGTCTGCCGAATGTGGCATCACATTACAGTTTTTACGCTGTTCTTTATTTGCACACGTTTCTTCCCACAGTTGTCAGTAACAGCTCTATCCAGACTCTGAACCTTTTGAATGACAAGACACCTTCATGGCTTCAGATCCAGCTTTTCAGATGGCAGCACAGAGATGAAACTTGAAGTCCACAACCGTGGGCCTGCCATGATTCTTTCTGAATGACCACCATCAAAAGTAAAACATATCAGCTAGCATTATCTGCCTCAACACACAAGTGACAACAAATATTACAACAGGCTAAGTTAAGGATTTAGATTAATATAATATTCCCTCCTTTCAAAGCTAAAAAACATTTTCTCAACTCCATACTGTTGTTGATACCTTTCCTCCAGGCTTTCTGCCCACCTCTCAGAAATAACAGTATCTTCAAAAAAAAAAAAAAAAAAAAAAAGCTATATTAAGTCTTCTGAAACTTTTCCAAAACTATATACATGCTTCATGTTTATATATCAAGATTTAGCTTGGAGCAAGTTTTTACTGCTAATTTATAAATGCTTGATACGGGTTAAAGAACAGAATGCTAATATAACTCTAACTATAGAAAAGCTTGCAGGCACTGCTATAATGAAAATGATACTAGTTTGACATTAACAGTTTGCACAAACAAACAATTCTGAATGACTAACAAGCATTATAAATATGACTGTTGTCATAAATCAAAGCAATCCATGACCAGGGTTCACGCAGCTCTTCGGAATAATATAAAAAGAAAGTATCATTAGCAATATTAGGAATTTCATTAAGCGCATAATTATGAACTTTGTCTTCCTCTGAAAATGTCATCAACTATCATGCTTGGGAGTAAATACAACATAAAAAGACTTAATATAATATCTCTTTGACTGATTGTAGTTATTTCTAAACATAGGAAATTATCATAGCATTATTATCTTTGTGGCAAAATTTCATCTAAACATTGCATCACCCAGTTTATCACATTAACTATTGCAGGGTTTTTTTGACAGCAGTTCTCTATTTCTTATTTTTCTCTAGATATCTCTGAGGGATAAAAAAATAACTGAACAACCTTGAGTAATTTTAGCATGTGAACATTTTCATAAAATCATAAATATGGATTCAAAAGATAAGAATCCACAGATTCTTCTGTCCACATCCATTTAAAAAGCTGTCTTCTACTTTGATGTAGGATTTTCTTTTGTTTATCTGGTTTAAACTAGAAGCAAAAAGCCTTAAAGCTAAATCCACACTATCCCATCTTTAAATTTGCTGGAGCATGTCCCAGGAATGGGAATAGACAAAAGTCCTTACACATTTCAAAACTGATTTGCTGAGTGGAAGCTTGTAAACAAGTCTCAACATGGGTTAAATGGTCACCTTTCCCCATAAAACACATGGCTACCAATAAGCTAGTGAGCTAAGAAAGCTCCTCTTTTCCAGCTTGCCTTAAGAAAGCAAGCATCACGTTAAAAAGAGTAGTAAATAAAATCAAAAGGCAAATGCATTTTCATAAATACTTGCAGCCACCACTAACACCTGCCAAGGAAGGAGATTACCTTACTGAGTGAAAAAGAGAGTTTGTATTGGAAATATGGCAATATTTTGTGTACGCTATCGAAGCTCTTTACGATATTTCTCTCGGTATATTCCCAAATGTGTTGTATTGATGAGATGATGAGTTGTTATAAAGTAAAACCGAAAAACATAATTAAATTCAAAAATATTTCCCAATAGTTTCTGAAGGATTCATATTTTTCAGGTGGTTATTAGAATGGAAGAAAAATTAGTTTTTCATAATCTGACCATTCTGTTATGGATTGCTCTCAAGTCCACTGCACTTAATTTGTGTAATGCATAGCGATGATCTATGATATGTAGCATCATCTCAAGCAAAACTAGTGAACTCTTTCTTTTTCATTTTTGAAAATGGATAGTGCATCCAGAGAGAAACTTTTAAGTAAAATAAAGAGCTTTAGCATGCAAAGTATGTTGCTAAAGTAAATTGATGAGTTAAATTATATTGACAATTCTCCTTACCCTGATAAATATCTTCCTGACCTTCGCTATTATTACCTAACACACCATTGCCACACACAGCCGTTAACATAGCTATCAAACCTGAATATTACCTCCTTTTGCTTACAAGTATGGAAAATTTTCTGCCACTACATGGATAGCAGAGCTTGAACTAGAAAGACCGACGCATTGACACAATAGATAACCATACACTGTTGAAAAGCTCAAAGGACAGCTTCAAAAAGGAGAAAAATTTCAAAACAGGTCTTATGTCAGGTAATCAATTACAGCACTGTCATACTAATGGCTACGGAAAAGCAGGGGAGCGATGACAATAGGTGCATTCATCTTACCGCTGCGCTGGAAAAGCTGCACCTGTATCCCCGTGCACTCTGTCTCCGGCTGTCCCCCGACAAGTGCATCCCGTGACAGTGGATCTGATAGTGGCGACGTTACCTATCTGTCATCCCTTCTCCCTGAAAGGCACCTTGACTATGGCTAATGACTAAAGGGGAGCAAGAAACTACCCCCTTCCTCCAGCCCCATGCAGGTTTCTTTGTTATGATACCGAATTCACGGTGAAGTCCTGAATAAACCCAAAGCTCTAAGGAAAAGATAAAGCATCTTAAAATTTGCCAAGTAGGCACATGTGTGTGTGTATATATATATGTGTGTATGTGTCTAAAATACGTTTGCACTCCCGTAACAGTTCTGTGAATCTTTGCAATCTGAATCCCCTTGCGGTAATTCAGAGTAGCAGGACAGCTCTTGTCGCTAACAACCCTAACATCAATACGGCCAAAAATTACTGTGGCAAAAAGGGAGCTTCCCCACACCCTTTTGATTTTCCAGTATTCATGGGACTACTACAGTTAAAGGGTCTTTACAACTGTTCACAGATTTTCAGTGTTAATGCCGCCTTTCGCTTTTCCCGCACCTAAAATGTGGGGGAATCGCGAAAGCCTTGCATTCTAGTACGGGTTCACAGTCTGAAAGAGACTCGGAAACAAAACGGCAACCTGATATGCCTTGGGCAGGCAACACTGTAAAAAGTCAGAGTCAGCTGAAAAACCCTGGCCCTGTTTCAATTAATCCTGTTTTCTTTGACAAGAAAGGAGGCAAGGTCTCCACATGCATTCTTGTTCAGCGAAGGCCATTGCTAAGTTTTCCTGTAATTTTGAGATGCCTTGGTAGCAATTATCATAATGTGAATGATATGATAAGTTTAAACAAGTTTTGATTTAATCCTCCCTTCTTTGTGAACTTTTGGTTTTTTTAGTAATAGATCTTTTGTTGTGCTGTTGCAATCCCATAAAATTTTACTGACAAGTTATTTATTACAGAGGACTTTAGCTTGGGGATTTCTATTGGCACGGGTTTTACAAATGGAGATGAGACAAGGGAGAATGTCCATTTTCATGATAGTGTCTTTTCCCCATAATGATAATAATAATAATTTGTCCCATCTGTCTAAACCTAATTTAACAGTGTTTATGAGTGGTTGAAGGCAGTTTTTAATTAAGTCTTGTAGTTGCATTGTTACGTATTTTAGTTCCTCCAGGGAGCATTTCAAATTCCGATTTTCAATATAGGGTATGTAACCACTACATCATGTAGGAAGCAACATGGGCTTGAAGCAGTTAATTTTGCATCCATATGTGGACCTGTCAGCCAATTAAAACAAGCATTTCTGGAAGGGCAGAGGTTCACTGTTCACCACAGTCATGCCCCAGAAGCTGTTTTAATCTGCCAAGTGCCAATATCCAAGGTAAAATGTGAACAACGAGCACATTTTTATGCTGCTTCCATTTTAACATGGAAATTACTTCATAGAGCCCTGTTATGTAAAAATAAATTTTTAAGCTTAATTTTTTTTTTAAATCCATTGAAGCGCTTTACCCAAAATTTAATGTTGTATTTCTCAGTCCTTGCAACCTTCAGCTGTAATCCTAACAATACAGAGCAAATCTGTTAAACTAATTGAAATTAAGGCACTTACCATAAAAATAATTTTAGCTTTTGAAGGAAATTTCTGAACTTTAGACTGCCTAGGCCGGCGTTTTGATATAAAGCACACCAATACTGAGGGCGCCCTCAAAACTGATATGACATTTCTACTGTCCAACCTGCTCACTCAAGCTTACAATGAATCTCTACCTTTGCGCTTCCATCAATGACAAGAGTCTGCTCTGTTGTTCACATTTTACCTCTCTAAGGACATATGTACTGGTTGTTCAACTTTCACATTTTAAAAGGGACAGTGATTACAGATGTATAGAATTTAGGTTTAGGTCTTTAATTTGTACTCAGGGGAATCTCTACTTGAAGTGACATGAGCTTTATTCACAGTAAAGTTTCGTGCAAGCACTCCACACATTCCAGCAAAAACCACACATTTGACACAAAACCCATGAACTTACTGTTTAGGCATGTGTTTTTGTCAATCCCAACATCTAGCAATGTTATAGACATACTTGTATATATAATATACAAGTACAATAAATGTATATGTATTTAAATTTAATAATGTCAAAGATCACATGTCCTACGGAAATAAGAGTATCTTACAGTTTTTATAAAATTAGAAATAATGCTCTTCATAAATTCCTTAGGAACACTGAGTGTGATCATCTAATCTAACCTTATCTGTGTAAAAATAAATTGGACGTCTGGTCCAAACCAGTTATCTACACTGGTTCTGCAGTCAATAGAGACACTTATGCCACTGCAATGGATGGCTCATCCCAACCAAAAGAAATGCACATGTGGGATAGATTGGCCTCTTCGGGACTTCTACATCTCTACTGACTTTATAGAAAGTCTCTGAAGTCAGCTTAAGCTGGGCAGTCAAGGTAGACTAGTCACCTCCCAGCACGAAACCTGTGTTCCTAAAGTAGTGCCTGAAACGGATAACTACTACTCAGGAACTTTGTTTATTTCTGTCATATTTTGTAATGTAAATAACAAAAAAACGCGAGCCCAAGAAGTCTCCCCAGTACAGGTTTGCTTAACGGCTGCTGAGGTTCAGGTTCCTGACGCTCTGACCTTACACTTCCATTAAAGGAAGAGTCACCCCGCTAGGAAACAGTAATACATTACTCCTTTTGAAATCAATAGGAACTTTGCTATCGACCTGAGCAAGAGCCAGACACCTCCCTTCCACTGTTATACTGATATTCCAACATCCTTTCATATGCCTGTTTACCTGTGCATATTTTCATACCCTTTAAAAAACACAAAACATGGAAAGTTGTTTTCAACTATCAATTCAATTAATAAGGTACTTAACCATAGCTTCCTTTCAAGCTTTTTTCATTTGCTTATTTTGCTGCCCTCACTTTAATACACAGGAAATACCGTCTACAGAACAAAATACAGAACAAAACGTCTATTTAGTCTGCAAGTATAAAAATTATTTAAAAATTAAAAGGTTTTGCTCCCAGTCCCTAGTTCTACCAGAGAAACAGATGGGCCTTTTTCTTTCATACTTTCTTTTCTTTGTTGAATTTTTTGTTGTTGTTGTTTTTCTTTTAAGGCACTAAAAGTAACCTGAGAATTAAAGACTGTAAATGCTGACTCTTCATTAGGTACATTGGTTCAGAAGAGTTAAAAAAAAAAAACACTAAAAATTCACGGAGAAATATGATACAACAGGGACAAAACAAGAGGAGTTCTGTAATTGTGTAGTGTGCTGTTTTCTATTACTAGACCATTTTGAGGATGTCAAAGAAAACACAGGCTAAGGAGAACCAGTGGACACAATTTATGTGGATCTTTCAAATGCTTTTAACATCATCCCTTTTACGAGATTATTAGGAAAACAAGTACACAGGGGTAAATAAAGTGTTATAGTAGAGTGAAGACTGGATACAACTCAAAACCTGCCAATAAATATTCAGAACTATCAACATTAATGTGGTGGGTTGACCTTGGCTGGATGCCAGGTGCCCACCAAAGATGCTCTGTCGCTCCCCTCCTCAGCTGGGCAGGGGAGAGAAAATGTAATGAGAAGTTTATGGGTCGAGATAAAGACAGGGAGAGATCAGTCAGCAATTGCCATCACGGGCAAAACAGACTCAACTTGGGGAAATTAATTTATTGCCAATCAAGGTCAGAGCAAGATAATGAGAAATAAAACCAAATCTTAAAACACCTTCCCCACACCCCTCCCTTCTTCCCAGGCTCAGTTCTGCTCCTGAGTTCTCTACCACCTCTCCCTGAGTGTCACAGGGGACCAGGAATGGGGGTTGTGGTCAGTTCATCACACGTGGTTTTCTGCCGCCCCCTCCTCCTCAGAGGGAGGACTCCTCATACCATTCCCCTGCTCCAGCCTGGGGTCCCTCCCATGGGAGAAGGTTCCCCACCAACTTCTCCAACATGAGTCCTTCCCACAGG
Organism: Phaethon aethereus; assembly: GCF_964289735.1. Taxonomy (NCBI): domain Eukaryota; kingdom Metazoa; phylum Chordata; class Aves; order Phaethontiformes; family Phaethontidae; genus Phaethon; species Phaethon aethereus. Next base: position 30,829,777 of record NC_138578.1, on the reverse strand, counting down.
CTGCAGTTCTTCATTAACTGCTCCAGCCTGAGTCCCCCCATGAGGTGCCGTCCTTCAGGAACAGGCTGCTCCAGCGTGGGTCCCCCATGGGTCCCAAGTCCTGCCAGCAAACCTGCTCCAGCTTGGGCTCCTCTCTCCATGGGGCCACATGTCCTGCCAGGATGGGCTTCCCACGGGGTCACAGCCTCCTTCGGGCATCCCCCCGCTCCGGCGTGGGGTTCTCCATGGGCTGCAGATGGGTATCAGCTCCAGCGTGGAGCTCCATGGGCCGCAGGGGCCCAGCCAGCCTCACCATGGTCTTCACCGTGGGCTGCCGGGGAATCTCTGCTCTGGTGCCTGGAGCCCCTCTTGCCCCTCCTTCTGCTCTGACCTGGGGGTCTACAGGGCTGCTGCTCTCGCATATTCGCACTCTTCTCTCTGGCTGCTGTTGCTGTTGTGCAGTTCTTTACCCCTTCATAAATATATTATCCCAGAGGAGCTGCCATGGTCCCTCATGTGATCGGCCTTGGCCAGCAGTGGGTCTGTATTGGACACAGGGGAAGCTTCTAGCAACTTCTCACAGAAGCCACCCCTGCAACCCCCACCACTACCAAAACTTTGCCACACAAACCCAATACAATCAATTATTAATTTTTGAGTGCCCCCAGAACTTTCATACAAGGATTGTTGTTAATGCTCATGTTCGGTACAGTGAGGTCATAAGACTAGACAGAATGAACCAGTGGATTGCAGCAGTGTTGACAATACAAAACATGGGAAAGTCAAAGACTACAGTAATTACTAACTAGTTTTATAGTATCTGGTAATTTTATATGCAGCAGACTGATCATTTCCATTCAGAATACAGACCCCCATATATGCAAAGATTCATTACAATGGAAGAGAAAAAATTAAATGTTCGGTAATTGATAATAAAGACAGTATATTTATTATGTTACTATATAAGGTATCTGCCACCCCACTACAAATCCAGGAGGAGTTGCCTATTTCCAAAGGAAATATAAATGTTATTTTATAAATTTTATAAATTTAGAAATTATATTTTATAATTGCTTTAAATTTTGACTAGGTATGTTGTCTAAATAACTAGTCGTTGAAGGTTACTTTTAAAAAAAAATCTGATGAATGGGAATTCCTACTAAGACAGTTTAAATCTAAATAGCTAAATGTGTTAAACTATTGGACAAAGTGCCAAGGCTTTTATTGTTTTTTAATAACTCTACTGTTGTCTTAGTAGACGATGCAGAACCAGTTACGGTTATGAGACCAATTTAATCACAGAAAGCAACAAATGATGACTTAAGTATAATACTACTGTGGTTAATTTTGTCCCATTTATAAGTTACAGTATAATTTCAACAGTGTAGTCCTCCAGTACTTGTTACATGCAGTGCTTTTGCCACAGAAAGATAGTGGAAAATCATGACAATTACGTACCTCAAAAAAAAGGTATTCTCTAAACATTTCTCCATACCGTTGATAATCAAGTTTCTCTTTTGTATTGTTATATTCTGGGTTAGAAGCCAAGTGAATTTTGTATAAAGGTTTCCTTATCACGTCATCAACAGCAACTGTTGTACGTCCCATTCCAACACACGGAAAGACCACAGACTTGCAAAGCAGTCCTCCCAGCTTCTTTTGCAACAGCACATCTATGGAAGCCTTGCTATGATAGTCCCAACCCTGAAAATTACATGCAGTTGTGTGAGGCTCGTACTGAAACAGGTTAGTACGGCAAAGACAGACGTCCACAAAAATTCCCAAGCACAATTTGCCAACAGCAATGCCTGATGGCCTAAAAGATTAGATAAAATTTATGAGCACACCCTGCAGCAGGACAAATTTTGGGCCATTTTATTTCCTGTTATTTTTCAGGATTACTGAGACACAGAACTGGAAGAGTTTCAGAGAAGGCCAGCAAGGGTGACCAAAGGCGTGTAACAACCATCACTAAGCATGCCATGACTCTTCGACATAAAGAGGAGAAAAAAAGGAGGAAAAAAAAATAATCAGCTGAAGGGAACTGCTATAGAAGAGGTCTATAGAATCATGAGAGGCTTGTGGAGATTGGGTAGGGAGCAACAGCTTATTGCTTCTTCCAATAAAGGACCTAAGGAGCAGCAACTGAAGCTAATGAATTTCAAAGTGATTAAAGAAGGGAATTGTTCATATAACATTGCTAAGCTGCAGAACTCCCTTCTGCAAGATGTTGTAGCTGCAAGAAGTTCACAGGGGTTCAAAGCAAGGTTAGACAGCCTAATGGAGGAGAAATCCACTTCAAGTTTACTCAAAGATATACACAGAAATACACTTCCAATCTCCTTGAGATGCAAACTGTTGGATGTCAGGAGAGTTATTCATACAAGTATCACTCTTTATTTGTCCCAAGTTTACATGCTTCCTTACATTACCTGCTTTTAACAACTGCCAGAGAAGGGATTCTGAGCTATAAACCTTTGATCTAACCCAGTACAACTATTCTTATAGGGCATATGAAAGTGCAGACATTAGCAAAGCATCATTAAATTTTTAGTTTAATGAATAACACAGAGCAGCACCACTCACCATACATAAATCACAACCCTCCATAGCATATCCAGTGTAACAGTGAATCACATTATGTATTGCTCACTCGCACAACACATGGACTCTTAGCTGGCATATGTGATATGCCAGTTGTATTATTTTCCTGAGTCTCAGAAACTACCCCACTTACACATCTTTAAAATCTTGATACAGAGCAACATAGTCACTGTTATATTGTTATAATCCTTACTTGAACTAATTTGAAGCCAAAATCAATTGACCCATAGCAGCAAGAGTACACAATTTCCATGAAAAAAAAAAAATCACAGTCCTTCACTGAAACAACCTAATTTTGCAGCAGTGTTAAAAATAAAATGTCAACAGTTTGTGGAGTTTATCTGTTGTGGAAAACCTTCTGTTGTGAAGCTAATTAAATATAATGATGGATTGGAATTGTTATTTTGAATTTATTTCAAATGTAGAGATTATACACTGAATGACATTAGAGCCTATTTCTAAAACCTGCTGGTCATTTTTTGAAGTCCACAAAGTGCAACTCCTCCATAATCATTAGTTCCAGCATAATCTGGCCTCACAGCCTGCCCTTTGTAGGTGACAATAAATACACAATATCACTTTCATGGGAGCCTGGCTCTAATGCAAAGGCAAGCATTTTCAAATACTGTATAATTTTAACAGTTTAATATTAAAGAGAGTAGAAAATAAAACTTTTAAGAATATGCTTCCTGATAGCTGCAGATAACAACTTTGTAGTGCAATTCTGCAGGAATTCAAACTCGAACTGAAATACTTCTTCCGAGTGCTGCAGAAAAAAATTTGTATCAGTTTCCTGATTCAGCCTGAAGCAGAGCTATAGCACAGTACTGAGAGATAAACCACATAGTTTATGGTTCCAGTGAGATGAGCAATAATTCACTATAATCACATTTACTATGCCATATTGGAAGTCAAATAGAAAGAAAATCAAGTACCCAACAATATATATTAGTATTCTATCGGTAGTTTTAGTTATACTACTTACGCTGTTGGACTGCAAAAGAGATTGCCCCTTTCATAAGCGTTAGGATTTGCACCCTGATGTCCCAAACAAATTCTGCGTTAAACAGCGAACAATATATTTCATCAAAATTACCCCTGACATTACAGTGAATAAAACACATTAATTATTATTCTAAACTATCACCTAATGTACTTGTTAAAGGCATATCTATTCTACCCAAAAAGAAACAACAGCACTTCAGTGTTGGATGAAGTGATATAAACAAAATCCTGCAGTTCTCAAAGTATATTTTAAGTGTTTTAAAATCTTCCACATTAAAAAAACAATTTTTTTAATTTATATTATTATATATTTTATATTATTATTTATATTTTTTATTTACTGAGGATTGCATTTTGTAGTCTTATTTTAAAATACAGCCTCGAAGTCCATTGTAATACATCAAACAAGCAAAGGTTCTTTTCCAATGAAATAATGCAATTGCTTGTATTTCCATTGCCTTATTTTTTTGTTATACTGTAATACAAAGATAAAAATACAAACACTTGTTTAAGTAACAGGAGCAAACATGTAAATAACTAAAAAAAGATCAGTTACCAAGGAAACTAAAGACAACAGAGTAAAAGGCTCCAAGAATTCTCATTTTTAAAAAGTATTTTTAGAAAAGCAATCTAACATTTAAAGTAATATTCAACTATAAATAATATCATGGATCAAATATATTGTTACATGGATCAACTAATACTAAGTAAACTTTTTTCTCTTTTCAAACAGATCTGCCTACCACAGTTTTCTTTCAGTATCTATCCAGTGCTTCCTTTGATTCTGCCCAAACCATTCTCTCCCAGGTTACTCCCATTTCTGATACCAAATCAGAGTTACAGAGAAACAGAGAAAGCTACAGAGCTCACCCTCTGCTCTAAGGCTGGGTCAAATCTATCTGTGTGTTTTGTTATTGCCACAGGAAGGATACTTGGCTGCGTGGACCACTGGTCTCAACCAATATGGCCATTTTTACATTCCCTGTTGGCTGAACTGTCATCCACTTGCTTGCACCTAACCTGTATTTTAATAATCACTTAACAGGCAAGATGTGGAGATTCTTCTATTGTGAAACTCCTCAATCTTTAAGGGTTTTTTTAACATCATTGGTCAAATTTTCCAAGTGTTTCCTTTGCTTTCTTTTCTGTGCTCTTTCACAGTAGCCATCAAGACCTTGTTTCTTGTCTCTGCTCTCCATGGCATTCCATCAGTCCTCGCTTCTTCTCTACCTCTTTCCTATGTGAGCTGATCAAGCAAACCTAAGCCTATAACAACATATCTGTATTTTCACTTCTCTCTTCCTCCATGCCCAAATCTCAGATGGTTTCTTGAAAAGTTACTACACATAATCTTCACCAAGGTTTTAAATTTAAAAAAAAGAAAAAAATTGAAAAAAATCTGCCAAACATTTGGCTCATTGTTTGGCTATAATCTTTAAATCTGCACTCCTCCTAGAGTCATACTTGTTTAAAAACCAACAGTTTCCTTCAAATTACCTGCAAGATTCAGTCCTTCTCTGTCCAAATTATTAAATGTATTTTCAATACATCTGCCATGCTGGGTTTTTTCCCCAAAGTCCCACGGCTTGATTCTTTTGCCTATTAATCAATTCCCAGGTCATTCTACAAACTCCAATGAGACGATCTTAATTTTGAGCACAATAATGTTTACACTTATATTTGTATCAATACATTTCAGTGAACAAAAAGAAGGGGCGTCCCCATGAATCGTTTCAGTGTATCTATCCCTCTGAATTTTACTGGAAACTCCTTACTACTTAATCAAATTTCATGCATTTGGAAAGAAAACTATTGCTCTCCGAAAGTATTTTTATGAGCTGGTACCACAGGTTATCCCAATGGTAATCATCACTAGAATAATTAACATCAGGCTTGTCAAGCAAATTCAATTGCATTCTTTACAAACATAAATAATTCCCTTTAATAAAAGGGAAAAGAGTGTGTGCAATCCAGTTTTGCCTATTTTTTTGGGGGGGGTTTTGCCTATTTTGTTTTGGGGGTTTGCATTTGCTTTGTTTAAAACATGCCTAAATACAGCTTGATAAATCTAAACATGGGCACTTCAGTAAATATGCTTCCTTTCAGAAGTTATACATAAACACAAACTTAACAATTAAGGACAAGATACAAATACTTAAGTTTCTTAAAACAGGATAAAAGGCTTGTGTACATTATCAAACCAAAAGGAAATTCTAACTATGGAACTTTCATTAAAGCAAAATGCCAAAGAACATCCCCCCCCCGCCCCAACCCTCCACAGGGCTTTGAAAACTTACTAAACATTATTCTTCCCTTAAAGGGGGGAAATTCACATTGATTTCCACACACACACCCCGCCTTAAATAAAAGGAAAGCACTCTTTGTTCTCAAAACACAAACAGATGCAAAGTGATTGAATTACTGTTGCTGGTTAGCTCCCTAAATGTTACAAATGCTGCTGTAAAAGTTTGAGTCCTCTGATTTGCACAAAGAGCATTAATGGTTTGTGCAGTGCATAATTAACCTAAATGTATGCTTCCCTCAGGTCAACAAAATATAAATACCAAATTACCAAAAGGAACAGCCCCTTACCCCTTTTTTTTTGAAGATAGGAACTTCTACTTCATTTACTTACTTTGCCAAATAGTAGCATCTACTTCTGCAAAGGTCATTGTTAAAGTTATGGATAAATCAGTAAGAAAGTCCTCCTTTTTCCATAGTACTTGATACGTTCCTCTTCCTCAAATTATTGACGGTTAAGATTTGACGATTACAAGGGGAAAGAACGGGAAATTATTAATCAAAGTTCAAACAGGGATTTGAATTCTGTTTCATTCTTGATGTTCTCTTACGTCTTGATCATGAGTAAGGTCACATCCATGATATTCACAAGTAATGACAAATACAGACTTGTACTGAACTTTCTTTATATATACATATGATAAACTCCATTTGCTGTTTCTCAGCCTCCAATGCTTTTTCTCCCAACAGTTACCTCACAGAATCAGAAGACCAATAAAGCTTTTAGAGTATATTAAATTCTGGCACAAAGTTTTGAATAAGATTCTTACACTTAAGTAATGGCTAGGAACTCCACAATAATAATACAAATGGTTTTGTTCTGTTGTTATATTCTAGCGTTGTTTAATTCTGCACTGCAATTACTACAGCTATTGCTTTATTAATTGTCTATAGTATCTGAAACAAATGACGAACAGAAAATACAAATTGACTACTTTTGTTTTACACCATTACACAGCATTACATTTCCTCCAAGTCAGTGATCCTAAACAATCAATGCAGAAAAATCAATCAGAACATCTTGATGAACTCCACTAGACTGGTAATTAAGATGAACATACTAAGGCAAATCATTGGGTAACTTAGTCGGGTGGAAGAAAAAAAACTATTTAATTTAAATGGCCATAAGCAGTTACGAAAGCTACTTTTAATGAACTATAAATATGTTTACAAATTAGGATAAAAATTTATCAAAATCTGAGTGTATTTTGTAATTATTTTTTTTTTACATGGCAAGGGGAGGAGCACCAGATAGAAAAATAATATCAGAACCAATGTTTAGTTATCCTCAGAAAAGTTTAAAACAGAAACATAACATCAGGCATCCAGTTAGGATAAAACAAGATAGCTTTGCTGAAGTCAACAACGCTACAGTATTGGTTTGAGTTCAAAAGCTCCTCAATAAAGTCTGTCTACACCCAGCATTCCTTAAAGCAAATACAATTTTGTATTTTACTGATGGTGTTTTTCCCGTCAGCAGAAAACCTCTGAAGTACCTGAAAAATAACATTTACTTATTGTAAACTAGGAAAGCCCTGGAAGACACAAAAACGCTTGTTCTGCCAGGAATCCAGCATGGCGAAAGACACTGAATGGATCACCGCATTCAGCATTGAAGCAAATAGCCGTCAGCCTGCAGTTCATCCCCTAGAAGCTTATTACTGCACCACATAAACAGATTTTTTTTTTTCCTGAAGTAAACTGAAACACTGTCTCTCTCAGCCACTTACGCCAGCTTCCCTTCTCGAATGCCCTCACTTAGGGAGCTCTTTTACGCTGCCTGTCGTGACTGTCAGTCTGTCTTAAACACCACTTGCGCAATCAATATCTGAGCAAGAAACTAAGACTATGGACACGCAGGGCAATGTAATGCCTTGCAGAGGTAGCGTACAAGCTGGGAAAGGAGAAGGGTGCAGAGGTAAGCATGACTCTCAAGCCCAAGGCTTGGTGAACATATACAAAAAATATATATGGGAGCCCACACTAAAAAACACGTATGCCAACTGGTATCCCAAACCTTCTGCTGATTAAACCCACAAGCAAAGGAGGAGTTACAGTATGCCTGAGCTGCAAAGACTGTGTCAGCAAGGTTAACAGGTAACTCGCTAATTCTTTCTCTTACAGGGGTAAATAAACTCCATTTTCTAGATGATCTTCACACTGAAATAGGCTAAGTTACCATAAACATTTAATTTTCATTCTCGGTGTTTAGGTGACAAGACTGCTAGGCTAATCTCCACCTACTGAAGACTAACCATTTCTCTCAAAGGGTTATCTTACCCTTTTTTCCTCTCTGTGGACTGGCTTTCATGACTCATACACATTATATGTCCTGACAGTTTTGGCATTTGTACCTTTTTCTTGTGCGGTGATGTTTCTGAGGTCTTGCATTGTAACCTTGATTGTAACCTTCTATCGTAAACAGAAGTTTACAATCCTTACAATTCTTCTTTACAAAGAAATCCAGTCTTTCAGCAAAGCTTTGCTATGTATATAGTAGTATAAATATAACAGTGTTCACAATTAAAACAGGAGTTGCAACAAGGAGGAGATGCGAATGCTGTCTATTATCTTACCTATGAATATACTAAAGCACATGGACCATTTTAAAAAAATCAAAAGCTTACCTGCAAATTTAATACTGTACAAATAAAACAAAAATTTGTCAGATAATAGGCAATCGTTGCCATTATACTTGAAAAGGAAATAGAAATAGGAAGACAACATGTTTGATGTTGCACTATTTAGAACAAGAAATAGTAATTATGATACTGACTGTTATACACCATGTTGCTTTCCATGACACAAGGTATAAACGATTTCTGTATTATCTGCAATTTTGATTATCCAGAATCGATCTTATTCTACTGTGGAGAATATAGGATGCAGAAATATGTACAATTTAAGACGAAGTTAAAACATCAACTCAATCGATATGACCTCATCCCAAAATTTCTGCCACTTACATTATCTCACCTAAAACTAAGACACTTAGTAAACACAAAGGCCAGAATAGTTCTTACAGTTTTCTTGTTAGATTTATGCACCTCTCATTAAAACTTCCCATAAAAGAAAGGCACCTCCTTTACTCTGAAATTCACTGTAATCATTATTCCCACTTATTCTGAACACTTGCCTCATGTAAGCATAATCTTTACATGTGAAAGTATGCCATACTGCAGTAGTCAGCAAGCTTAGAAAGACGCATTTCTAATCTTCTTACAATGGGGACCCACTTGAATTGTATGTTGATAAAATGTTGTACGTAGCAATAGTATTTACAAGTTAAATAAAATATTTTTACATTTTATACCATAGTATTTCTTAAACACATGTAGTTTAACACATTGGATTCCATATAGGTTTGTCAAACTTCTCCAGATTTTACTACTTCTGCAAAATCAGATGATAGAACAATGATCAGATTAGTGCTGCCTCTGTTGAAGGCTGCAAATGGTCCACATTCAAGAAACTAAACAAAATTACCATCTAGATCATAAAGAGTTTTTACACAAACCTGTTAAGAAAAGGACTGACAGACTTTCTCCCATTCTGCCAGGTTAAAGGGAGGCAGCATTTAAAATTAAGCAAATGCCTATCTACTTGGCAGAGTTAATTTCACTTAAAATTGAAATATCAGACAGCACATGCAAGTTAAGGAGGAAATTTTATTAAAAGTGTGCAAATTTAAAAAAAAAAATCCTAAAATTCATTATGTCTAGCTGAAACAATAGTTTCCTATTTTTTGTAGCTGTAAAATATTTCAGAAGTTGTACGTTTTAGAAGTACTTTATGGAACTGCAAAGGACCTGATATTCTGAGGTGTTTTAAGTGAAACTGCAGCTACAAGGTTTCTTTAAAAGCAAAGGTCACTAGAGACCTAGGTTTCTACTGACTATAGTGTCCCACCTGCTTTTTTCAGGGTAAGTCATTAATTACCTAAACCATTACTTAGAAGTATTTCCTTCGTATAGTATCATCTATTATGTCAGTATATCTAGACATAGACTGACCACAAAAATGGTATTGGCTTAGATTTACATGAGGAAAATTCAAAGCAAAAAAATTATCAGTCTAGCTATGTTCAGACGAAGTCAGCCCTAATGCATGTCTAATAATGCCCGTACTGACAAACCTGGTACGCTCCAGTGCCAGCAGCGGTCTCTTTTTTTGGGAAAAGATGCAGAAATGTGGGAAGCTGACTTCATCACAGGATTGCACAACCAAAGATCTACAAAATTAGAGAGGAGTAGTAATGAAATTATTAAATTAAAAACTTTCAGGGAGGGGGGGCTGTTTTGTTTTGTTTTGGGTCTGAAACATTTCTTCATCTAATTCTGTAAATAGACATGCTTCTTATCTTTTGGGGGAAAATGCATTAGTAGGATATTTAACCTTTTAAAAATAATATTTGCAATAGTATCAGCAACAGATCATGCATTTAAATCTTCCGGAAGAGGCTATTGTATAGTAGCATAGACATACACCATCCTGACAAAACGGTTTAGCTTTGTTTTAGAAGAATTACTGGGTGAGAAGTGCCAGTCCAGCCTCCATTTCAGAAGGGCTCTGGCATTTCTGGCAGCAAACTAGCTAAAATAGAAGGGATCAAATGTGATTATAGTAAAACAATAAGAACCAGGTGATAGATTCACTGGACATTAGGGATTATGACCTTGCAGAATCACATTTGGAACCAATATGTTTGAGATGATGGGGTTGGTTGCTTTGCTTTCAGTCTGTGTCTTCACCATCAAAAAGGAAATCAATACATTCCTCTCTACTGCAGCTCCGGGCGTCTTGAATAAGCCAGCATAGCACATCTGAGCAAGACAGTCTGTGGTAACCTCATCTCAACTTTCTTAGATCAGTGAAGTCTCCAAGTCTTGTCTAGGAGATTGTCCACTATTTTACCCTCAGTTAAGGTTCTCCTTGCTCAGTCATACTGGTTTATTAGCTTACAGAAGGCCTCAGTAAGTACATTAGAACATATGAAAATAACAGCTGTATCCCTTCATGCCTACAATGAGTTTGGAAAGTACCACTGGAAGGAAGATTTCCTTACTTTCTTTATATTTGTGATTTTGTCGCTATGTTTTCCATACAGCTGTGAATACTTCTGGGGTTTGGTTTGGGTTTTTTTTCTATTACTACAACACCATTAGGGAAAAATTCTGATTCTGCTACAGATATATATTTTGTTAAAAAAAGCCACCACCACCCCCCCAAAAAAAAAAGAAGAAAAAAAAAAAAACAACCCTGAACAACAGTATTTGAAAAGAGGAGATGTGTTTCCAAAAAGCCTGTTAAGAAAAAATGGTCAGTCAAAACCCAGCTAACCAAACCCTACTAGAATTCTCAGAGCTGATGACAATGTATTCAAAAGCCAGGAAGATGCATTCAGTAAACATTTCATGATAGCAAGCTTAAAGTTACTTTACTCTCTTCATTCAAATACATTCTTATCAGAAGTATAAAAATTTTAGAAAACATTATTACAGTACAGAAAGATCAAAATGTGCAGCTGTTGAGCTGTTAAGTGTAGTCAGGATGGACTTTATTAATTGAACACAGAACTGAGCTAAAAATCCTTTCTTTCTAAACCATCTATACTGAGAATATCAAAGCAGGGTACAGGAGTTAGGTGCTCATACTGTCTTTGTGCACCGAACATACAATGAAATTACAAGCTTGGTATGAACAACAGAAAAGAGAAGCAAGGATAAAATGCAAAACTGAGCTCTAAAAGCTTTCAGAAAAAAAGATTTTATTAATTTTATGGATGAGACTGATAACACTCACTTCAAAACATGAGTTGTAAAAATATATCTTAGCTTCTCCTTATCTGGTAACTAAACAATAGCCCTTTTCAGAGTTTTTTTTTCTTTTCATACTTAGTTTATTGCATGTACTCTGTTGCCTTCCAGCCAGAAATATTAAATATTTTTATGACTACACCTGGATAGATTTTCAGTCATATGCTCCTTTTCCTATTCAAATACTACATTACCTAGCATAAATGCAAAACACTTCAGTGCTACGTTTCCAAGTGACTGTTCCTACCTTTACTGCGGAATGGGTGTGTTTTCTTACAGTGACTAGCTAATGGAGGACAGGAGCTTCATGATTAATTTAATTTTAACCATGAAAGTAGGAGATGGCTACATAAGGATCACCAGATGGGAAATCATCCTTTTATAAGTCTCACTTTGCCAGTATCAATCTGGAATTTCACTGTGGATGGATTTTCCCTTTTACTCTCTGATCTCTACCCAAGCCCAGATGTGTAACATTTGTGTTCTCAGCGATCTTTACTTTGTGTATTTGTACAGCAACTAGCACAACAGAGCCTTGATCAGGGCTCCCAGGCACTGCTGTGATGAAAAATAAGCGAATATTTTTCCTAGACAGTGTCCAGGAAATGACTGCATGCTGGGTTCAATCAAACAACGAAGTCTATTAGAACAGGATCAGAGTCTCATTTATTAGGAACTGTGTGTCTAGACCATGGCTAATCTGAATGGAAAGAAAAATACGCACCATCTTATGGTCAAGCTCTGCTTAATTTCATAGAACATGAACACACATTTTCTAGTGAACTAGTTTTGAAAACTATTCATCTGTGGTTTGATATCTAATGAGTTTTCTGCTCTTAGCATTTGTTGTGAGCTTACTTAAAAAAAACAACAACAAAAAACCAAACTTTGTCAAAGCATGTATATAAATTTTAATACTAAAAAACAATTATAATTCATTAACTTGATTGTATTTTAAACCACTCTCACTGTATTAAGTAATAAAAAAGATGACATCATTTGACAAGCTGCTTGATGCCATCTTTTTCTGTTCCTATATTACACTTGCTTTAAAACATTAAGTATTTTCTGTACTATACAGTTTTTATCTCAGAATATGTTCTCAATTCCTTATGCTGCCACTCACATGATACAGGTCAAAGACCTGCATAGCCTCTCAAGCATAACTTCTGAGCTGAATGATGTAGAAAGTATCTTCCATTTATTTACTAAAATGCCACACTTTAATCACAGGTCAATGAAGAATAAAAGCTTCTCATTAGAAATTAAATACCTATGAAAAGTGTGCCTGCATTCTGATTGGTATATAATGGGAAAAATCAAAAAAGCGCGTGATTCTTATAATTACATACTTTCCAGCCCCATGGTAGCTCACTCTCTATGAAATGTCAACCAATGCTACGGGGCAAAAACAGCAGAGAACATGAGGAATGGGTAATTTAAAATGAAAATCTGTGCTTCTGGCTTCACACTCTGAGCATTCTACTACATTAGAAGAGGTCTGGAGAATTATTGCTTTTGCAAATAAGAGATTTAAAATCCAAACTAGATCAGAAGCATGAATTTGTCTTTGAGATGTGGAAAGAATTTGTTATCCACGTATTATTCAGTTGTTCCTCTACATTACTGGTAGCTACTTTTACAACATTTTATATAAATCTACTGTGAATGAATGCTGAGCATAAGAAGGTATATTAGAGACCATACATTAAACTGTAATTTCATAGAGGAGTTCTGAGAAGTTATGTTTCTGCTATATTCTGATCTTCCTTTCCCTGAACTCTGATGCAGCAGCAAGAAATGGGAAAATGAATGTATAATGGAGGTAATATATTCCCGTCTAAGAAACAGGAGGTTTATTATTCTTCCAGTACTTCTGTCAGTGAGGTATTGGATAAAAACAGGAGAACACAAAATAACAAAGACTTATTACTAACTAATCTGTATTTTAATAAAACATTAAGAAATACACACAGTAAAATATTGCATATGAACAGATACAGAAGAGACTGTACCAGACTTTACTGGACTTGTGTGATCTGATTTTTGTCTACAATAAGGAAATTACATTGATTATTTATAGACCTGAAACAATTAAAGTGTTACAGAAGAAACTGCTGAGTGTTTCAAGTGAAATGAATATGAAACAACTCTAAAACCTTTTTAAAAAAATAAATCTCCACATTTTGTCATACAAGAAAAACAAAGTACACAAATCCTTTTAAATACTTAAACCTTGCAGTTGAGGCCACATTAATCCCTTCAACTAGGTAAACAATTCATTCCAAAAAGTATTACTGGACAATAATGAAATGAATTGCTTGAACAACAGTTCAGAAAATTACATAGCAGGCTCCAAGTTCAATTTGTAGCTGTAAATGGAATTATTAAGATTCATGTTCCCACATCACTCTGCTTACCAAGCCACTGACAGCAGGTTTTTTCTCTGCTTCTCAAATAAGTGAGAGTCTATGTAGCTGAACAAACTCAGTGCTGCTAGGCCATGGAAGGACCACCCGCTTTGAGAATTTTAAGATATTTTACTTGAACTACAACTTTATTAGCCAAGAGACTGTTCCCCTCATTCCAGAAAGCTGCCACTGTAACAGAGCAGCTTTTACACCTACCAGTGCTTTTAATTGGCTTCAGCTGCATGTGATTAAGTCAGGTAGAAAAGTCGGAAATCACAGCAGTTATCTACATGGGGAAAAATCCACAATACAGCAAAGACACCGAAGGATCTCTGTCATTTAAGACTGTTTCTATGTTTAAAAAAATCACAACTATACAGACACTACACGCCAATGTCTTCACTTGGGCAGACTCTCTTTCCTCAGCAGTTGCCTTGGTCCTTACATCTGTACATATAGCCTACATCTTTTTCAATGTGTAATTCAGTAAAGAAAGTTCCTGCTGCACTGTGTGGGATAAATCCTTTCTTTAAAGATTCATATAGAGCAAAGTTGTCTTCTATTCCAGCTTCTCCTCTCTCTCTTTCCTATCAGTGACATTGTTCTGCATATTGCTGCTCAGGTCACCTCTTCTGAGATGAGGGTTGGCTGTAGAGTCCAACACACCAGTCAAGAGGGTCCCTTCCCCTCCTGCACCATTTGGTCCTAAACTTAGGTTCTGCGAAATTATGAGATGCTCAGGCAAAAGATGAAGGCAGGAGAACTTTTATCTAGCCATTCCTGAGAAAATGAATGAATGTTTTCTTTTTCCATTTAGACAAGGACATTACAACTATTATTTGCATGTTCATCTTGTCAAGATTAAATTTTTGCAAGATTTTCTACTATTGAGAAGCTGAAGGCAGCAAATGGGCTGTTGTGTTTTACAAAGGATAATTCCATAATATGTGACAATACCAGTAAGCTTTCTCATTACAAGGTTAGAGTTTTATATGCTTATCTAAGGGATCCTTTTGTAGCTTATGAGATAATACCCTAGGTTAAGAAGATCTGAGAGATGTAATAAGAACAAGTTGCTGAAAAAAGAGCCTTTGTCTAGAGCCTCAACTTGCCAATCCTCTAAGCGTGCTGCAAAGCTCATCTTTTACCATTCTCTGCTTGGGTTGTTGAAGTGAATATAT
Organism: Phaethon aethereus; assembly: GCF_964289735.1. NCBI lineage: Eukaryota > Metazoa > Chordata > Aves > Phaethontiformes > Phaethontidae > Phaethon > Phaethon aethereus. The sequence goes on along the minus strand of NC_138578.1, from coordinate 30,814,480 downwards.
TTATGGTCTCTGGTTACTCCAATTATGTTGTAATTGGTAATGCATAGAGAGGCATGCTAAACTCTAGTTGAATGAACATACAAACAGTGGGGAAACGTAGATATCAAAATACATTTTTATGGTGTAGGCTTCTGAACAGCAGTAGGCAAGAGGTTTCATACTCTGTTTTCTAGAAACATAGCAAGCAAGAACATTTTTCTCCACAGCACAATTTTGCAAGCAGTGGAAGATTCCAGAAGCCAAAAGGCAATATCCACTAAAGCACAATACCACTTCTGTAAAGCAGTTAAGCTCATTGACTACTTAAGCACCAGAACACTGTTTGGGCTGCCATTATAGTGGTTCTGTATCCAGACAAAGGGGCGGGGAATCAAAAGCAGAGAGACTTATGAACTTAAGAGGCTCTTGAATCTCTGGTGGGAAACATTTAAAGAAAATAAAATGCCTTGCTGTTTTAATTTTAGTGCCTGGAACATGTAAAAGCATTGTATAGCACTACTTATTTCAGCACGTGCAACTGTAGTTGGATACAATTGAGCGGTACATATATATGAATCAAAATAATTTTATGGGGCTAATCTGATTAAGGACATTAGGATTTTGTATTTTTAATGTAAATTATTTGCATGTTTCTGATTCATATTATTAAGTGACCACAACAAATGTACTACTGAAACAATAAGATACTCAGATTATAGAAAATTAAGTTGTCGTACCATTTGATATGAAGTTTCTATAGTAAAAATGCAAAAAATTCTTACTACGATCTACTTAAAAATGCAAAAGATGCAAGTTTACCAGTAACTGCAGTATCATGTGTGAATACATCCCTAGCCCATAACCTTCTCAGAACATGAACCTTTTTCTTTTAACTTTTCTCTAGAGTGCCTAAACTGTTGGTATTATACAAGATGTATGCATATATTTGTATTTGTCCGGTTTCAAAAAGGACAGAAATCCAACATTTCACACTGAATTGCTCGAGAACTACACCACTTCTGTTCCTTTGAATATCAGATACAGAGGAGTACAAGTATCTAATTATGTGATTCTTTAAAATTCTGTTCTTTACAATTGCTTGAAACATCAGGAATTTTGAGCTCTATGACCAAAACATCCAAGCAAAAAAGGCAACAGGACAAAGAAAAAGGGAAGCAAGTACTCTCGCCAGTATTAAGCTCTTTCCCAGGTATCTTGTGACTTATCCTAAAAGCTTAAATTAAATAGGAGGTACCTCTAAGGTCAGGTGGCTTTTCAGTTGTTGTTTTACATCAGGTTAAGATACAAGTTATAGAAAACCACAAGACATATATAGACATAAAATCTTATTAGGTTTATTCCTTACCTCCTCCTTGTTTAATTTTTCAACTCAATTGTGTACGAACTTAAATTCTGTGGACTCCTGTGAATGTCCCAAACAAATCACATAGACCCTAGACTCCAGGCATATGGATTTAAAGAAAAAAAGAACACAAAAAACAGCATTAATAACACTAAAATAATTTATTTTCCTGTATTCACCTAAGTACTGTACAATATTCTGATGTCAAATGGTTTGACAAACCCTTCCAGAACGACTTACACAATCCTCTCACCAGTCATACAGTTACATTAAAAACCCTACGTGTTTTCTTCAGATAGGTGATAACAGAGCTTTTGTGGGTGAACTGACAACTGGACACATGCTTTCCATTTGGTATCCAGGAAAGACATGTCATATTTAAAACAATTTCATTCATTGATTCTTCATTCTTATTTTGATGGTGGCTTTAAAGGAAATTTGATTTAGAAAAGTGAATGCAACTGCAACATCAGTTTCTATTTTTATCACCTTTCAACTACTTCAGTTCACAAATATCTGTGTCTCTGAGCTCTAACAGCGTGATGGGCATTTTCTGCTTACGCATCATTATCAAATAAAAAAAAATCCTGCAATGTACCCTTTCGTCACAGCAGGTTACATTACATTCTCAGTTATACTGCACAACTCACTGTATTCATATTACATGGGAATACATCCTCCTCATCCTCAAAAAGCTGCCTTAAAACAGCAGTGATAGGAATAAAATCTATTTTAAAATGCATTTTGTAACTCAAAAAGTGTTAGATGTAATTAAATATATATAACAAGAAAATCCCTTAAGAGAACACCATTTACAAAGTCATCATGCAGAGGGGGAAAAAAAGTATGTGATATCATAAATTCCAGGTAATCATTACTATTTACTGACCTTTTAAAAAAATAAGTGTTAATCGATGGTGATGGGTGAGACTGTTCAAGAAACTAGGTGAACACATAGAAAGCTACCTCTTTGTGGTAAAGTAATACATGAAATAAACACTACATATTTATTGTGTTGGTTTATAAAGCATAGTAAAAAGTAAGTACCCTTACAGCTCATTTTACTGACTACTTCCCACTATGCATCAGTGTAAGCCTACAAGTTTTTAACATATTTGATCTTTTATTCTCAATACATGCAGCATATAAATGAATGTGAAGTGTAGGTTGCTTGTGTGCTTTTGAAGATGCATGTTTTTCACTCTGCATCTCACCAGCCCATAATGAAGTTCATGTCTTCCTTAAAAGATGAAGCAATTGTTCATTTTACCCTGAGTGACCTCTGCCGGTAAAAATAACTTACACACACGTTAAAAGTCTCCACTAAAAGCATTCCCGGTTAAGTCATGTACATAAACGCGCACATACAGAAGCACGTTCACACTCATTTTTCTTTATATCAGGTAGATGTATACACAAAATTAAAACACTTGCGTGCTCAGGCAGTTAGAGTGCAAGAAGCATTGAGTAAATCTGTTGAGGCACCCAGTTTATCTTTCTCCCAGAGTCTTTTAAAGAACTATAGAGCTAGAACTTGGTTTAAAGGCAGCATATTTGAAGTGGCAGCTACTAAATAACTAGTGGCATATGATGTATAAGCCTAGAGTTTACTTTTACGTATAGGTCTGGGGTAATACTGTGGTACAAAATAGTTTCTACCATTCATCTTTCCGGAAGACACATCTGAATCTGGAATGCAGCCTTGTGTATATGTCATGTGAGGGGTTTTTAGAGTTCATAAACTGATCTAATCAAATCTTATTTTACCATTATTTTTAGTAATTAGAAGTCAGTCTTAAGAGTGACCTCTAGTTTCACGCATCCTTAATGAAGTATAACTAAAAATTATTTATTTTGCAGTATATCCGAATGATACCGTGCATAGCTCTAATTTAAAGTGGTTAGAACCATAAGATCATTACAATACAGAAAACCAAAAGACAACTAAATTATATTCATTTGCACTGTGATGTTTGCATTATAAAAATATTCACATACTACTAGGTTAGTAACGGCAAGAAAACACACCAAAGTACCAATTAAGAACAGGTACCCAAAGAGCCACCAGTTTTGGCATCTGTCAGTAAATATTTCTGAGATAGCATGAAAAACACATATATAGAAGCAAAAGATGTTTCATGTTTCTGATACTGTAACTAATGTCTAAACTCAGGTCTTCACAGAAGTGTCACAGCTGATGCAGTTGGTGCACTCTAAAGAGTTCTGACCAAGAAAATTATTACAATTCATGACTGCTTATCACTGCAATATTCTATCATATTTAACAATGTCCATGGAAAAAAGAGAAACATTAGGTCTCTGCTTCAGCAAATACTGAAATCTATTTATATGCAAATAAGCTATCCATTATTAGTATGAGAAGAGACACAGGCATAAAGGAAGAAATAAATTATCACAAGAAACCTTTAATGAAATCTATTTCAAAACATAACATTTTACAAGAGCCCTCACTCATGTAATATTTGTTCAAGCCTAGAAGGGAATTGGCGAGTTCTGCACTTAGATGAGTAGCGATACCACATTATTTCCCATGCCAATTTGTTATATAAAATGCATTTATCCTTCCTTAGGAACAACTTTATAATTGTGAATATACTGTTTCCTTATAAAGAAGTGTATTCTCATGCTACAATGCAATTTTATGCCCATTTTCCTACTGGCAATTTTAAATTATTTCCATTTTTTGTTGAACTATGAACATAAGAATGTGGAAAAAGATCAAGATTGTACATTTTTATTCTAAGACTGATTCTTCAAAGAATAAGGCAACCTCTGAGAAAACTCGATTTCATGGCTGAAAATCCCAAGTTGGATCCAGTGCCTGTTTTTTGTTTAAAAAAAAAAAAAAAAAGCCCAGAACTCTTCCTGCCTACAAATAAGATGTCAATAGCCTAAAATCTGTTTCACTGAAATAAAAAATGTTAGGTAACTCAACTGAAACATACAGTGAATACTGCAAAGAAAAGCAGGAAATAATTTAATGCCAATCCCTTACATTTAGAGCTTTGAATAGCTGAAGGTGAGCCCGGATGCCAAAATTCTAAATACCGGCTCTTCTTACTCCTCCAAGCCCATGTTTATTTTCCTTGCCAGAAGATGAGCTCATGTAAACGATACTTAAGGGGAGATAGTCACAGAAAGTTTGACACTATAACACTATACTATGATGTTTTTGGAAAGACAAATTAAAATATCTTTTTTTTTAATTCCAGATTTTCAGCCAACTACCCCAAAACCTGTTCTCTGAATATATAATTTTAAATAAATCCTACTTCTGTGGAATCCTCGAGTACCCTGGGAACCTCACTCAGCAGAACCAGAAAATTCCCCCTGCTACTACTTTTAGCCCCAGTTCCAAGACAAAAATACCTGTGTGCTGCATCCGAGAGGCCTCCTGCATCTATGAGATGAAAGTGAACTAAGCAGTGTGTTATTAATATTTGCTTGACTTGAATCCCGACACAAGCACACTAAAATCACAACTGGCGACAGTATGTAAGCATTCCGTCACATTGCTAATGGGCAACCAGTAACAAAAATATAAGCACTTTCTAATACAGCTCAGCCAATGCATATAAAGAACACACAAGTACACACAGTCAGACGGTCGTGGTGTTGTTGCAAAACAGGGAATAGGATAACGTACAAACAGTACAACCTGCAACCAAGGATGTTTAACAGGCAGCGAATGTGTGTGATGGAGCCAGAACAAGACCTAGTCCAAAAATAAGATGAGATGAACTGCCTGGAGCAGACTAAGTCCTCTCCCTCTTCTTTTGAAGAGAAGGTGAGAAGCATAAAACAACAATGATGAGTGCTGAAAAATGGGGAAGAAAAAGGTCGCTCTTCGGTGTCAGCTCCCCTTATCAAAGAGGGCTGGAGCCTGGCCACTCAGCCTCAGCAACTGAGACCCGTGCAGACCACAGCCACCAGCACTAATGACACAGCATCTGCTCCGTGGGGCTCTACACGCACTGCTAATGTCGGATATGATCGTTAAGGACCATCTGCTTGACTACTTAGTGATAATGATTGATAATGACTAAGAGCTAACCATTAACACAAATTGTATCGCTAATGAATGCCAGTCAAGCAAAGGGGTACTCTGAAGTTTGAAACTGGCCTGATCCATCCATCTTTCCAAAGATGCCCATCACAGCAACCTCTCACTCCATAACTTACATACAGCTGTACAACTGTTCAGTTGCAACAGTGCACTCAAATATGGGGAATGATACCTACAAAATGAAATTACTGAAAATTACTAGTCACACTTCAACTAGAAGATCTGAATGTCCATGTTGTTTCGTGAAACTGTAAGAAGTTTTTTTAATGCAAGCAACACTAAGAATCTTCAATTTAATAATCTTATTTAAGCATATACTTTTCTCTATTTCAATCCTTCACTTCCTAAATAAAATTGAATATTTAACAGATTTATTACATTGTCACTGAGCTGCTTCTCGATCTTGCTGAATTAGTAATTCCAGACATAATCTTATCCTGAATTACAGATTAGCTCTAGCAAAGGACAGCCAACTCAGTAGCTACTGTATTTGAAGAAGGACTTTAAGAAACACTGTTACACTGTCAAATCTTGTAATTTATTAATTCATAGTGACACGTCAAAAATGGGGCATTTGCCAATAATGCTTTCAGTCAAATTTTGAACTCTCTCTAACTCTGCTTCCAGTATCAGTGGTACAAAAAGAATAAAAAGTAAAGAAGAACAAGAAAATTTCTTTAATGGGTATAATAAATCAAAATTACATCAGTAAGAAGCATTTATAGTATATTTAACTTCACAGCACTCATGCCACTCAAGTCAATCTGTAAAATTATATGTTAATTTCCATTCAAGTCATATTAAAAAAAAAAACACTAAAGGTTTCCCCCAATGCACCTCCTCTTTAACTTTCTCATTAATCAAATTATCCCATATTCCCTCAAAACCTTTTTGACTACAGTGACACTACTAGAAAGGCCACAGCTATTTAACTTGCTGCTGTTGAAATCTGCCAACAATAGCATTCATAACATTACTAAAAGGTTGTATTTTTCAAAGACTGGGGTCTGTTTCTGTCTGCAACTAATGTCATACCTCCCAGTTGCTTAGAACCTACAAGTTGCTCAATTACTACTCATTGGTAGTTCATTACTGCTGCCAATTACTTTTTCAATACTAATTTTAAGCGCTGGATACGATATGGAGAGAGGAAAAAAAACCCAAGCAGTTCTGAATATTTCAGTCCTTCTAGATAGGGGGGATGACTCACATCAGTATATGTCAGGACTAATGCTTTGTATCTTAGCATGTAATATAAATTGGCATGTTAAGGAAATGTCTATTTCAAGTTTTCTTAAAACAGGAGAAATTACTGGATGAGCCAGAACTACTGATATTAATAGAAATGGATTCATTAAGGTTTCCAGTGTACTATCTGGGCAAAAAAATACATTTCATAAGCTCCATTTCTTAGATAAAATGGTGATTCGCAACTAAAAATATATGATAAGCATACACTGACATGTCTGCATATGGCCCTTAGTTTATTAGACTTCTACGAAGTCAAATTAATATCCCAGTATGATACAGTATTTATATACCTTATCTTCTGAAATGGAGTATACAAACTACAGACTCATCCTGGACTTAACGAACTTACTACAACCGATTTTATGCTCACATCAACTAAAGCAAGTTAGAAATTTATATTGATGTCACAGGACATATGATTGAATTAATTGTTTAATTAACTGGCAGTCAACTTAAAAATAATTTTGCCACTGTGCTTGCAATGAATGGTTTAAATATATGGAAGCAATGGTTAATTAACATTCCCAACCATACCACTTGAATCCTCAAAGACAAGAAGAATCGGGAAAGTATAGCCAGTTTTTGTTGATTTCAGTTCTATCATTTGTAGGTAAAGATATCTGTACTAGACTAACTCGTATCATTGTTCTTTATTGTCTCCAATTTTATTCCTTAGTCTAACAAATAATATTGCCAAAAAACCTTTCCTTGCCTACAGCTTGCACCAACAATTATAACCATGTCAGTAAAATATGGAATATATTTAAATTTGCCATTTGGGTTGGAAATAACATGAAGTAAAAAGACACTATGCTAAATTGTGACACTGTGTTCATAAGCTTATGAAAGAAACACTCTATCATCCCCAGAGTACTACATCTGTAACCCTCTGCCAATCTGGCCTAACTCCAGACACTTGCTCCAGACACACAGCAAATAACAGAAAAAACTCAGAAATCATCTCCTTCACCTAAATCTAGAAGAGATAAAGCAGAAGAAGAAAACCATATACTTTCCAACAAATTCACATAGAGCAATCCCAACATTTGTCGAAACACTACAATTTACCCAACATCAGAATTACTCAGTATCAGCCATTCAGCACCAGGAAACAATGGCAATGACAACAACTATCTCAATAGCAAGACGACTGCATGAGAAGAAGCATCAGTAATATAAAACTATTACTATTCAGCATATAGATGGAGGTACCATTCAACTTTCCAGTTATCAGCTTAACCAAATTACCACTATGTGAGAATACTCTGCCTCTGTAAAAGCCTGCGGCTCCAAGAAGCATCTAAAGATCGTATCAATGTGTGGGGAATTAGATAATGTTTTTCACTGACTAACTCTTAAAAAAAAAAAAATCATTCCATCATCAATTAAGCTACTTTTAACAGCACTTCCCATCATGACAACCCCCGGAAAATGATCACCATAAAAAAATATTGGACATGCCATACACAATGCAATCACACCTGGGACCTTTACATTAGGAAATGAGCAGTGATGCGCTCAACAAAATACACAACTCATCTTTTCTCCCCCTCTCACCCAAAAGAAATCTATCCAGGTTTTACCATCCAAAACCCAGCAGTTAAACCTGCAAACAGAGCACAAGCTATAGTAACTTAACCATTAAGGCTACATTAACATGGCTAACAAGCTACTCTCTGATAGTTCCTACTATGAACTACAAAGAAGAAAGACCTACATAATTATTTAACATCACAATCACAGTTAAATCACTTCTCCATAAACTTCAAGAAAAAAGAATAAAAAAAACAAACCAAAACAAAAAAAATTCCTTCTCCTCCTCCTCCCGCCACAGGGATATTACACATGCTATCGAGACCAAGACAGACAAAAATCCTGGCAGGTCCACCAGTGTGTCACTGTGGCTACCCCTTCAAGAAATTATTAAATCATCAAAATCATCCTTAAAAGACATTCTCTCATAATCCAAAGAGCATCTTTTCTCCAAGATACATCCAATTTCTCCTAACAGTTACACAACATAATCCATCTTTCCATCCTTCAGGGCAGCAAAATGCCACCACCAGTCTGCGTGCCAGCCTCCCAGCCCATAATGGCATCATGACCTACCAGGAGTGCTCATGAGAGCAAGATAAAACGTTCACAGTTCAGTCCAGAGATACATATTTCTGCTTAACCCACAACAATCTTTTAAGTAATACCGTTTAATAACTAACATATAATACACTGATAAAATCCCCAAATATACTGCTTTTCTCACGAGACATGCTGAAGAAGAGATTGAAAATAACTGCATCACCAAGCCCTTGATAAAGCTGTGGGACATACATTTCCACCATTTGCACCAGAAGCCTGTACTTTATCAGTGATTTCCACCATGAACTAAGTATTGTACTTCCATCAGGCTAACTCTGGAACATGCCTACACCAACATAATTTTCCTAGACACGGTGATGACCCTCCAAAGTGTCAATTTCAAAATTGTCATATACCAAAAACCCAAACCCACAACTTATTCTGTTGAACCAGTCACCATCCAAAGTCAAACTATCTTCAATACGGAGCTAGGTGCTCTTATATCATCACATTCACTCTGTAAAGAACACCTATGAGACCCACCAAAATGGACCTTGATTCATTAATTATATTACTCTAAAAAATACATTGATTTTTTTTAAACTACCAGTTAAAATGAAGTAATTTTCTTTAATACTAAACCAAAATACAAATCAGGTAATCGCAATTGTCACATACTACCCTACCAAGATATTTATACAACAGATCATTAAACCATTATGATCTGGCAGAAAATCAGAATGGTGCCTCCTAGCCTTCAAATGCTCCCAAGCTTAACTAAACTCATAATCAGATGTAAATTCCCCAAAGTCTAGAAAGCACCAGCTGTACCTAACTGACTGAGCAGGAAATTTAAATCTGTTAATACACTTCCAGAAAGTCATGGTAAAGACTCCCCAAAACAGAATAACCAACCACCCAAGATTTTAGTCTTGCATTTCCTGAAATGTAGTAGACTTAATGCAGTGCTAACCCATAGCTAAGCAAACAAACAAAAAATAAATTCCACAAACCAGAATGAACTAAGATAAATCAATAAAACTTGATGTTTTAAAGTAGCACACAGAAGTATATTTTTGTAGACCAATTACTACTTTGATCTCTCTCTAAAAGACTAGAATTCCTTTAAAAAATGAAGCTGGAAAGAAAAAAATGGTAACTACTGGATACCAAACACCATAGACTCCATAGAGGGACTGCTGTTATAACTCAGCCTTCCTCTTCTCCTTTAACTTCACATAATCCGTCGTCTTTTTCCCTAGCAAATAACCCTCATATCCCTTCCTTCTATCCCTTCCTCTCATCAAAATTCTCTTCTCTCCACAGGCGACAGCTACCTTTCCTTTGTGATGATCTGATGCATAGCCAATTACACACAAAGCAATTGTTTGCACACTGTATTTTGCTTTGAAATTTGATGCTTCTCTCGGAGCTGGGGAAGGGCTTGCATCCCGCAGTCATTCTCTTACGTTTGCAAGTACCTGTCAGAACCGCAGAACAGCCATCAATTTAAAATACAGTTTATTCCATCTCTGATTTAAGACTTGAATCCTCAGGGTAAGTGAAAAAAAGACTAAAAAGAAAGCTAAAGGGGAAAGGAAGGAGAGATGAAACAGGGGACAACTGAGAGAGGCTGAAGACATTTGCTGGAAGAAACGCTGCAGCTCTCTGTCCTTTAATACAGGTTAGAAACCACCATAAGGAACTGTCTGAACACGGCAGCAAACAAAAGTGACTACAGCTACTTGTACAATTTGTAACTGGAGATTAGGAGAAACACAAACGTCACTTCAGCAAGTTCTGCTTATCCCCCCGCCAATTATTGCGACGCAGTATGACAAGATCAAAAGCAAGCCTTACCTCTGTTACTCTCAGTGAAGAGGTCAACCCGGCACAGTTTTGCTGTGTGTAGTTCTCTCATTTGCATGCTCATTTTCCACATGTGAATGAGAACTCAGCTTATTATACTCAGTGGAAAAAAAAGGGACATAACTTATTCCTAGGGCAGTGAAAAACATTGGTATGTCAAAGAAACAATCAGTACCACCTTCAGTTTTAAACTTTGCGATAAAACATTTTCTTTTCTATTAATGGACTGAGCTGATCAGGTTTGCAAAATCTTCCCTTTATATAAAGTCCTTTATCATAATAATCTTGAGTAACTTCCTGACATACTCAGCTTTTGTCAAATCTTACATCTGAAAAATCTGAGCCCAGATTAGAAGCACTATCTTCAGACTTGAAGACACTACTTCTTTTTTTACTTGTTTGTTTCTGTGAGGGCTGTTTCATTTTCAAGCACTATAATATTTTTCAGAATGGGAGAAGAAATAAAAACACATCTTCACCTTAGGGCAAATATCTAGTCAGACTTGTATAATTTTAATGGGACTGCTATATGAAAATAGAAGAAAATTAAAAATTGTGAAAGGCAACTCTGGTTTATATGAGAGAAAATTAACAGCTAAAATTTCACTTTGCTGCACAATGAGTGGATAATTGATGCTCAGGGGATCTCTACTATCTGTGAAAACACACACTCTAAGAAAGAAAATTAAACATTACACCTTTTTTTAAATAGCCCCAAAATATTAGCAACCCTCATAAAACTAAAAACCTGGGAAGAAAAGCAAGATTTACAGTGTGCCAAGAAAGGTAAAAATTACGTTTTTATGTGTACAACCCATACTTCAGAAAACCTACATGCCTCTGAAATTACAAAATGTCCTTGAATGTGTTTACTTGGATTACCTGCAGCATAAGACAACCAGTTCAAAAGTGAATGAAAAAAAATAAAATTTCCTATGTGATTATCACATAGAACTGATACTACTGAATATATTCTTTTTAAATTATAGAATAAAATTATAGATTCATTCTACATAAAAGTCAAGATCAGCAGTCACTACATCATACGCAGCACTGACGTGCACTGAAACCGAGAGCTGCATTGCTTTCATCAACTGCCTTGAATTCATAGTCACAGCTGAAGATGGAGATAGGCTGCTTACTACTTCCTTTCCTGCAAAGCAGTCACAGCTTGAGTTTGGCAAGTGTACCACAATGGTAAATTTACTTTATAAACTTTTGTGGATAGACTGCTCAAACATTTCAGAAAAAGTCATGTATTTAATCTCTCCACTGTCCTTTAGGACAAACATTATTCTTACAGAGCTGTAACTTCTTTCTCAAATTACAGTAATTCTGCCAGATCTCCTCAAATACTGACCCCTTCCATTCCTGCTATACAATGACCTTTCTTCAGTGACATCTTTGATATCAGATATAGAACCACACAGGTCAACTTAAAAACATCTTTCTTGCCACTCACACCAACACTTTTTGATCCAGTTCGTCATCATGCCTTTATTCAATAGATGCATTTGAAATGCAGCCACGTTAAAGAAACATTAATTAATGTAACTTCATTAATTAAGCATTTCTGAGTGAGCAATGTATCACCTTTTCCTATATCACATAGGAAGAAAAATGCCTTTCGTATCAGTTTCATTGACAATCCTTGCCACTGTTTTTGTCAAAAGCATGGGCATTTAATAAAAATTTCACAAATTCCTTGTGATTTCACAAATTACTGTCTAAAAAAAACCCATTTCTTTATTTTTTAAACATCAATTGACAATTTACAGATTAAAATTTTACAAATACATACAGTTACTTTATACCCGTTTAGCACCCACAGGGGTCACTTCTGCTGTTTTCTTCATTCCACAGTTTCATCTAAGTTGCTGCTACTAACGAGGCTCAGCTGCTTTGCTTTCACCTTTTAGACACAGCTGTTTAATAATACCTTTTAAAAAGCATGCCTCCTGCATGTTGCTAGCCAAAACCATTTATCTGCTATCATTCAGGAACACAGCTGACCCATTATAGGTGTCTTAGACACAGAGACCTAGAAGTATGGAAGAGGTAAGCTTGCAGGTAAAGAGGAAGGACATAAACCAGTCCAAGTCCACTTAAAAATATTAAAACAATAATTCTTCAAATAAGCAGAATTAGTTTGTGTGTAGGCAAAAATGTTGCTATATTTATATAGTAAATACAGTTAAACATATAAAATTCATAATATGTAATGTAATACTATTTAAGGCACTGTGATAGAACTTTTACTAAAGCACAATTGTTCGCATGCATGCTGATTTAAGAAACATACCTTGGAAAAGTAGTAAACGTTACTGTACTAAAGAATGAAACCATAATGTTCCCTCTAGTAGCAACTTTTTCAAAAGGCTAAGTTCACTCCAGAAAATATTATGAGAAAAAAAAATTTCCGGCAGAAATGAATGGCTTCAACAGGTTAGATCTTCAACAGTTTATCCTTAAGCACATGAATTTTTCTTTTTAGCATTAATTTGATGTCTGGATCCATTTTCAAGGCAAATTGTGTCATCCCTTGTTTTAGCAGGTCTTTTAAAGCATTTTCTTTAGTTTTCCTTACTAAATAATTTTTCACTCCTCACAAAGTTAAATACTCTTTCTGCAGTCGTCACTGTCTTTTCTTCCTTGTTTTTTTTAATACTTTCATGGAATAAGGATATTTTTCTTTTAAGTCTGTGAAATGCAGCAGATTTAGGAAATGGTAATAACGCATTATTACTCTAACAGTGTTTTGTGTTCCTCCAGCATCCAAGAATCAAATAACAATGAATCACTTCTAGCAACTTTAAAAAAAAAAACTAAACAAAACTTAATTTTTAAACTTTCAGAGTCAAATAAATGACTATTGTGTTAACATCCTAAAATCTGATGCACATAGGAACAGGAGAATTATGTGTATTACTCTCAAATTCATACAAAAAAGTAAGAGACTCAAGCATCTAACAGCTGACAAACTAAAGTCCAATCCATTATCCCTCAGAAAGCAAGCCTTTTCTCTGTTGAAAGCAATAGGCCTCAAGGATTTTTATTAGACACACATGTGTACATGTGAAAGTGTTATGCAATAAATATGAAGAAAAAAAACATACAGCTATATTGCAATTATGTGTGACATAAACACCCATGTGGTAACTCCAGCCCTAGTTTCTAAGTCTCCCATCCCTAAATTACTCCCTAATGCCAAGCAGAGTTTTGTTTAAGGCTGACATGCCAAGAACAGATACAAAGGAATTTTTCTAAGTGCAGCAACTTAGTAGCTTAGTCATAACCCAAAAGGCATAAAGTCAGTTTTGTGCGCTTTGATGACATAAAATCCCTCATGCGATTTCCACTAATCTCTGAACTGTTTTATCATGCTCACTACCAAGTCTATCCAAGACCATTTTGGAACAGGAGATAAATGGAGCACAGAATTGCTCTGTCCTGACAAGACTCCTCTAATTTTCTTCTGCCTCATCTGGAAAATGCGGTATTTACCTACCACACAGGGGACTAGGTTTAGACCTTGCTAAATGAGGGTTATGAAATACAGAAGAGCTACTGTGAGAAATCGATGGAAACTACTGGGACAGAATGTAAAGCCTCTAGGCTGCCTCTAAACTAAATATGGCATTCAAATTAGGGCACATAATCACCATTGTTTCAAAAGCAAAGTTTAATTTCAGAGTTTAATTTCTCTTTTTTCCCTCCGTTCTGTTAGTTCTTCCTTAGAAGTTTATGCCACACAAGGCACTATCTATTCGTCTCTAAGCCATTTCAATCAGATCGTGAAAGCAGGACGTTGTCACTATAGAGCACCGTGCTTCTGCCCAGATTAGCTATTCAATAAATCTGCTGAGGATGCGGTAACAGCAATACGCTGGAGAAACTTCACAACTGGGAGGGTGGGAAGCAGCAAGTGCAGGCAACTATGCAAGACACTTGCTCGTTCCTCAGACTTTGTTCAGCACTTTTATGATAAATGGTGGTAACTTTACATGCACAAAGCTAAAGGAATAAGATGTATCTTAATAGCGAACAGAAATTAAGTCCAAATATACATTCAAGGGCACAGAAGTGACCCTGGACTCAATGACTATAAAACAAGAAGAACTGAAAGGAGTGGGGCCCCAGGCCACAGCACAGTATGCTCGGTGTCCTCACTAAGCTAAACGATTTGCAAGGGCAAATCTTATCGTATGGAGATTTCCATGATCACAGGGGCAAATCTTACGGTGCTGAGATTTCCATCATCCCATCCACTACCATGTCTAACAAAGTACAAAGCCATGTTTTCACTAAGGAATAGAAAGGGAAATGTTAGATAGATCCTTAATGTAGAAAAATAACATGCTAGGCTGTATTCAGCACTGCAAAAAATTACATGGAAGACAGTATTAAATTACTTCAGAGATACTCTTCAGGAGAAATAAACTATGATTAGAATAACAGTCTGTAATGAAATTAATGAAATTAAAGTCAGCATCTCAAGACTCATTGTGGTATTTGGAGAAAAGTTAACACCATCTAACTATTGCATAAGAACCTTAGAATAACATTTTCTCTACTACAAGG
Source organism: Phaethon aethereus (assembly GCF_964289735.1). Lineage (NCBI taxonomy): Eukaryota > Metazoa > Chordata > Aves > Phaethontiformes > Phaethontidae > Phaethon > Phaethon aethereus. The sequence goes on along the minus strand of NC_138578.1, from coordinate 30,799,274 downwards.
TTCTTCATAGGACTCTGCTGCTGTTGTCCTTCTTCTGTACACCTTAGCTCCAGGTATTATCACCTATTAATGCAGATTCCATTTCTGTGTCTGGCCAATGAATAAAAAACTGCCTCTCTATGCCAGACAAACATCTCCTTAAGAAAACTAAGTTTTGGTCTCTCTCTAACATATTCTTACTGATAACTTTTATCACCTCATTCAGACTTGTAAAACCCAGCTTTTAGTCTCTGGAATATTTTCCAACACAGACAACATCATCTTCTTATTTGTCCCTAAGAGGATTAAACACGTTCTTTGATGCTCATTTCTTCCTGATTCTCAAGTCCAAACTGTAAATCTTGCAGTTTCCTTCTTCATAATTGAACTAAGATGTGGCCTATCCATGAAGCAGCTCTTTCTCAGCTTATCAATATGTCCTCGTTACTGTGAGTTTGACAAAATTATTAATACATCTTAGCAAACAAACTGCTTAAAAGGAGCAAAATCTTAGAAGAAGCTGAAGAAAAAGAATGTCAGCATAGAGCATAGTTTATCTGGGCAGTATTTCAAATACGTTGTTAAGCAGTTAAAAGAAAATAAATTAAAGAGGTAATAATGCCAGAGTTTAGCTGCCTGGGGATGAACTCAGGTGAGGATGACATTTTGAAGGCTGACTGTCAGGGAGAAGAGCAACAGGGAGAGCACACATACATACTCACAGAGACACAGTAGAAACCTATAAGACTATCCGAAACTGAATTTTGGAGGTGGAATCCAACAAGATTTAAACCAAATGTAAGAAAGACTAAGCAGTTGGGAGGAGGCTGGGAAACACCAAGTTAATTAGTACAGCACCAATTATCCCAATGACAATCTGAGCTATAACCTCATTCAAAGCCCACTTAAATTGCATGGGAATCCTTCTGCAAGCTTTAAATCAGGCTATCTAGAGGCTGAGATGTTGAAAGAAAGATTAGGAAGAACCATTGAAGTCAGTGTGGTTTTCATCTTCCATTTTTTGCATTTACAAATCTCAGATTTTGTTTGCTTAAAACTTCCAGAGTATTTACAAATTAAGAAATATTTAACTTGTATCTGCATACTTGTATGGTGCAAACTTCACAGTATCTTAATAACCAAGGCTTTTTAAAAGGAAAGTAGTATCAGTGTTCACATTTTCTTGACGCTTTTACTGCTCTCTGACTATATTTTGAAATTATTCCCTCCCGCCTTCCTATTTTACGTGCCAACACCTCAGATGTATGGATTCTCATTACTAAGTTAATAGAGCTTGGATTTCCCTTGCAGATTTTAAACAACGTAAGTATGTGCTCTGCTACAATGTCCCTGTTCCACCCCACTAAAGGCTGAGTTTGGATCTTTCCTTGTATATGTATTTAAACTTATCATTATTTTTTTCATTTTCAAGCTGCGTATACATACTGGTAATGATCCCGAATCACAAAGAAATTAAACAATATCTCCACATAACTGTGAAAGAACAATAGGGTAATACATAGTTCCGATATTACAATCTAGTCTTTACAATGTAGTGTAGTAATTTTCCAAAAGAATGTTTTTCCTTCCTGTTTCAGCTCATGACTTCTGAAGAAGGAATGCTCTAGTCTGTATATCCAAAGAGTAATTATGCATAAACTTTAAATTCTGACTCTTAGTGACACTGGATGACCACAAAGCTCTCTGCATCACCATATCTGAGCAATTCAAAAAGAAGGTTACATCTCTGCAGAATACTCTTACCAGGATGACTGTCCCTTTGAATTAGAAGTTTCCATTTTAATTTCTAAACAGAAGAACCTGCAAAGATAAAGACAGAAATCCTGAGGAGACATGCATGCTTAACCATAAGCACTTCTAAATTCCCTGTAATATTGAATTGGGCATAAATTTAAGACTATGATTAAGTGAGACATCACATTAAGAAAATACAGACTGTAGAAAGTCCGACAAACTGTTTGCTTTGATTTCGAGTACATCTTTCTTATGAAGGAGGTGAATCTAAAGATAATTTTATACATACTAGAAAATAATGTTGGATTAAATTTTAAATAACAATATACAGGTGGTAGTTCTAACCACATTACTAGTCCCTTTAGCCGAAGTATGAACGAATGAAAACATCCTTAAACAGATATTTGCAATAAAAGTAATTTAACCATCTAATTTGTTACAAATTTTGTCTACATTTATTCATGAGTTTTTTTCACATTAAATATCTTGGCAGCAAGGCACACAATAAAACTTTATTACGTGTTTCACCAAAATTATTAATAAAGTCTAACAGATAATGTCTGATGGGATTAGATGTAAATACAGTTAATCTGAGGACATAATGAGATGCACATTTCTTTACTCTCCCTGAAGTTTACACATTCTAGCAAGGGACTCATTTGGCTAAACAATTCAAAGTGCAACTGTTAGGTGTCTGAAGCTAGAGCCTGAACATGAATATAAGTAACAGAAAAACTTAAGAAAATTCCATATACTGGATCTGTGGATCAACACTGTTAAGACAGATGTTGCAGTAGCAGTTTCTAGCTGTACTTGATGGGTATTATCTTCTTTTCTGTCTCATCCTAGAAAGGAATTCCTTTATAAGCAGTGCTTTACTGAAAGTAGCTTTATCATTTGAAGGACAAGTACTGATACCGAGTATCAGACAGACCAACGAGCAAAGAACCTTCTAACTTCTGAAAGCTAATAGAAGGAAGGAATGAAATGGTGACCAAGAACAAAAATTAAGAGAACAGAAAGCTACCAGACAAGAAAGAAACTCCAGTGGGATAGCATGCTGCACCGCTGCAACAACATGGGAGCAAGCTAATAATAAAAGGAGAGGACAAGAAGGGTCAGCAAATAAGCAGTCACCTAGCACAATACCAAGATTTCAAAGTAAACAGAGCACAAAGCGACACAAAATAAACACACACCTCAGGGGTGGTTTTTTCTATAAAACAACGGTAAGAGGTTAGGTAGTAAGCAGGAGCAGATGGAATGAACTTTTTTCAGCATAAATCTGAACCAGTGAACTGAAAAAGATTGGGGGAAAAAATATTTGTTGTCTTCACCAGACCATTATCTCAGAGCAAGCAGCAAGGTGACAAGCACCTAGACCAAATGGACACACGACAATAACATGCTCTTTATTACAGACATTCATAAAAATCATGGCGTTAAAAAGAACTTAATTGTGCTTATAATCACAAGGGTTATCACCACAAAATAGCATCTCCCCAAAAATCGTATTTGATAACCTGAGAGTTACACTGAAGATCCCTGGATATGTCTAGAGGGGACATGTCAGACAGACATGAAGCAAGGGTACAGAAGTCCTGTTATATTAGACACTGGAATATCCCCTAGCTAGACACTTTCACATTCTGGAGTCCAGAATTCAAGGAAAGTGTTGGTAAATAGGAGAAGGTTCAGGGGACAGGCAGAAGAACAGCTGAAGGACTGAAAAACAAATCTAATGCCAACACCTAAAGGACTTAATATATGAAAGAGAGCGCTAAATTATGACATGATCACGGACTATGAACACCCCTTAGACGGGTGAGGTAGTAGAAGATACTGTACTTTAGCGGGCAAAGATATAAGCATGGAAAGGGGTGGGGGGAACGGCACCAAACAAAACACAGGAAGTGGGGAAAAAACAGTAAAGCAAGACACATTCAGGCCAGAGTGATAAGATTATTGTGACAATGAATATAAATTATAAATGATCCCTGAAATAACTTATTGAAATCAAGATAAATCACTTGAAATTTTTCATCGACATAGTGGAATTTTTCTTTACGAAGATGATCTACATCAACACAGGTACTGGAATCCAAAATGGAGACAGATTCCAGGAAACTGTGTTGTCTGTGACACTGTCACATGAGCTTTTCCAGTCCTGAAATCAATCGCAATTAAGAAAATAAAGATGGTAATGATTTTCTGAAGTTGGTAAACTCTTTCTTGTATTGATCTTATTATTTTATTCATGTGGAATACAGTAAGACTTTTATAGCGATACTATGTCTTTTGCAATACTGACAGACATTTTCTGTTCAGAATTTATTTAGTAACTTTGGAATCAAGTCACAAAGGACCAGTCTAATCCTTTAAAACAAATGAAGTTTCCCGCTGGATGCTAAATACTCCTTATCAATTGGAAGATATATATAGGTATACACTTTATTTTTCTGTATAGCAAAATCATAGAGTATGATATTGGTTATGTAAAGAAAAAAAGCTTTAAAACATGGAGAAGTATCCTTAAGAACTTCTTTCAAGTTTTCTTTAATTTATGAAACTAAAGCTTCTCAGAATTCTTCTAATGCCACATAACGCGCATCTTTCTGATCTTAAGACCATTTTTCTCCTTCGTTCAGTAATTCTCATCCTATCAATACAATATATAAACATGTTGGTAACTCTTACTTTCTTTATAATGTATTCAATAACCTCAATGTTATTTTTATCAAAAGAAAATAAAAATCACTTATACGTATCCTTTGTTCTTTGTTTCTTTAGCTTTGATCTCACATTTGAATTCCTCTCAAACAATGTCATCTTGCTTTTCTCAGACTACAGACAGTATTGAGCCTTGCTGCAGTAGCCATTTGATTACAGGAAGATTACTGCACGTTTAATGAACTCCTTATTTGATCTGACAATGTAAATGCATTTTGATGTTATTTCTAGCATTGACTTCAAAATGCTTTCGCCATTAGTGTAAGCAAGGATAGAAAACAGAATGGGAAAGCTAAACACCCACAGACACCATCTTATCTACCTGTAGCAGTACACAATTTTCAAGGCAAAGGCTTCTACTCTAAATATGCTGATTAGCATAGGGGACTTGAATACAGTTATTTTCTTTGGCACAGCAGTTTAGCTTAGAAAAGCTTATCAGAGTTATTTCAAGTGACACAAAGTTAAATAAGTAACAAGAAAGAAATAAACTAAGAAAAGATGAAAAAACAGCATTTTAGCTGTTCATAAAATTTATGAGGAGCTTCAGATCAGATGGAGAGAAAGCTTATTCTCTATGATGGAAAGTGCAGGGAAGAACAATCCAGAAACCAGTGACAGACTGTGGATACACAAGGGAAAAACCAAATTGGACTTTGGAAGAGGGCAAGTACGAGGAAAGATCTGACTTCCAATCTGCATCAGTATAAGCCCATATAACCTGTACATTTGAAAAAAAAAGTTAAAAGCTAGATTTTGGAAAGCTGGAAGTTGAAAAAAAAAAACGTAAGGCAGAACTACAGTTTCAAAAGTAATGTATACTTCAAGATTCCAATAAAACTGGATTGGAAATGCTAAAGGGTTATATGTGGAAAGAATTCCAGAATGAGTGAATAAGAGGGAATGTCAAAAAAGCTAGAAAACTATAAGCGTTTTTTCTATTGCAATTTCCTGGTCAGGATCAGATTATCGAAAAAAATGAATCACCCAAGATACAAATTTGTGTGTTTAACTGCTCACTGATTGTCAGTGCTGCATGGGAAACAGAAACTGTGTGTTATCTGATAGAACAATGAAAAATTCAGACAAATGCTGAAAAATAGGTTTTGTGTTCATATAAAAATGTGAAAGGGTACGATGTATATTAGAGCTTTGACACAAATGCTTCCAAACTTATTCCTAAGGATTTACTCAAAAGACAATCAAAAAAAGGGTTCTAAATTCTCCTTTTGCCCCCAAACCTACCCCTCCCCAAGTTTTACATGCATAAAAACTAGAAAAGATTTTTTAATAGATAAAGCTCAAAGCAGCTAGAAAGACTAGAAGACATAAACAAAATGTCTTCCTGTCCACTGTCTTTCATATGTAGATTCTTGCTTCTATAGGTTGTTTTTAAAATGCTTTTAAAATACTTAATTTAAGCTATAAAGTCCTCCTCCATTGAGTTTTAGAAATTTTTGCTTCTTACCCATTCTTCAGTCCATGTTTGTCATATGACAATTATTAAACTAATCATAAATACAATAGACCAATCCTACACACACTTCTTCATATGACCTCTTCTCGAAGATAATTTTCCATACAAGATCCTTCCTCAGCTTCCTTTTCCAGCTCCTCTGAAGTAACTAAATATCTGTCACTAATCTGAAAAGAAGTTGACAGTGGCCATAAATATGCAGGAATTGCTCAGTATTTCATACTCAGGCCATCAAAGTGAAGGCTACTACACATAAACACAGCCCTGGATTAAAAAAAGCATTCCTTACACAAGATCTTAAATCCCAAAATGTGCCCATTTCCTGACTCATCTCCTTTTCAAAACATACACATTAAACTACTAAGATTTTCAAGATAAAATATTTGGTAAAATAGACAAATCCAGGGGAGGTTAATGTTATAGAAGCTGATCATGTAAACTTCTTCCATTAAATGAAAATAGGATTTTCTACAGAAAAATATTTTTGTATTTCCCTCTGACATAGGTGGAAATAAAGATCTTTTGAAGGGAATCATGACTCCAACATAAAGACATATCAGGTTTATTAACTGAAAAGCAAAGATTTAGTAGTTTATAAAAAATAATTCATGCAGAATACCGTGTTCATGACCGAAATGTATATGCTATTGCTTTATAAGCTCAACCAGTCATATTTTATATTTATTAGAAATGGCACACACATTGTGCATGGCCTTGCACGTAAATTAAGCACAGGTTTTCTTTCTCCTTGATTAGCTTAATTAAAGAAAATTCAGTAAAAACGTACTTTAGAAAAAGTATGTCAACAACTTAATTCTATTGGGATATTTTATCACCATCTGATTGGAAGCCATTTACTGATGTAAATTTTTTTCCAAATTAAATATGGAATTATCTTAGATGCTCATAGTTTTGTTTTGCTTCTACATCCTTCTGAATGCAACTTTAGTTACTTAACTGATAGCATATCTGTTATTAATTTTATTTAAAGAAAAAAAAGAACAGAGTTCTATAGGGGAAGGAAATTGTGCTCTTTTTTCTGCCATTTCATGTAGTCAGCTATGAGCACACAACCAAAGAAGAAAAAATGACCTTTTTGATGAAGAACAGTCTTTTTCTTATTGTTGTAAATAGCATTGCTAACCAACAAAAAGGAATATGTATCAGAAGTCTTCCATGCATAACATTTGCATGTTTGGAGAGTATTTTTTTTTCCTAATTCATTTTTCCTTTTGTTCCTTTCATAAAGAAAAGACTTCTTCAGAATATGCTTTTGTAAATATAAAGTCATACTTTTCAAGAGCATGATGTTGGATTAAAAGATGTTTTTCAAAAGAAGAAATAGATAAGCATTACAAAGTTACATCAGTGTGTAATGAACATGTGTCTAAGAAAAAAAAAGAAAGAAAAATATAACAGAAAAACGCATCCTTGTTCCAATGGAATAAAAAATGCATAGCACTGTTTAAAGAGAACAATCATCACTTTTTTTTTTAATTATATAGAGTTAGGAAAAATAAAAAACCACAGGATTAAGAACATTCTGTATTTAAAAGCTAAATCCATGTTAGAAACAAAAACTAAGAATGACTAAATGCTCCAGCATTCAATAAAGAAACACTGAATTGTCATAGAATTGGTGTTAGAAGAAGAGTTATTTAATATTGTAATCATTTGGATAATTACTTAAGAAAAAAGTTGATGTTTTATTGTGATGTAAAAGGTTTTATGATTTCTCTAACTAAATCCAATTACAAGAAATTCGAGGTAGAAATACCGAATCTGGGTGCATAGATACACATTAGGATACACACAATACTACTTAGGAAGAAAACATTAGAAAAGTTTCTTATCTAGACTGGGAATTCCAAAAGAAGAGTTCTGGTCTCATCATGGGCTTTAAGGTGTCTTGTATTTTATAGCAGGAGGTATTTAGCACTCTTTGGCTACTCATATGAATTAAAACTAGATCTGAAGTAACTACAAAATATGTTAAGTGATAGTCATTCAGTGCTTGACCATTAAGATGATAACACGGGGTTGAGGTCTCTAGAGAAATTACAACAAAAATTATTTACAGATGTGGCTGAATGCAGAAGGAGACCAAGAAAACATTCCATGGTGTGAAAAGAAATCATTAACGCTGAGCTGCAATGGCAATGGAATTTGAGGCAACGGTCTGACCTGGAACTGAAGTTGCTGGCTTCCAGCCCCACTATAGCCAAACCAGCCTGAAAAGCTTATGCCATGGTCACACATTGTTCACCACATAAGGTTTTACACAAACTTGCTATATAGGATAAGCTATATTTTCCCCAGGAGAATCAACAGATCATCTGAAGAATAAGAGTGGTTCAGTGTGGTGGGAGTACTTTAAGCCAACTTAAAAATTGTTTTATATATGAGGAAAAAGAGGTTAATTCTGAGACTAGAATTTTCCCAAGACACAGATAGGTGCAATGGCTTTTCAGAGTATCTAAGGTAGGACAAGAGATACACGCAAGAAAAACAGATGACGAGACTGGGACAAACACTGTAGCCCTCACAGATTACTTATTTGAACGTAACTGCTGTGCAATATTATATATCCAGAGATTTTTTGTTCCAAATTTCAGTATATTTATAGTCAAGGGGGAAAAGGAAAAGGGGAAAGGAGAAAGGGGAGGACAGCTTAACTGGTACAATACTACCAACACACTCCTCAAACCAGGTGGCAAATGCCATAAAAAAAGGAGAAGTGTACTCAGTGAGTTTTAAAGGTTCAGTGCTCTGCCCAGACACTATATTAGGGTCTGGGAGATGTTAAGTTTGCATACTTCACAGCATTAACAATCTTACAAAAATAAATAAATTAGAAAAAAAAAAACCTCTGCTGAACACCAGGTAATATTATCTACCACTGCTTCTTAGATTTTCATCCATCGTAGGAAAAGTAAAATCTATTATGTAAGTTTGTTAGAAATTGTTTCCCAGATGAAAGTCAATCTTCAGAGGAGCAATGAAATCCCCAGAGACTCAAATATTAAGAAAGCCTGTGATCATTCAGCCACCCAGACACTTCAACTCCACTTTCCAAGAAGCTGGGTAACATTTGGTTGCACCTGAAGAGAATTAAATGATCACATCAATTTTCTGGAAACTATTCTGAGGAATGAAGAGTCATCTCACAATCAAGAAGGACAGACCTCAAAATTTAAATGACATATCAGATAGTACGTTAATTTCGTGCTTTTGCAGGAATAAAATCTATTACTATTTCCATCAATCACTACAATAAATGCCACATGGAGAAGAAAGGAAAAAAATGAAATATTACGTCAGCATCATGATATACATACACAAGGAATTCCAGACTCAAGTGTGAGTTTCTCCGGGATCTGCCCCAGGCAGATCTTATTTCTGCCAGGAATACGGGTTCTGCAATGCAAAAACTTTTTTCTCTAATTTTTCCCCATTGTAAATCAGTTAGAGTTATGTTTCAGGATAAAAATATGCACATACACACACAAAGCCTTTGATTTTTAGTTAATTTTTAAACAATCATAAGAGTAAAAGTACTGACAGGAACACAGTACTTAAGAATATGACACAATTCCTCCACAAACTAATCTCTCCTAAATCTTGCAGGGATTAACAGACAAATAACAAAAAAACCTACATTAAAAGAAAAAGGAAAAACTGCCACATTTTTAAAACTTGTGTCAGATCTGAAACCATGACCTAACAGCTGACAAATGCAACCAATGTATACGCACCCAGCACACAATACAGAAAAGAAAGCACTGGAGAGCACAATCCAGAGGCTCTTGTAACCAGTCACAGAAATATGTTGGTATTAGAAAGGTAGAGCAGCTAACAAAAACTATCAGGATTTAACTAGCTCATAGTTAAATAGGGTTATTCCCCCCCTGGGAGAAGGCTGCAGCCTCCACCCACCACCCCACTGGGCAGATATGCCTGTCCATTCCTGGATGTCTGAAGCTGTCCCAAGCCCGAGCACGTGTTTGACACTCCTGACACCCAACATGTAAAGGAGGAGGAAAGGGAAGTATTATTTCACTTTTATCAACTGCTTGAAAGAATACAGAATGGGAAAAAAACAAACTCTGCATGATTCTTTTGTCTTTTCTTCCAAAATACTGTCTACTGAGCTTCATGAAAGCTTTATGAAAGCGTTTTCTTTGTCTTCTAATGGAGTACAGAATTTCTAGAAACTAAGATTAAAGTGCTTTTGAGTCAATTTGAGTATCTTATCAAACACTTTCAGAGCTCTGCTCTGTACTTCCAGATAGGAATGACTGATGATTCACTCTGAAATTCCTTGTATTCTATGCAGGAACTTAAAAAAAAAAATTTTTTTTTCAAAAAAAAATTTTTCCAGCTTCAAAATGCTGGAAAAATTCCTGCAGATGTCTCAAGGCCTGTGTCTCCAGTTCGTACAATATCGGCATCCTAAGCTGTTTAGAAATGTGAGCTACCTCCTGAATGAAAACACTAAAATGAATTTTAGTTTGAAAGATCCTATTACTCTCTGAAGTATATTGCATAAGGGAAGGAAACAGAAACCTGCCACTTAAGTATCCCTACACAGCCTACAACCATATTTATATTCATTTTTACTTCTCTTTGCGATGACACAAATTAAATGTGTTCATTTGGTCATCTCTAGGAATGGAGAGCTAGACATTTTCACCTTCCCAAAGCTTCCCATTCTTCTGTGAAAGGTCAGACAGATTGTCACACTTGAGTCTGCTAGTTCAGAAGCAAGTAAAACTCATACACTGGAAAAGATTTATGTAGAGAAAGTACTATACATTCATAGTACTGTAAATACAGCTATTACTCAAACCTCACAAACCTTCTGCCTGAGTTCTAAGTACAACATTTACCCTGACTTGCAAAGTGCAAAGCACAGAGCCTTTATATGTTTTGATATTTCCATGCTGACATAGGTTCACTTCAAACTGTATTCAATAAAACCTTGCAACTGAAGTATGAGTACTGTTATGAAAAGAAGCAATGAGGTGGAAAACTGTCTTTTGAACTTTTTCTTTCACTGTTAAGAAAGTCATGGTATATTTCAAACAAATAGGAATTGTTACAATCTCTGAAAGCATGTACCCTGGAATGAATTAATTTAATCCTTACAAAATAACTTGAGTGGAAAACACAGTTCAGAAAGCGATATTGTTCAGTGCATTTCATCTACAAAGAAATAAAATTACTTACCATACAACTATAATCTCTCCTCATACTATGCTGTGATGATATGATTTTATAGAGTACCATTTTCTCTCCTTGTGGTGAACACAATTTTAGAGTTGTCAAAAATTATTTAGATTGACTTGAAATACATATAATCCCTTGACAAATATTTTACATGCTATTAAATAAACCCAAGTTTGGAGTTTGCCTGACTTCTTTAGTGAGGGCAATGTTCATCTTACCATGAAGTAAACAAAGAATAATGGACAACAGCAACTAATACAGACTTCTTGAATCACATATGAGGCAATGAAAGATCAACAATTACCTGCTCTCAAGAGCTTGTTTCACTAGTGGTTTAATTCCCATTAAAAATTATCTCAAAATTTATTACTATTACACTCAAAAGTAACTAAAAAATTTGGCCAAACCCTGGCCCTTAGCTAAAGGCTGCAAGGCAGAGCAGCCCAGTGAAATACAGGGGCAGCTCTATGCAACAGGATGACTTGTGAGGTCCACTGAATACATAGATGGCTTTCCAGAATCTCCACCTATCTTTAAATTATATTGTGTTGAAAACCTTGCTCATCACTTAAGCAAATGAAAGGGTTTTTACAAAACAAACTATATTACAAAATCCGTCTTTGTGATTTCTTCCTTTAAAAGCCAAGCCCACAAAGGACTATTAGTCCCCACTGGTAATGTCCAATAAGGAACTGGTTGATAACGTCCATTTCAGAATTAAAGAAATTGAAATGGAGAACATAAAATGAAGAAACCTATTTCTGAGAATAATAAAACAGTCTTAGTTATAAATTGTAGACATACTCCAAGAGCCAGATACTGTGTCTGAAGTACTTCTTGACTCTCTTAGTAGCTCTAACGGATTTTTTTTTTCCAGTATTAGAAAGATAAATAATACTAGAATCTAGATAGATGCCATTCAGTACACCTCTGTAAACAAACTCCATATTGCACAGATACCCCTTGAGCATTATTACCAATGGAAATCATACTACAGCAACATATCCAGTAAAAAAACAAACAAACAAAAAAAACCCACAACCAAACAAAAACCAACCCTGCCCCTTCCCCCCAAACCCTAGAAACCATCAAATTTTGGTGGTCCACACTAGATCTGAATTATATACATCTTCAACCAAATAAAGATTATGTGTCAAAAATGTACCGTCCTGTCTCTTAGAAGGATATGGAACGCAATGCTAAAATTGTGCAGGATTTTTTATGTAGACAGTCAAACAAGCATACCAGGGAGTCGCCATTTGTTACAACAGATAATGTTAACGTCGAAAGGAAGAAAAGCAAGGCCACAGGCGTGCCTCCTGAATTCCCAACTGCAAAACCCTAAAGATTCAGGCTTTTCTTCTGCCAGCTTCCAAGAACACATGCAACGACTTAGGAGCCCAACAGAAGCCAGAAAAGGAACTTATGATAGCTGTTACAGCTGGGAAGAGACATGGGGTTGTTTAGGGGTTTTTTCCAGTGTTGTCTTCTCTTTCTCCCACCACTGGCCAATGGATTGCACCGCCTGACGAGGCCCAAAAAAGAGGTTAGTTCAAATCAATCTGAAAAGACGATCCTTCATCAACCTCATGTGCAAAACCTTTCAGATATAATCTGATAAAGTCAGATAAGTATATCCTTACATTATTTCAGTGTTTAAAATTTAACATGGACTCACACGTTCTTCTGCACCTAAGTCAGAAAAAATCATGAAGTAAATACTAACAGAGTTCCAAACCACCAGTCTATCCACATGTCAATGGAAATGGATTTCAACACAGGAGTACACGATTACCCACCTAACAAATGTCTGGAGACCTCCAAATCCCAGAAGCCTGGAGAAAAATGAAATGTTGACATTGAAGGGCTTCTTTTGAGATGTCAAATGCATGCAGAGATCCCCATAGACCAATCTGGTACTCACAAATAACATATGATTGAGAAATACGGGGATTTGCCTGCCACAAACACAGGCATAAGAGAATTATTGTCTCATATAAATTCAGTAATATTTTATATGCATGCCTCCTTAAGGGAATTAAAAAAGAACTTGTTTTTGAGTAACTGAATGCGGTTCAGCTTTAAATGCACATTCAGATATTGAATAAGAGATGATTAAAACCAAGGACTCAGAAATACAATTATAAAAAAAGATTATGCGGGGTCACAAGCTTCCAGCTTTAATCATAATTTGGAACAACTTTCACCATGAATAGCTGCAATTGCACCACTTACAGAAATGACTGCAGATGACAGTGCATCACTAGAAGCATCAGGACAAAACATTTCCAGTCTTAAGGCTTACAATGCCCATATCACCTAAACTTTCCATTTGAAAGGCAGCTACTTATCCACTGCAAATGGTCTTTTCCCAAGTCTAAAATGAGAAAGAAATGATGACTTATCACCATTCATGCTTTGATTTTGCCATGAACTTCGGAACATAGAACTAGGACTTTTGATAAACCTGAAAGTATCCCAGAAGGGAGGGAAACAAACTGCATGCACTGACAAAACACATGGAGGTAATGACTCCAGTGAAGGTCACCATCAATGAGGTAGCAGCTCAAGCACTGGGAAAGCGACTAAGCAAAGCAGAGTTTCCCAAAAGAACATATGGAGTGGATCATTGTTTCAAAGCTATACAGAGAAATATTTTAACACAGTATGAAGTTAATACAAGCACATTAGTAACTAGAGGAAAGTTTTACAAGGAGCACTAATTTCTTACTTGGCAGAAGACAACTGGTTCCACCATGTATTAAATAAAGGGAAATTACCATTTATTTCAGCAGTAACAGATAAAATCCTCTCTATCAAAATAATTTGCAATGATGTACCAGAATTTCTTACAAGAGTATGGAAAAAGAAACCTTCATCATATAAAGATAGCTACCCAAGAACAGGATGGTCTAACGTAATTCCAAAGAAGGGACCCTCCAACATTGAGGAAAAAATAAAACATTGTAAGCCTTAATGGAACGGAAAAGGCTGCAAGTGGTCTGGTATGGTGAAGTAGTATCAGACAGAACAGGAAACAAATTCTGTGCATAAAAGGCAGGATGCAGAAGTGATTTTCAGCTTCAGTGTTACGCTGGAAATGTCTTAATTCAGTCCTGGGACATCGTTTACACCATCATCCATGTCACCGTAATGTTGCCAACAGTGCAAAGTGGAAGGAAATAGAAGACTCCCCGTCCAGTTTTCTGAGCTGGACGATCAAAACCTCACGCACTTGCTGCCAGAACAGAAGTAGACCAAGACACTCAGGAAAGATTTATTTCACTGTTAAACATTCATAAAGTTTCATCACAGCTCAAACAGCACATGAAACTAAGAAAATGAAGAAATCAATGACTATATTAATGAATACTAGGATGAACTAACAAAGGGTATCTTCTGAGAGGGAGGACATCAGCAATACAGAAGACCAAGTTAGTGTAGCACACCACTTTTAATATTGCTGTAAATATATTCACCATAGCCTCACTGGACATGTTCTCCTAGAAGCTAAACTTCCACCAAAAGAGGAACTACACCGTAACCCAGAAAATAACCTCTGTTTCACATAACCGGTTTGGCAGTTTCACTATCAGATCGTTTCAGAACGACCACACTTTTAGCGTAACAGGTTACAGTAAGCTGTCTAAAGGATCTCTATGAAGATAATAAAGGACTACTGTACATCAAGAGAGGTTTTTACATGTATCGTTAAATCTTCTTCAGTTAATAATGCTGTGCACAGGTACATCCATAAGTATACAAACACATGCTATAAAGAAAAAGGAGGCAGCTGTTCAACTAGTGAAGCTGGCATACGCACTTCGCTACAGCTAGCTAAACTAGTTTCTTTCATTGTCAGAGTCCACACAGTTAAGTAACAATAGAAGTATGAAAATAAATAAAAATATATTTACAATCTCCCTTTAAGGTTTTCCCAGAATCTACCTACAATAAGGGGAAAAAAAAGAGGAAAAAAAAAAACCCTGCATAATTTACAACCTGAGGATCCACTCCAAAGATCAATCAAGTCAGTAAGAGCTATTTACTTCACTCACCAGATATCAGATGTTGCTGATTAGAAATCTCGATCAAATTTTAAATGCCAGTTGCATATCACTTTAGAAACTTGCATTCATTTAGAGAGGCACCAGAAGCAACAGCAGTAGTTCCCCCTTTACACTGAGTTCCCAGGAACTAAAAATAGTGTTGCTTACAAGATGCATTATTTATTTGTTTGTTTCCCTGTGATTTTATTATGTGTCTTTGTTTTTTTACAGCTGACTATATAACAACACACAGTAAATTATTAGAAGGATGCTCCTTTGAAATGGTACAGTTCACACCAGAGTGGGGGCATTTCATTTTTCTATTACCTAGTCTAACGTTATTTCAGATGATTACAAGCTTCATTTTCCATAAAATGCATCAAAATATTTCTGGCAGATTTTATTCTGAAGCAATACAAAATAAAGCAAGCAATCACAATACACGGATTGTTCAAAGGGTTTATGTTGCCATTTACTAGTGTAAACCCTTGAACAGCATCCCAGTTCGAAATTAGTTGGCCTTCCTGTACACAAACTGATTGTAATATGAATTTGAGAATTGATCTTATATATGTTCAATAATTATGAAATCATGAAAAAGCATTTGAATTCTTATTTATACCAGTTTTATTGTTTTTATTTCCTTGAGACGATTATTTACTATTTGCTTTCAAGAAAGCAAGTTTTATGAAAAAGTATCCAGGTGTATCTGAATTACAAGATCAAATCTGCTGATCAACAATACTGCTGATGTTGCACAGAGCAAATTATTTATCATAAGCAGTATCTTAATGTAGCGAATTATCTTGCAATTTTAAGGTTACTAAACAAATGAAGCTCTCCAGGATCTTCCACAACAATTCAGGATAGACTAACCTCCAAAAATGCTTACAATATCCACGCTAACCAACTTTTGAACGCAAATTAGCAGGAATTAGGATGCAAATTTAATCTCTGCACTACCAATTGTTGCCAAGTATTTTCTAACATTGGAAATCCTTTTTAAGCAGCAAAGAGAAAAATATGTAATGAAGGAAAGCAATTATTATATTTAAAAGACTAGCATTTTTTAATTGTAAAATAATGGTAAAAACGCACAACTATGTTTTACTAACAGGTAGATGACAATGATTATCCTAATCACTTTACTTTTATATTCCATCTGATTCCCTGATCTGTCCTCCCATTTTTTCTAATTTTAGATTGCATGGTCTATAAATTGACATGGCACGTTCAAAAAACCCTTGCTTTTTTATCAAAAAATATTAATTCCCATTCAGCTGTTGGTCAAATAGCTTCATTTACTGAATTCACTCTCTCTTCTATATAATGGGAGTTGCCATTGCCCACCAAAATTCCAGATCTATATTTTAAAACTCACTAGGGGTCAAGTATTTTCAGAAATCATTGAAATTAGAAAGCTTCTGAATGAAAGTTTGACCAGTAGCACTAGATTTTTAAAAAATTGACTAGGAATACTTGTGAAGTTTATGTTCCAGATAAACAAATTGTTCTCAATTCCCTTCTACAGCATTTTAAAAATTTGTTTTAAACTGCCTAATTTTAATTTAAAAAAAATAGAGAGAAGATAAGCCAATTCATTTTTAGTATGATGACTTCAATACAGGTGCCAGAAAAAAGTAATGTTTGGAAATGTTTGAATAAGCAATAGCGAGATAGAAACCTAAGAAAACACTTCACCATAGAATCTAAAATTGCATCCAGATAAGACTTCTACGGTCTTTAGGCATGAACGTATCCTGCTTAACTTAATGAAAAAAAGCTGTAAAAATACTGATTGGCAAGTTGTTAATAAAGCGCGTTTTGAATTTTCTGCTTTGGTAAAGAATGTGCTGAAATAGAAAAGAAAGTTAAAAGTAAGCATATGCATATGTCCATTACTAATACAGAAACCTGCATACCTATATTTCACAATCACCTTGTAATATGTTGGAGAAAAACTAATTTTTTAAGCCACTGGAGCTAGATAATGTCTTTTAATTGCTGTTTTGCCCCATTACTTTTAATTTTCGCAAAAAAATAAATTGCAGTCTTTTGTTAGAATTGTATGACAAATAAAACACAGTGCAATTAAATAGCTAACATTCAATGTACTAACCAATACTTGTAAAACGTAAGAAAAGCATTAGATTGTGTCTCTGGCTGCAAATCATGGAAGGAGGCAAGAGCAGGACCAGTACCTGCAACTCTAGTGGTACAGCTGAATTCTGAAATACTTTTTGCTGGAAATACAGAAAATCTTACTATTTTTCCTCACTTGTTTTATATATATATATGCTTTGTTTGGAAAAAAAATGGAAAATAACTACTGTAGTAACAAAAGTCTATTGGTTTTTCCACTATAAAAAAAAAATAAACCTAGCTGGTGTCGTGGTTTAGCCCCAGCCGGCAACTAAGCACCACGCAGCTGCTCGCTCACTCCCCCTCCCACAGTAGGGTGGGGGAGAGAATTAGGAAAAAAAAACCTTGTGGATTGAGATAAACACGGTTTAATAGGACAGAAAGAAAGAAGGAAACAAGAATGATAATACCAACAAAGGAATGTACAAGAACAAGTGATGCCCAATACAGCGATTGCTCACCACCCCGTGATCGACAGCCCGTCCCCGAGCAGCGATTTCCGCCCCCCGGCCAACTCCAGTTTATGTACTGGGCATGACGTCGTATGGCAGGGAATATCCCTTTGCCCAGCCTGGGTCAGCTTTCCCGGCTGTGTCCCCTCCCAGCTCCCCGTGCACCCCCAACCTCCATGCTGGCAGGCCAGCACGAGAAGCTGGACTGTCCTTGACTGTTCAGCAGCAACCCAAAACATCAGCACATTATCAACAGTTTCTCATCCCAAATCCAAAACACAGTGTCACACTGGCTTCTGTGAAGAAAACCAGCTCTATCCTGGCTGAAACCAGGACAGCTGGTTTAATTCTCCTGCCTGGCGAGCCACTAAGCTGTAGTCAGGATGCACACCTGGAGAGCCAGGCTGCGGGCACACTACGCACATCTTCCCTCTCAGTGCAGCACTAGGTGACAACGGCTAAAAGTGGGAAAACATGAGTACTCTTCTCCGGAATAAACGTATTCACATCTGAAGATGTACTGGCATAGCTTACATTCACACTATACAACACACAATATAGTCCTTTTCATAGACAAACAGTATGTCCGCTTTTAGAAGCCTAAATAACAGGGCTATACTTTAGAAATATAGGAAGTATTCTGCAATTCAAGATGCATATTAAGAAATGAGATTATTCCTTCCAATATAGACATAAGGAGAAAGGTAATACACATGAGAAAATGGCTCAAAGAGCTTGAAAAACAGATGTGACTTCCAATTCCCTCCCCCTTAATTTTTGTAGCTTTGTAATACATTTATAAAGCATCGATAAACAACAATTGATCAACATTGCTTTTACTGTTTAGGTCTCCAGATAATACTTGTACAAAAATGACTATATATTGAGATGTGCATTAAAAATCTGGTAGGAAGTAGTATACAGCATAGGCTCTTCAGTGTTCGTTTTCCGTCTACTTTGAATGACAGCTATTGCAAGTTTGAATTTTTCAAACTGGAATGTCCTTTAAAATTTCTTAATACACCCAAAGTGTCTGCAAAATGTCAAAGTTGGTGGAAAAGAACTGTTGTCTTCATATTAATCAAAAGTAGCCATTCACCAAACTTCCATAAAATCAGTGATATCAGACTAAAATTAAGGAACACCCCATGGAAGTATGAATGCTTATGCCATTTGAATTATAACCATAATCAGAGCATTTTTAGTTTGCCACAACTGTTATGAAAAGAGTAACACAGGCCAGATATTTCAGTATGAAGGACTTTGTGCTAACAGCTACCACTGCAAGAAACTGTGGTTTTGTCCTTGATTCCAATGATGTCAGTATTTCAGTACCAGCCAAATGAGACTTGCTCAAATTAAGGAGTTCTCAGCAGCTGAATACCGAAGAGGCAGCTCTCGAACTGACTTCTTCCCCTCCTGCCAGAAGGGAAATGAGAATGCTTTTGGAGAAGAAAATATAGAAAGAAAAATACTTGAGGAAAAGGAGAATGGGTAGAAATCTGAGTTTTAGAGTTTTAGCAGATTATTCCACAGCTAATCTCAATCCTTCAGATTTAGCAAAAAACCAATAGCAATATTTTCTGTCTATTTTAGCAATACGCACTTCTAATTTGTATCATGCACATCTAATCTACATTTCTACAGAGCCTCTTTGGGAATATTGTTAGAACTATTTTAATGTCTTACTAAGGTCAGGATAAGCCATGAAAATCTTTTCCATTTTCTACCTTTTAAAAATTAACTTAAATCACAAAGTACAACATTCAAATATTGATCTTTACCATATACAAGAAACTAACATTGCTGCTGCATTCCTGATGATGAATATGAGGTGGTCCATAACTCCTGCAGTAACATTAACTGCAGGTAAGTATCAGTATTTTACTGCCAGGCACAGTAAATTGGAACAACTTCCTCTTGTTTATCCCCCATTATTAATACATTAGCATTCATTTTTATGTTCTTAAAAATGACTGCCCTATTACTTTAGCAATTTTTGAGAAGGTATTTAACTAATGTGTAACTCTGAAGATTCCCTTTGGGAAAACACGTACTAGACATCCCTGCTATGCTGGTATTCTGTGATCCATCCCATTTTGATGCTGTTTTTTAAAGCCTTTTCAACAGTTTTTAAAACTTTCCCATTAATCATTTTAAGTTGATTGAATTAAATTAATTGACCCCCACAAGCCTGCTCATTAATATCTATTCTTTGGCTTCAGTTCTGTAAAATGAAGCATTTTCATTTCCTTGCCTGGATTTCTTAATTCGTGCTTTCTCTGCGCCTTTTAATTTAAAGAATAAATTGTTTCCACTGACTTGTTCAAAGCCTTAAGGAAAAACATTCCCAACTTCAGTTCAGCACAAAAGCTGTTACAGATGAAATTTGGTCTTTAGACTTTACAGTGTCTTTTAAATATACTTAATGATAACTGTTATGATTGTTATGATCCAACCATACAAAAAAAGCTAAGCAAGCTGGGAATAACTCGCATACAACTACACTTCATTTCAGTTCCAAAGAAACCTACATTTCAGACAATGCATTATTTTTTATAAGAAGTACTTTGTAAAGAAATATAGAAGTATGGAATCAGCTAACAGAATTAACAGAGAAATTATTCCCACATAATTTTACATTATCTGAATACAACTTTTGCTCCTCATTTAGGTCTGCTGTTGACTAAATTTTAAATTTATATTTTCACAAGTTACGACTACCTTTATAAATGGAAAACAGTTTTTACATTCCAGACAGGATTCTTACAAATACCATAGTTGCTAACTGAAATATCTGAAGACAGCATAATTAGTAGCCCCTCATCACTGAGGTTTTTCATAAGCGATGGCCTAGCATTATTTTCAGTGGTGCTCAAATCAGAGTAACTCTCATCCGGATTTGAGAATCTCAAAGGCTTTATTCGAAAGGATTTGTCATACCCATTCTCATTATAGCATTACACACTCAAAACTTGAAATCAGTCTTTGACTTTAGCTAGGCACACATCCGTAACACCTTGAATTATATTCCACTGGAAGGCACAGAGGGAAACCAACATTGCCCACAAATGTACCCAGTTATCATTACTAGACATGGTGGGTTGACCCTGGCTGGATGCCAGGTGCCCACCAGAGCCGCGCTGTCACTCCCCTCCTCGGCCGGACAGGGGAGAGAACATACGATGAAAGGCTCGTGGGTCGAGATAAGGACAGGGAGAGATCAGTCAGCCATTACCATCATGGGCAAAACAGGCTCAACTTGGGGAAATTAATTTATTGCCAATCAAATCAGAGTAGGATAATGAGAACTAAAACCAAATCTTAAAACACCTTCCCCACACCCCTCCCTTCTTCCCATGCTCAACTTCACTCCTGAATTCTCTACCTCCTTGTGGTGGACTAAGGCAGACTTGTGCGGACTTGTTGCCTCGACCACCACCCGTGGAACACACATTTCCACCCACCTCCTGTTTTAGTGATCGCTTCCTGCCGCCGACACACTCGGTGCCAGTCGCGCGTGGTGGGAAGGGACAGAGGCGCGTGCTACCCAGGGCACCTGGCGATGGCCGCGTGGGCGCTGAGGAACGTGTGAGACGTGCCATTTCCCCGGGCAACCTGAGTAAAAAGGCGGGACTGAAGGCTATGAATGGCGGTGACCACCGCGGCTGGGCAGAATTCCCCTCCACTGAGAGAAAACCGCACAGGACCCTGAGAGATGTCGCTCGGGTCCATGGTGGTGCTACCCCCTGCTTAAAATCTATCTTCACTAACTTCTCCCTTTCCATCTCTCTCTCTCACTCCTTTCTTTGCCAATAAAGCTTGGAGCCTTCAACCGATATTTAACATTGTTTGTGTTTTAGTCTTGACCAAGGTGATCATATGAAACCAAAGGCCCGGGCTCTTCCGGATCCTTACACTCCCCTCAAGCAGTGCAGGGGGACGGGGAATGGGGGTTGCGGTCCATTCATCACACATTGTCTCTGCCGCTCCTTCCTTCTCAAGGGGAGGACTTCTCACACTCTTCCTCTGCTCCAGCCTGGGGTCCCTCCCACGGGAGACAGTCCTCCACCAACGTCTCCAACGTGGGTCCTTCCCCCAGGCTGCAGTTCTTCACAAACTGCTTCAGCCTGGGTCCCTTCCGCAGGGTGCCGTCCTTCAGGAACAGGCTGCTCCAGTGTGGGTCCCCCATGGGGTCACAAGTCCTAACAGCAAACCTGCTCCACTGTGGGCTCCTCTCTTCATGGGGCCACAGGTCCTGCCAGGAGCCTGCTCCAACGTGGGCTTCTCATGGGGTCACAGCCCCCTTCGGGCATCCACCTGCTCCGGTGTGGGGTCCTCCACGGGCTGCAGATGGGTATTGGCTCCAGCATGGAGCTCCATGGGCCGCAGGGCCACAGCCGGCCTCACCATGGTTTTCACCACAGGCTGCAGGGGAATCTCTGCTCTGGTGCAGAGCCCCTCCTGCCCCTCCTTCTGCTGACCTGGGGGTCTGCAGGGCTGCTGCTCTCCTATATTCGCACTCCTCTCTCTGGCTGCTGTTGCCGTTGTGCAGTTTGCTCCCCTTCATAAATCTGTTACCCCAGAGGCGCTGCCACCATCACTGATGGGCTCAGCCTTGGCCAGGGATGGGTCCATCTCGGAGCCAGCTGGCACTGGCTCTACTGGACAGAGGGGAAGCTTCTGGCAGCTTCTGACAGAAGCCACCCCTGTAGCCTCCCTGCTACCAAAACCTTGCCATGCAAACCCAATCCACGAGCAGCCGCAGAGTTCAATAGTACTTTGGCAGGGGTCACAGCACATATCAGCAGTTGCCTCAGGACCAACTCGCTGGATCTCCTATCACACATCCTTAACACCCTCCCCCATACTTCCCAAAACTGAAACTTTGGTCAGCTTCTCCTTGCAGAGTGTCATTTTTCAAACGCATCCGCCTCTGGGAATGTTTTTAGCTCAGCCAAATTAAGCACAACTTCCAAATTAACAAAAGATACTTTCCTATGTTCAATCACTGCAAATCCATTGCCTCCTATCACCCGAAAATGGTGCATACATCATTAACCATAGCACTCCTTGTCAATATTTAAGTTAGGAGAATTTTGAAACCACTGAGAGAATTATGCTGTAAACATAAATGCTGTTATCACATTGTATTGCTAATGCAATTTCTTTAGTATTACATTTGGAAAATTGAACCATGTCATCATTTACAGGTATAAGTATTTTTATCATAAAAATGAAATATTGGTTCAAAGGAAAAACAAATCACTCGAAGCACTGTCCAAAGCTTTTCTCTTTTCCCCTTAAACATCCAAAGAAAAACAATTTTTAATAATTAAATTACTTTATTTGATTTCAGATGTTAAAAAAATGTAATAAAATCAAGTGAGCAATTACAACAATCTCAAAACAAATAGAGTTTTGTTCAATTTGACTTTTATTCTCAATATGTAGGTTGACTACCACATACTCCACCTAAAGGACTTGTATACTACATTGTATGGTTTACTTGGTGGGGTCAGTTGTTTGTTTTGTTTTTGTTTTTTAATCTTTGAGGGTTGTCCTTTTAAAAAACTATTAAATCCTTCAACAAAATAAACAGTCATTCTTTGCTTTGGGACTCATATATTACACTCTTTTCCTAAACTCAACTGTCAGTTCAAAGTTTGCAATTTCCTTTGCTTAGTATCAGCTGTCTGTAGAAAATTAACATTACAAACATAAAACAAAAATACCTATTTAAAATTGACATGACCAAAATTCACATATAGATTTCAGTACAGCTGCATCTCACGTAACTATATCAACCGACCACCGTGAAGTTTAAAGCTTTAAGTCATATTTTGCATTTAACAGATTTTACTTTAGCTTGTGGTTTCTTCTACTTTTGTACTCAGCAGTGGGCAAAGAAAAATTTCTACCAAACCTTTGCAATATTAAATATGACAAAGACAGACCATGGAATAAACAATTATGGGATAAAGCTCCTGTGAATGTCAATGGGAAAAAAATGGATGCTTTAAGACATACCTATGTAGCTAGCAAGAAGCAAAACACTTTCAAGTCTTAAAGCTGTTCAGACATGCTGAGCCTGTCTCCTGCCACATGCTGGTGCATCACCTTTTCCTTCCTAATTTCTCCCTAGAGTCCTTTCTCATATAAGCGTATCTGTTTACTGAGTAGTATTTATAAGTAATGTGACGATTCTTAGCGAGACTTTCATCTTCATGTGAGACTTAAAGTATTTGCTTAAATGCAAGTTTGCTTCAATAAATAGACATATTTTATGCTTAACAAAATGAAGGCTACCTACAAGAAAGAGAGGAAAAACCACACCACTCAGAAGAAAACAGTGGCTTTCTACACTCTTAAATACACAACTGTGCGAGATCTGTAATGAAGGAAGATACCACCCAACAGACCCAAGCGTGATCCAACGCAGAAACAGCAGAGATGTTTCTAGATGACTAGAGTTTTGCTCGCTGGTGGCAGCAGTGGCAAAGGCAGCAGGAGCAAAAACACTGAGCAGCAGCAGCTTAAAAAAAAAAAACAAACAACAACCCTAGGTACAAAAGAACTACCCTGAATTAGTAGAAGCAGCAGCCATCTTTTGATACATTGCTCTTTTCCATTTCTTTGTCTTTCAAATAATGTCAGATAAGACATTTTCCCACTTTCCCTAGTTTTCTCACTTTTAGTCTTCTGACTCTCTTCCTCACCCCACTTAGGGGAGTGAGCGAGTGGCTGCGTGGTGCTTAGTTGCTGGCTAGGGTTAAACCACAACATAGCCACACTAAGGAAATTATTAGTGACTTCTGTAAGTGGGGCAAGAACAAGGGAGACCAAAATATTGGTGTGCTGAGAGTGGCAGTGTTAACTTTTTTCTTGTATGAAAAATATTTGAATTTATGATCTTACTCTATTTTTTTCCTCTTATCACAGATTTAAAGAGGATTAGCAGATCTTGCATCAGATTTAAAATTTAAAACTTCCAGCAAATAAGTTCAGATTTGTTGTGCACGTTATTTCTGCAGAACACGTGGAAATTGAAAAACACTATATATTTAGAGATGCACATAATGCTTGCTGAAAACCTACATGACATTGCACAGTACATTCTGGAAATCAATTTCTAATACCAAAAACATTGACCACATGTAGTTATGCCAAGTCACTGCCATGCTAATGGCTCTAAAAGTGTTTCATTAAGAAGCAGAAAAACAGGAAACAATGGTGTGTTCAATGTAAAATGAAGATGCAGTAAATATAGAAAATTTGCACGATACAAGCTTCAGATGAAAAGTATCCATCTACATATGACTAATGATTTGTTTAAAATACGTATCTGATACATTGTACCTGAAACATCTCCGTAATTTACATTCACTCTATCATCAAATATGATTTTATCTGTATTATTTTCACTGATACCAATTAATCTTATGTATGTTAGATGTTCTCCTATAATTTTAAAATTATACTGTAGTTTAATAGCCATTTGAACAGCCACTGCTCTCTAAAGAATAGGATAATAGAACAAATCTTATTAAAAAGATATTATATCATTGTAAAAATTATCCCTGTGATGCTATTCTGCTGACTTTAACAAAGCTACCATAGTTTTGGCTATGTTTCACCATAAAGGGCTTCTCCCTATATCCACCAACCCAACCTTAACACCTCTCTGCCTAATTGGAGTCCACACATGCTTATTTCCTAAACACTTCTTCACTGCTCTCCATAATGACATCTTTCTGAGATGACTATTAGAGTCACATCACCTATACGATTCATGGTGTGTGCGAGTCACTAAAATCAGCGACTATCACCCTACCAGTGGATTTGGCATCGTGGTTAGAAAATATTTTTTTACCAAGAGTGTACTCTTACAGCAACAATGGTTAACTGTATATTCAGCTGCACCAGAAAAACGACAGATTTTCAGAACCTGACACCATCCTGTGCAACTCAATCTAAGTGTGAAGGTAGCTCTGCTTTGGTTCAGAGGTGGGAACAGATGACCTTAGGAGGTCCCTTCCAACTTAAATTTTTCTATATTAGGATTTTCAAAATAATAATAAAAAAAAAATGTGGGTTTAGTTCTTTCTATAAGTTTTTCTGGTGGGCATTTACTCCTTTACATGTTTGCTCCTTCATGCCTTGGAATAACCTTAAAACTCTCAGCTGGATCTGTGGAGCAGTGTGGGTGAAGCTCTGTTCCATTAAATTTCTGACACCATCAATGGTCAAGAACAACCCTTCCTCAGCACTGCCTAGTTTCACACAAAAGGGACAGTCAGACAGATTTTTTGTCCTTCAAGCTGATAACCAGTGAAAGCAGTTGAAGCAGAATCCAAGAATCTAGTGAAAAAATAGTTTCTAAAACTCAAGACAACAATTTGTAAGACTCAATGTAACAACTTATGATCTGAAAATCGTGGTGATTTCCGTAATACCACAGAGACAAAACAATGCTTTCACAGTATGCATATCTAGCACATTTCAGGCTAAGTAAATAAGATTGCCTTGCCATTTCCATAATATTGGAAAATTCAAGATTTTTAAGCAGATTGTTGACACTACAGCTATTTTAGAAGTTCTAATGCACTTTGAAGAGCTTAAGTGAGCACTGAATTAACTTCATAAATATTAGACAATAGACTACGATAATAACCCCATTATGAATCTTCAGCTTTATGTGTCCTGTTGGATTAGTTCATTCTATAATATATTGCTGGCACTTTGTTCTAACAGCCAGTGACTCTTAGAATCCTGATTACATGATTACACTCAAAAGCCTCATTATTTCAAAATGTTTTATCATCAACCAATCGCTTTTATATCACTCTGGGGACAACTCCACAGGCCTGTTCTTACAAGATTAGCATCACAGTCCTTAACTACACTTTGTTTACTTAACTCTACAGGCTCCTAAAATCTCAAAATTTGGAAGAAGTAGAAAAAGCCTTCCTCATCCAGAAGAAACAGGTGAATTGTTTATTGTCATTCATCTGGCAAAGTATCTTCCCAAATGTAAAGATTTTTTTCCTTTTTATTCTTAATTTGCTATTTAACTGAGGTATAAACAAGGTACAAAGAAAGAACAGAGCACAATACAGCTGCATCATTGCATGCTGTGATCTAATTAGACTTTATCAAGTAAATAGGAAAGGACTGAGTCAATGTTTGAATGAAGGATTTCCAACCAAGAGGAGGCTCTGCAGTGACAGTTCTGACAGTTTTACACATAAGTCTGCCTTCTGAGCCAGTGTCAATAATCCAACCTAGTGTTAACTATGCAGGAACATTTCTCTACTGTTTGGCTGATGATAATCCAGTAGCCCATATACTCTTCTTAGTCAGCAGCCTGGAGGCACTGGGCCGAATTTACAAGCTCCTCTTCCTTCACTACAGTTTGTTGTAGCAGTGGAGTTGCATGTGCAGATCCTGTCCATTAAAATGCAGCTGTGAGATGGGACTCTGCAGAGAAAACAGTGTTTTTCCCTGACCCATGCAGCACACCTGAGAAGCTAAGACTGAGAAGTAGATCCTCCTTCAATTCTAGTACTGGTATTTCACTGTCTCTTGCTCATCCCTATCTTCTCACAGCCTAAGGAGCCCAACAGTTCCATGATGCAGGCCCTACAACCTTCTACAGCCCCATTCTTCTCCATGTAACTTCACAGCAAGCCACTGCCTTTCCTAGAGCCCACATGCAGGCTGTCCTTGACCCACTTATACTATACCCTTCACTCCAGCAAACCAGTCACCAACACCTTCTCTACAAAGTCATGTCTCTGTGTTATCAGCCTAGAAGTCAGCGCAGGGAGGTTATGGCTTCCTAGAGTATCCTTGACTCAAAGGAACTTCCGAAGTCATTTAGTTGGATTGAGTTCATATGACTTTTACTAAGCAAACTCCTACAGTTAGGACTAAAAAGCTGCTCTTGCTAAAAGCGGCAAGACATGGAACCTGTCCACATAGTCACAGAGAAATCCTATAGCATTCTTGCAAGGTATAGAAGCGCTAATCCTTCTGTCCACTTATTTCTCCCTCTGGTTTCAATCCACTGCTGGGAAAAATGTCAGAACAACGTTCCTCTATCTTCTATTGGATGGTGAATCAATATAAAAATACCTTCCACTGTTTATCATAGTCTCAGAAAAAAAAGCTCTATAAATTTTCTTTTACAGCTCCCTAATGGTAGTTAAGATGGTAGACCCATCTAGATGCTTACTTACAGACGCAGATATGTTTCAGAGACATTTCTAACATGAAAAGAAATTACCAAAGTGCTACAAAAAGGACCTTCCTTTTAAGACTTGTCACTGTTATATGACTTGGTCTAACCCAGGCCTGTGAACAGTTTGTCCATTGTTAGCTGAAGAATACTTGCAGTTTAGTTTTCTTTTTTTTTTTCCCCCCCCAAAAAAGTATGCAAGATATTCCAGCACTCTGATAATACACTGTGCTCTGAACCAAAGTGAAGAAACTAGGGATGAACAGCAGATTCACCTCAAAATTTTACGCTTTTGAAATACTCCAAACTACAGTGCAACAGCAAATGTTCAGGATGTTCAGTAGATGCAATGCTACTGAAAACAGGAACAGATCATCGTTACATATCAAAAGGAAATGTTGAGAATATTTAAACACACAAAACTTGGAATGCAATATTTATGACTTCCTGCTCTTGGAGAACAGGCCCATAACCTGAGATCCATTTTCATTAAAGTATTTTTATACTGAAAGCTCTGAATATGTATTAATTCAAAAACAAATAAAACTTTTTGAAAGTAAACATAATTCTTACATATATGTTCCATTTGTGCATGATTTTGAATCATTTTCCTTCTCTTTGGTTTTCTCTTTCACTTCTCCTAATTTATATTCTTCAATTTCATATTTTAGTACTTCAAGAACAAATTATTTCACTATATTATAAAGACAAATTGTTCCATAAGCAACAGAACTAATGATACTGTTTCCTATAGCTTCATATTTCATGGTTGAATTATATGATGCTTAATAAGTGAACACTCCGGTTGAAGCTATTCCTATAGCTAGGAATTCATAAAACCTCACTGCTTTGTTGATTTTTCTCTAGTAAGGAGTGAATTCACACTGTATCCTTTACTACAAGGGACAAGAAACCTCTGCTATCTGGCTACCAACGTTCATGATCACAGCAGAAATTTATTTTGAGACTAACACTTCTTCTTGTGTTTAAGTTGAATAGAACATATGGAGGAAGTAGAGGGACCATGTTGACACAGAACACACACACAAACTTAGCCAAAGCCCTTAAATTATGTTAAAGAAAAAAAAATTACCAACAAGGGTGTTCCTATTTCTAGCAATTTTAGTACAGATTTTTAGAGTAAGTGTAAATTATAGATGTAAAGCTTTTCTGTTAGCACCTGCAGTCTCTTTTTTGCAATTGACACTATAGCTTGTTCCAGACTTTCATTTCATGTCAAAAATGCAAAATGCAACAATCTGAATGATTAAATAATGTATTCTTTCCAACTTCTTTTTCTATGATTGATTCTCCCTTAATAAATTTTCACACTTAGAACTGCTTTTTAAAGAGTAAAATAATTTTAAAAATATTTCACTACTTTTAAATTAGTTTCTTTCTCTTAGCATGGACCCTACAAAAAATAAAGGTCTAGCAACGGACATTATAAGTGGGTTTTTAGTTATAGGGAACCTAATAGTTGTTGTATACAGAAGTGTCGTAGGGATATAAGCATTATTATAAACAAGAATCCTTTCATTCGTGGACAAAAATTAAGATGGCAGATCAAGATTCTTCCTCTACTAATTCTACTAATGTTGAAAAATGGGAGAACCAAATCTACCGAGGAATCAGGGTAATTTTGATATATTGTACTATAAAATTTAATTCTGTGAATATACTGTGTTAATCTTGATTTTAATACTGAAAGTAGTTTCAAAGGTGTTTTAAACACACTGAGTCAAATTGAACTGATTAATGTATTTTTTTTTCCAGTAGCATAAATACAGAATAGCAGAAGAGAGAAACCAATGTGATTTAAAATAAGACTATAATTTAATACTGTCCTGGTTTCAGCTGTGAAAGTGGACAACTGTTTCACTTCCTCCATCCCAAGGCAGCTATACCAAAAGCCCACCGGTACCCTTTTGGGTCCTTGAAATACCCTCTCCTGAGGATGCACAGAGCCTCTGGGCCAGTCACAATGGGGTGCTTCTGCCACTCATTCCCAGTTAGGCTCACTTCGGCCTCCAGCACAGTCAGCTGCTGGGATCCCCCTGTCACTCCAGAAATACAGATGGATTCTGCCCCTATACGGCTTGATGGCATTAGGGTACACTGTGCACCGGTGTCCACTAAAGCCTTATATTCCTGTGGGTCTGATGTGCCAGGCCATCTAATCCACACAGTCCAATAAACTCGGTTGTCCCTTCCCTCTGCCTGGCTGGAGGCAGGGCCCCTCTGGTCCTGGTCATAGTACTCGTTACCCACTTCTTGTGAATGGAAGTCAAAAGTCCCTGTATTAAGATCGGAAGTCAGACCAGCCCTTCTACTCTGTCTGGGAAACTGCTCACTGGAGACTGGAGCAGCAGTTTTCCTGGAAGACCCCCCTTTTGTGATTGTTTTTCCTTGCAACTCATGTACCCATACCCCTAGGGTCAAGGTAGATTTTCCATTCCACTTCCTCATGTCCTCTCCATGGTCACACAGGTAAAACCACAGGGTGCCCCATGGTGTGTACCCTCTATATACTCTCTCTCGAGCAGCGGAATGCTTACTCCTAACAATAATAGCTGTGATACTGGTCTAATAGCTGAAATACTGGTCTGTACAGATGGGGAGTAGGGCACACCCTCATTGAGTTCCTGGAACTCCTGAAGCAGTTTTTCCAAACAGGTTTTCGGACTTTTTGGATATTTTTTCCACAGCCGAGATGCAGATCCATAGGGAAGAAGAGAGATTTTCTTCATATTGCTGGAGTTGGCCAGCCAATTCATCCACCGTCGGGCTGTCTTCCTCTTTCCAGATCATTACTTCCGATGAGTTGGCATACAATGATGGTGTGCTCCGTACAAACTTCTGCCACATGGGTCATGTGTGCCGGACTTCATCTGGATCTGTGTAGTCTGAGTCATTATAAATCACCTCCACCACAGCTATTTCCCTAAGGTACTGGATACCTCTCTCCATGGTGGTCCACTTGCCTGGGTGACTTATAACATCTTCCTTGAAGGGATACCTTTCCTTCACACCAGACAGGAGTTGCCTCCAAAGACTGAGGGCTTGTGTCTTTTTTCCAATCACCTTCTCAATGCCCCCTTCCCAAGACAGGGATCCCAGCTGCTTGGCCTCCATATCCTCTTAATTCCTGGCTACTGGCCCCATTATCCCAGCATGGAGCAGCCAGGTGACAATGTGCTTACCTGGACAACAGCTGAAGTCTTTTCATATATTTTGCAGCTCACTCGGGGATAGAGATTGGGTGGTTATCTCTGGTTCTCCCTTTTCGTCCTCCAGTTCTTGCAATGTCTCTGCTGCTTCATCCTTTATTAAACAAGCTGACTTTCATGTCCATTTCTTCTTGTGGATAGGGGCGACTCATACTGATTCAGGTTGGTTCTCTGGTTCATTTTCAGTGCCCATCACCAGGGTTTGAGTAGCTGCAATGCCTGTCGCCGGGGTTGGAGTAGCCGCAGTGCTACACTAGGAGATGAGGCAATCTGACACATTTCTCCCTTGGGGGAAAGTTCAAAGTAATCAATTACAGGCAAAGAAAAATCCCTAGGAATGGAATAGAACAGAATTGTGCATCTTGAAGTATGGGGAAGGACAAGCCCATGACAGAAAATACATTCTGCAGTGGCCTAGAAGAAAATAAGTTTTGACAGATGAGACAAAGATTCATAGACCTGACCATTAAGGGTCTCTCTCTTCCCCTTATGCCAAATAAAGTACATAACCTGGGACCCAGAATGAGTTAACATAGTGAGACCTGCACATATACACTAGTACTAGTCCGAGTTTATGCCGCGATATACGCTGTCAAAATAAAGAAACCAGGCAAACAAGTTTGGTCATTCAGTCATGCTTTTACGTGGTGTCGGAACAACCTTGTAATACCGGGAGGCAGCAAGAGCTTCCTACTTTACATGCAGTGTCTATTAAAAACAATGCCATATTTTAGTGCTACTGCTGGCAAGATTTTAAGGGGTTACACGTATCAGTCTGTTCATTCTTCATGCTAATCATCCAACACGGAGAAGCAACTCGCATGCTTTCTGAAACACGCCTGTTTATAGCGGCAGGGAAGTACACAAACTCATACACACCCCATTTGCAAAGAGTATTCTTCAAAGAGTGTCTGGGCAAGCCACAGTGGCCCGATGCTCTTTCTCCTGGCATAGCCTGCATAGGCATACTGTGAAAGACAGAAAAGTAAGGATGGTCCTACTACCAAAGTTCACCATTTTTAAAATTTGTAAGACTTATATACAATAAGGAAGTAAATGTACTTTGTCTATTTCTTTCATAGCGTTTAACTGAACTGTTCATTTCATTCTAGTTTGGGAGTGAGTTTATTTTACAAGATGACCGAGCTTAATTCAGATTTAATAATTTCAATAAAGCTAAAGCACTTACTCTTTCACCATTTTAAACCCTTAGCACTATGCTCCAGTATTAATAATTTAATCAACATCAAAGCAATATAAGTATGAATAATGATGTTAATAAATCTAGACAGATGTTTGAAGTTTTGTACATCAAAATGTAACAGTTCAATAGCAAGAGTTTTTCTGTGGACATTAAAACTTACGTTTAGCTGTAACTTTTTTATT
Organism: Phaethon aethereus; assembly: GCF_964289735.1. NCBI lineage: Eukaryota > Metazoa > Chordata > Aves > Phaethontiformes > Phaethontidae > Phaethon > Phaethon aethereus. The sequence goes on along the minus strand of NC_138578.1, from coordinate 30,766,605 downwards.
TTGCATTTTTATTTCTTTTTATTGTATTTGCATCATGAAATTTTTATTTTGAGGGTTTTCTTAAGGAAAATCTTCCCCTTTAAATTTCTATTGGCCTTTACTCTACATGAAGGCATAATTCCATGTTTCTGACATTACGGCTTCCACAGTAACCACTGCTATAATCCAGAAAATAAATAACAATTTTGAGCAACTAGCAAAGGGACGGAAGTTTAATCTGGAATCTTCAGCTGCAGAACCTCTTTACAGCTTCAAGGAAGAAAAGCTATCTTTCTCTACCTTCATGTCACAGGTGCTATGATGCAGTCACCAGCTAATACTACTTATTGTACCCTGACAAATAAAAACATGTACTTCTACTAACTCTACAGGAATGAGTTATAAATTTCCTCTGTGTGTACAATAATTCTCTGTCTATACATATATCCTTTGTGAGAGCAGATGTTCTCTGAAATGACATCATCTTTCTCTGACTAGATGACAGTTGTCTCACAGCTCAAATATTTCAGCATCTGAGTGCTTAATGTTAGAGATCAATCAGAGAAATAAGAAAAGGATGCAAAACCTAAAGGGCATACCTATTGCACATTCCGAGCTCCTCAAAAAACCTGCAAGGCAGAAGAAAGTCCTATCAATATTTCACATGACACATGTATAAAGTTCATATCAGTATATAGATTCCAGTGAGGCACTTGCCAAATGATCTTTTTGAACCTGTATATTGGCAGACTTCCTTTTTTACATTATGGAGACAGTAAGTAATGTTTTCACACCTATGAATAGATTGGCCATTAAAGATTGAAAACTGGCTGACCTGCCAGGCTCAAAGGCTTGTGATCAGCATTACAAAGTCCAGCTGGAGGCCGGTCACTGTGGGGTTCCCCACGGTCAACACGGGACAACCACTCTTTAACATCTTCCATTAACAATAAGGAAGATGGGACAGAGCACACCCTCAGCAAGTCTGCAGACAACACAAAATCAGGAGGAGTGGTTGATACACCTGACGGCCATGCTGCCATTCAGAAGGACCTGGACAGGCTGGAGAAAAAAGTGCTGACGGGAACCCACTTAAGTTCAACAATGGGAAATGCAAAATCCGGCACATGGGGAGGAATAGCCTCATGCACCAGTACATACTGGGGGCTAACTGGCTGGAAAGCAGCTTGGCAGAAAGAGGTTTTGGCACAAAAGGTGATTAAGGGACTGGAGCATCTCTCATATAAGGAAAGGCTGCAAAAGTTGGGGTTATTCAGCCTGGAGAAGAAAAGACTCAAGGGGATCGTATCACAGTATATAAATATCTGATACAGGGAAGTAAAGAAGATAGTGCCAGACTCTTCTCAGTGGTATCAGGTGACAGGACAGGATGCAATAGGCATATATTAATAAAGAAAATGCCACTTAAACATAAGAAATATTAGAGATGGGCTGTTTTGTTTTGCTTGGGTTTCTTTGGGGGTTGGGAGGGTTTGTTTGCTTTTATGGTTTGGGCTTTTTTGGGTTTATTTTTTTGTTGGTTGGTTGGGGTTTTTTGGGGAGTTTTTTTACTGTGAGGGTGGTCAAACACAGGCTGCCCCACTGATGCCCCTTTATCTTCTCCATCCAGTCTATAGTTACTCTGCTGAGCCACCTACCACTCATGCACCACATGCTCCTCCGCCATAACCATCCTGCTGGACTCTCCAAAACATCAGCGTTTGGCTTGTGCTGGGAATCCCAACACCAGACAAAATACTCCAGATTGCAGTGTTGCAAGAACTGAATGGAGCAAGACTGCCTTGACCTGCTGGCTACATACTTATTAATATAGACCAGTACGCGATTAGTCTTCATCACCACAAGGGTATGCCAATAAACTCATCACCTGGATCACCAATGTCCTTCTTCAAAGCTGCTTTCTAACCAGTCAACCTCAACTCTACTGTCACATGGGGTTAGTCCATCCCAGATGCAGGACTTTGCATTTGTCTTTGCTGAACTTCATGTGGTTGCCATCACCTCTGCCTGCCTGCCACAGTCCTTCTCAACGGCAGTTCTACCTCCATTGTGTTGACTGCTCCATACAATTTCACTGTCCACAAAATATGAGCTCTTTTCCTTTGAAGAAGCACAATATGCACAAAGCAGTGGAGGACACTGATTCCCAGCTGAATACAATCTCACTCCAGAGCCAGAGTCAGTTTAGTCACATCTGAACATAAAGTAATGAAAATCTGTAAGAAGCAAGACTTTTGGCACCTTAGACAGATTCTCTGCATAGTGTTGACCTCTTCCATGTAGTTTGCCCAGAGCTGAAGGTATCTAATCCAGCACTGCATTATGCTAGGACACACGCGTTACTCTCAATACGAGCCAAAGGTATATTCATTAACCCAGTCCTTCAACCCAGAACACAGACGCTGGCAAAGCAATAGGCATAGACCCCTGCTTTAGAAAATACTATTTCCCTGTAAACAAACATTTGTTGCAGCATGCTGGTGAAGTGAGGGAGAACATTATTTATATACAGAATATTCTTTAAATGGGTAAACAAAAACATTTTCACCACATGAGCATCTCTAAAATTCCATGAAAAGCACTAAGCTTCCATGTATCCAAATTTAAAATTTCTTAGAATACACTAGCCAGCAACATAAAACAAAAGGTCCATTAATTACTGTACTCCAGCATGACACTTCAGCATTATTATTTCAGATTTTTTTTTTAAATGTTGTATTTCTTTTTTGCTACTGTTTACATTTCTCAAAATGCTCTAAGCACAATACAGAAGTTTAAAAAAATATGAATTAATGCTATATTAAAAAAATGTGAGAGGCAACTGGCAAATTACATACATTCCATGCATTGCAAAAATCAAGTTCACTTTTCATGGAGTGTAATTTTTATGTCTTGCATATCAGACACAGCGACTGACAGAGCATCTTACATTTGAAAGTTATGCAGAGTGTGCATTTTTAAAAATGCAATTAGTTTTGCTTCTGAAAAATTCTGTACTTTTAGTTTATATAACAAACCTAGTCAAACCTTCTCTGTAAATTTTTCTCAAATAGTACCATCACAGTGGAACAGGATAAGTGAGAGAATGAGGCACAGCTTTGAGCATTTTAAAAAATAATTTTCCTGTTTTATCTCCAAGTTTGGTTTGGGTTTTTTTGAGTTGGCTTGCCCATTCTTAGAGACACCGGTTTCAGAAGTCTTCTCCCTAAATTTCACAAAGTTGCACATAACATGAAATACAAAGAAAAGAGCTTTTTTTTTTTTTTTTTATTCAGCCTTTTATAACTCCTTCAGCGTTCTCAACTTCTCCTCTCATTTTCTGGAAAAATAATTCTTTATATATCCAACACGTTTCCAAGCAGAGAAGCTTTTAACTCACAGTCTCATTTGTGTTAAACGAAAATGCCTGGTATACAAATAAAGCAAAGAAATTGCCATTATGTCACTGGCACGTTGGAAATTGCTGGCTTCAAATACTTAGCAATTTGAATCTGTTCATGTTTTAGTAAGTGAAAAGTCACATATATCAGGGAAAACATTATAAAGGAGCTGCAATCACAAGTCTATCAGGACCACGTCATAATGGGTGGACAATAGCGTAATTGTGAAGGCTGCCAGACTCACATTTACTTCCTCACTTCTCCAGGGAACAAGAACTTGAAAATAAGAAACGTTCTGTTACAAATGTCAGACACTTAATCATTTATATATTTCCTTCTAAGTTTCCTTTTCTTCACTTGTCACTTCAAAATTTTCTTTAAACCAGTTACAAATATTGTGCTGGGCCAAACTGAATGAAATAGTTATTAAAATACAACTAGCAGCAGAATTAAAGCTTTATTCACCACCTTATATGCAAAGTCGTGTTATAAACATCTAAAAGTCTTCACATTTCTGACTTCCATTCAGAGTCAGAACTTGTATCACACATGTAACATTTCATTTACTTTACAGGGTGGGGGATTAAAAAAGAACTAGCTTCTGACTAGTTTAGGGAAATTCATTAAATCATGTCTCTGAAATGAGGAAGAAATGGGTCAGAAGCATTCCCTGAACTTGTTTGGCCAATTCACACAATGAAGTTTGATTTCTAACTTTTGTCCCAAAATGAAAAATTCCTATCCAGTTTTTATAAAATAGCTTGAAAAGGGGTCCACACTAAAAGAGGATAGTGACCTAAGCTCCCTCATATGACTAATCCTCAATTTAAGACGTGACTTAATATTTTTCTCCATTGCCTTACTCCAATGTTTCCTTTTTGGAGGAACATCATTAATACTGGACAAGGTAATTCCAGTCTTATCTGAGGCCAATGAAAGTTTGTTAAAAGGTTTACAATGATATCAAAATGGAAGAACCACCTTCTGCTGCAACTGAAGTCAAGAGAAGTATTTCTAATAAATGTATGCCAAAATGATTAAGGAAAAAGGACCTCAGACTTTGTGAATTTATCATTTCCAAACTGACTAGAAATTTCCTATTGACTAGAAACCTCTTCAACCTAGAACTGCCTGACAGGATGGTGAAATGCAAGCCACCTGAATATACTCTTAGTTTGGAGGTGAATGACTAAGGAGTTCCTGTTGGAAAGAACAGGCTGCTATTAATAACTTAAAATATTTTAAACAAGAAAACACAGACATTGAAAGATTTTTAAGGCAGAAGGACCCAGTAGGAAAACTACAGTTTTATGAGGAGTGGGACAGGACCAGATACAAATAGACAAGTAATTCCAACCTAAACACAGAATACAATAAATCTTGAGAGGTGTGCAGCCTTTATATCATAACAAACCATGTAATTCTTCCACTCTTACAAGGTAAGAGCTGTCTTGTTTTAAAGCCACTAACTTAACTGACATTAATCCAAAGCTAAGGTGTTATCCAAAAGGAAACAGGGAATTTCATCTTAACTAACATCTACAGTGAATATAGCCGTGGTTTCTCACCTGCATTATTGAAGGTTTGCGATGTGTTTTACGGTAGAGTTCGTTTTATGTTCTGAACGCTGCCAAAAGCACTATGAAAGTACTAATAAACAGTATTTGGCTTTGCAAAAAGTAATTTCTAAAGTTTTATGAACTGGTTAGATCATATCCATTTTCAGTGGAATACAAAGGGTCTTCTCTGAAAAAGGATTAATACTCAGTTGAATTTGAAGTTTCTGCCCCTCGGTCATCTGAACTACAGAAAGTGCTAAAGAGAGTCCAAAGTCCTTCTAATGGAAAAAAGTAAGCTCTTCTCTCTCCATTTAGAACTACATTTAATGTTTTGCACAAGATTTTAAGCCATATTCCGGCAGAGACCAGACCTGGAAAACTTTAAGTAAACATGCACAGTAAAAACTGGAGTACTTCCATCCTGAAATACAAAAACAATTTTCTAGAAACAATCAGATAATTTACTTAAATTTTAAAAAGCTACTTTATAGTACAACTATGTTCTTCCAATTGTTTGCAGTTGTGTAGTGTGCCAGTCTCATCAGCATACTACTCAGGCTTCAGAAAACAAGCTATGTTAGAAAATATCTGATTGTAACATCTATATATAGACATGAAAATACTACTAATAACTGAACCATCATAGCACACAGTCAGAGAAAGACTGAATATTATTCTTTTGATTGACATGTAAATCATAATATGATAGATAACTGATGTTTGCAATTTATAGATACATAGACAAAAAACCTAACAAAAAAAGAGAGGGAGAAAATATGGATCATGCTATATCATTAACAGCCTTAACACATTGCTTCTCATATTAAAGGCATGCTTTTTTGTTCAACAATACATGATTTTGGCTAAGCATTAAGAATTTTTCCTCTGTTACAAGAAAGAATTTTACTATTTGAAAGAATCTGTTCTTCATCTTTGATTCGCCACCCCCCCCTCAAGAATTTTTCTAGTAGAGGTTATGAGTATTGTCAAGGCTAAAAAAACAGAAATACCAAAAAAAAAGTTCATGAACCCTCTTATCTTGAAGTTATTTTTTTTAACCGTTGTTATTCCACATTGTATATTGTTTGAGGGACATAAATTGAGGGAAAATGCATCTGGGCTAATAGGCATAGGGGAGAGCAGAAATAGCCTGAATAATGCATCTTTCTTAACAAATTTAGCTACCAATAAGATAAAAACAATCCCTCCAAAGAAAGACCTTGATGATCTCAACTGCAACTGTTATATGACAATTTTCTCTTCACTAACTCTATCCAGCTTACAACAGATATGAACAGAAAATTCCTTCTGAGGAGAACCAAAACAAAAGGATTTTGATAAACCAAGCATTTCACTTAACCAGCCAGTCAGCTAGCTAACAATTATTTGGAGTCTCCTGAAGATACTTGAAGAGATGCATCTACAAAGCATAATACAGAAATGTCTGTTATATAGAGCATGTAAGAATGATTTTTTTTTTCCCAGAACATCTTTGAAAATCTATTTATGTGCTAATTATAGAGGTGCAACAAAAGGTTAGCGTAACTGAAATAGCAAACAGGTCAGTCTTCTATACTTCAAGTAAAAGTACTTCTGCCCGTTCAAACTAATGGTACATAATGCTTTGTACTGGAAAATCTACTGGGCTTCAGCAGAACTGATTTTTCTCTCTTCAAGCAAGTAAAAATTATTCTGTCCCAGAAACAAGCTCCAGTGTTACTAGATAAAGGAATATCTGTGAATGTGCAATCTCGATGCTCTGCTAATATAGAAGCTCCTGACTTAGAATGAACAGAACTAGAAGCACTTAGATCTCCTCTTCCTGTGTCATGCTGCCAATGTAATTATAGTTACTTTGAGTTTATACTACCAATGCTCTCTCTCCAAAGGCTGTGGCGGAAAAGGCAGGCCTGAAAAAATGAATCCTGAAGTGCAAAAGAAAGGCAGGTGCTGGAAATTGGGGATCCATTCTTCAGCAGAATCTCAGCCATTCAATCAGGCTTCTTTTTGGGGGGAGGAAGAGGGAGAAAAAAAGGGAAACAGGTAAAAAAGGAAAACAGGAAGAAAGAAAAAAGGAAAAAAAAGGGGGGAAAGAAAAAAAAAGCGTCTCACAATGTCACTTCTATTCATGACAAACATTTAATAATCCACAGAGAACATTTAGAAACCATCTTTTCAACTAGTTTCACCAACTTAGAATTGTGGTTTGGGTTTTTCCATCAAGTGCAAATCAGTCTTGGATCCAAATATAGTATTCAGGCAGGCATTCCTGTGTTCCAACAGAATTAACCCAGTAATTCCTTCTCTTCTGAGGTCATATACAGAAAGGTTGGGGGAATCTGTACCAGAGTGATGTTTCTAGGAAGGTGTTTTATCCTACTTGACATGTTATGCTTTGTCTTCAAAAAAATTCAACAAAACATAAGGAAATAAAGAGATAGACTCATGCAGCCTTCATTGTCCACCTCCTTTCCTTTTCATTCAACATTCTGTGCTTAGGACATTTAAAGGTTGCCAGAGAAGAATCTGATGTTGCATTTTCTTGCAAGCAGTAAGCTATAAATTATTCTGGTAAGGAGCTGACCTGTTGCCTCTCTTAATGCTCCTCCACAGTGTTCAAAACACAGTTGTTTGTTATTAACTATTCAGATACAAGGCACATTTGATTTGGTTTGTATGGAAAGCACCCAGTCCTTACCTAACATACACCTACACACTCTTACATGAGTCCCGAGTGATCAGCTGGCCAAACAGTCCTTAGGGATTTGGGCTTTTTTAAGGCTTTTTTAAGTCTTCAAGCTTCAACTCAGACAAAAATCCCGCTGCTGGTCCCAGCCACTGCCTTTTCATAGCTTTGGGGAGGCAATGCAGAGTTTCTGCTGGGACTTTCTGGGTCGTAGACTTCTGCCTTTCATAACTATACACCCAACCTTGGCTCACTCTCACTCATTCTTCCTAACCCAGACAGAGGAGCTACAAAGTTTATCTCAGCCTACATAGCAACACATGGATACTCATTAAGCTTGGTAGTTACAGCACCAACTTTGGAGACAAGGACACACAGCCTCCAATCACCCCTCCAATGAATAGAGTTGTTCACTTTTCATAAAAAGTAAGAATAGCAACTTCTTGGGAAGAGAACTAACAGTTGTAAATTTTTTGAAATGGCATAATGAATATGACATCAAACGCAATATAAAATAATAATATTGGCACTATGAATAAATAAATAGGTCATAAATAAATACAAGTGAAACCTGACCTCATATAAAACAATGAACTTGTTTCACTATAGTAGAACTAGGACTAAGATTAAGTAAACTAAGACAACTTTAATGCTTTTACATAGGAAAGGTTCAGAAGCACACATACAATTGCTGTATATGGACAAATCACACTTTGTAAAATGAGGCCAAAAGCTTGCTGCTTTGTAATTCAAGTCCTGAAACTTCATTTCAGGAATGCACTGTCCTCTGGGTCTGCCATTTTTGCAACTTTTGAAGTCCTCAGATAAAGGTTATACACTAACACAACACTACTCATTTGTCTATGGTTTGATAAGTGAGATGACTGTAACAATTTTTGACAACGGAAAAAAAACTCCCCACTGCGGACTCTCCACATAGTCCGTACAGATGATCTGACAAGTTTCTAAGTGACTACATCACAAATAAAAGATGAAGTATCCTTAGTCCCTATGCCCTGCCTTTTGGTGTACTGGTTTTGAACCATCTGTAAACACAACACATGCCAGAAGGACCAAGACAAGAAAGCATCAAAACACATAATTTAAAATGCCTTTCTCTCTTTTTGCTTTTCATCTTCTATCTCAGGCACATACACTTCTACATTTTATTCTCATTTTTTGCTTAATACACAGCAGAGCTGGAAGCTGACAAATCCAATAGATGCCATCATTTTTGTTCATCTCAACACCAAGCACCTCACATTTTCATTATTTGTATAGCTAAAAAAGACTTCCTGTTCATGTCTTAGGTGGCTGATGGTTCCTAGTTACCTTGCGTATTTTGACTTGGCTGTACATTTCCACTGGGCAACAGACACAATAGGTTGACTGGAACATTCATGATATGCAATGCTTATTAAGGGATAGAAATTCTTCAGTGAAAGATCCTTTAAAAATGTAATCATATTCCCTTGTAGTTTTTAAATCAATTTCAAATATCTAAATGCATAAGGACTGTCACGTAATTGTAATTCAATTTGATTCAGGATATAATGCAATTTTACTAATCTCTATATAAGACAGAAAAAGATGAGGCACCTTATACAGGACTATATAATTCATTAATATTATTGATGAACTGTCATACTAAAAAGTTACTTCTGAATTTTACCATGTCTTTAGTAGGATTAAGCTAAATTGTCTTTTGCATTATTTATTGCATAATTTTTAAGCATCTCTATCACAGTCATTGTGAATCTATAGCTTAATATATCAAAAAAGAAATAGAAAAAATCTGGCTGTAATATTTAGGACATGCAAGTAGAAAGTACAGATATTGTCAATTCCATCAACCATTTGCAGTCCATCAAACAATGGCTAGGTAATTTCAAAATCTATAGAAGTAATCTTTTAATATTTTGAAGGTGCAAGAAAACGTTGTATCTCAGTGGTTCAATTCCTATCTAAGTTACAAAACCGTAACACAATTTAATAGAACTGTGAATGCCACGTATACAGATGAAAGTATTTGTACACATGGGTAGGCAGTTGATATATGCATTTTTAAAAAATGTGAGAGTTCTCAGTACTGTTTGGGTCCCTTAATTTAGTAAATAGCATATGCTAGTCCTTGAAAGAAAAGACTGTATGTAAGCCATATATCATCAAAATACACATCTACCTTAACTCTTCCTAAAGGTATTCTGTTTACTGTTGTCAAATATCGTACCATTCAGATCCACATACGCTTCATCATTTATGAAACGTTTTTCATATGTTGTAATGCTTTAAGAAAGGTTCTAAATGGAAAGAAATCTCAAAACGTTATTCTCCACTTTGTTGTTATTCTAGGCTATTAAATACAGATTTGGCATTTCTATTTTCAGAAGGAATCAGCACCAATAGCTAGGTGTGGGGAAGTGAACAGGGAGATGTTAGTTCAATTATGATATAGTTTTTGTAAACTTTGCTCCTCAAAACACACTAATTTGATACAGAGAAATAAAAATTTAATTAATTAATTACCTTTTCTGCTCTGCAAAATGCAAACTATGAAAAGTAGTGAAAAATGTACTCAACAAGAAGTTACTTTAGAATATTTTCTTCCAGTCATAACATATATACTGTGAAAATGCAAAGGCCAAAAGTAAATATATTAAAAGTACTCAATCTTTCCCATGAAAGTAAATAACAAAAAGCTTAAGTTATTATTTGTCTTTGTATGGGCCTATAAAAGCAATTCTATAGTGTATTTACAGCTCAGGATGCACTTTTATTCAAATGTTATGACTTCCTTGAAAAACTGACATTTCTGATTCAAATATATAATCTTATTTCAAAGATAATTACCTAAAGGAAAATCTTTTTTTACCTAATCTATCCCTTTTTTTAGTTAACTGAGAGCAAACACTTTCTTGGTATTTTGCTTGTGTCCTAGTACATACTGTTAACTCTTAAGTTATTCCTTTCTTTTGCAGCAAACCAAATCACAGCACTGGAAAAAATTCAAACTTGCATGAGAAACTTCAAAAGTGAAGAGTGTATCATAGTACTATACTCTCTCTCTCTCCTGTTTCTGAGACAGGAACAAGTACAAAGTGATTTGGTAATCAGCCAAAAATGAGGATGTAGATGCAGTTTCATCTAAATGGAAATCTAACTGCTTTATAAATATATAATATCTAAATGTACAGATATACATCAGCAGGTTTGAGATAATGAAAACCTTATTTTTAATAGTTTCTAATTTCAATTTCCAAGGAAAAGCTTAAACTTCTGTAAAAATTTAAAAGACTGCAATGAAAATTCATAGGTTAAACATAACCGTACGATAATTTGAACAAATAATCAAAAGTCTTGTATGTATATATACTTATTAGAGAACCACAGCAAAGAATTTTTAAAAGTTATTAAAATTTATTATGCAACAACACCAAGTAAACCTCTCAGACCCTGACCTAAATCTGACCCAAATCAATGCAGTGACTTCCACTGATTTCAACAGGTTTTGAAACAGACCTTTAAGACAAACAGAATCAGAACTATTCACAGATTCAGAATCTATACATTTAAAGAACGTTAAGGTAAAGTACACAATTAGCAGTAACTAGTTAGCAGGCTTTTCAGATACCATAAAAGAAGATTCTGGAAAAAGTAATACCACAATAATTTCAGGTCTGATTACTCGATGAGTACTAGCCATCCTAAGTTTAAGGACAACAGTATAAAGCTCTCCACAGGTAAGCACTACTTTCAGGGATAACTTCATGTGCAGGGTTGATCTTGGCCAGATGCCCAATGCCCACCCAGCTGCCCTCTCACTCCCCCTCCTTGACAGGACGGGGAGAAAATAACATGAAGAAAAATATGAAAAAAGGTCCCAGGCTGAGATAAAGTCAGAGAGATCACTTACCAATTAGTGTCACAGGCAAAACAGACTTGACCTGTGGAAAATTAATTTAATTTATTGTCAGTTAAAATAGAACTTGAACATGAGAAACAAAGACCAAACTAAAACAATGCCTTCCCTCCACCTCCATTTTTCCCAGGCTCAACTTCAGTCCTTCATTCCCGACTCCTCCACCTCCTCCCCACCCCAAGTTGGCACAGGGGGATCACAGAATCACTGAATCATTAAGGTTGGAAAGGACCTTCGAGATCATCAAGTCCAACCGTTAACCCAACACCACCATGCCCCCTAAACCATGTCCCAAAGTGCCACATGCACATGTTTTTGGAATACTTCCAGAGATGGTGACTCCACCACCTCCCTGGGCAGCCTGTTCCAATGCTTGACCACTCTCTCGGTGAAGAAATTTTTCCTAATATCCAATCTAAACCTCCCCTGGCGCAACTTGAGGCCATTTCCTCTCATCCTATCACTGGTTATTTGGGAGAAGAGACCAACACCCACCTCACCACAACCCCCTTTCAGGTAGTTGTAGAGAGCGATAAGGTCTCCCCTCAGCCTCCTCTTCTCCAGACTGAACACCCCAGTTCCCTCATCTGCTCCTCACAAGACTTGTGCTCCAGATCCCTCACCAGCTTCGTTGCCCTTCTTTGGACATGTTCCAGGAATTCAGTTCTTTCTTGTAGTGAGGGGCCCAAAACTGGACATAGGATTCGAGGTGCGGCCTCACCAGTGCCGAGTACAGGGGCACAATCACTTCCCTACTCCTGCTGGCCACACTATTGCTGATACAGCCCAGGACGCTGTTGGCCTTCTTGGCCACCTGGGCACACTGCCGGCTCATATTCAGCCAGCTGTCAACCAGCACCCCCAGGTCCCTTTCCGCCGGGCAGCTCTCCAGCCACTCCTCCCCAAGCCTGTAGCATTGCATGGGGTTGTTGTGACCCAAGTGCAGGACCCGGCCCTTGGCCTTATTAAACCTCATACAGCTGACCTCTGCCCATCGATCCAGCCTGTTCAGATCCCGCTGCAGAGCCCTCCTACACTCCAGCAGATCAACACTCCCACCCAGCTTGGTGTCATCTGCAAACTTACTGAGGGAGCACTCGATCCCCTCATCCAGATCATCGATAAAGACATTCAAGAAGACCAGCCCCAGAACCAAGCCCTGGAGAACACCGCTTGTGAGCAGCCACCAGCCAGATTTAACGCCATTCACCACAACTCTCTCGGCTCGGCCATCCAGCCAGTTCTTTACCCAGCGAAGAGTAAACCTGTCTAAGCCACGAGCCGCCAGTTTCTCCAGGAGAATGCTGTGGGAGACAGTGTCAAAGGCTTTACTAAAGTCCAGGTAGACAACATCCATGGCCTCATCCACTAGGCGGGTCACCTGGTCATAGACGGAGATCAGGTTGGTCAAGCAGGACCTGCCTTTCATGAACCCAGGCTGGCTGGGCCTGATCCCTTAGTTGTCCTTCATATGCCCCATAAGCACTCTCGAGATGAACCGCTCCATGATCTTCCCCGGTACGGAGGTCAGGCTGACAGGCCTGTAGTTCCCAGGATCCTCCTTCCGGCCTTTCTTGTAGACAGGTGTCACATTGGCAAGCCTCCAGTCTTCTGGGACCTCCCCTGTTAACCAGGACTGCTGATAAATGATGGAGAGTGGCTTGGCAAGCTCCTCCGCCAGCTCTCTCAGTACTCTCGGGTAGATCCCGTCAGGCCCCATAGACTTGTGGGTGTCCAGGTGGCTTAACAGGTCCTTAACGGTTTCCTGCTGGATTATGAGGAGCTTATTGTGCTCCCCATCCCCATCTTCCAGCTCAGGGGGCTGAATACCCTGCGGATACCTGGGCTGGCTATTAATGCCTTCTTTGCCTCAGTCTTTAAGTACCTCAGCCTTGTCCTCGTCCTTGGAGACAATGTTCCCCACCATATCCAGTAGGGGATGGAGACTCTCCTTGCCTCTCTTTTTGTGGTTAATATATTTGTAGAAGCATTTTTTGTTATCCTTTATGACCGTGGCCAGATTGAGCTCTAGCTGGGCTTTTGCCTTTCTAATTTTGTCTCTGCTTGACCTAACGAGATCCTTGGGATTCCTGGGGAATGATGGGCTGCAGTCAGTCCATAACAGCTCCTCTCTGCCACTCACCTGTGCCCTGTGGTGGGTCTGTTGCAGAGCCAGCTGGAATCAACGTCTGGCACAGGGCAGCCCCTGATCACTGCTCAGGGGCCACCTCTGCAGCCCCCCTGCTGCAAAAAACTGGACATGGACACCCAATACATCTCAGAAGGGAAGAAAAGGTTTTAGTACAGCCATTGCTTCTTCAAGAAGTTATCAAAACACAGAACATCTGAATCTAACTCCCTCACGCCTGACCAAGTCATACACATCTATATCTTGGTGCTTTAAGTATCTAACAAAACAAAACATTTTAATTAAATTAGGTGTTACTTAAATAAAAGAAGAAATTGATTATGAAATATTCCTTGAAATTGTGTTGTGTAAACATCTAATTTAGACCAAATCTGCATCTGCAGTGTTTCAAAGATATTTCTATTTTGAAATAAATGTACTTTTTACTGGGATGTAGAAACAGGACGAAAGTTGTTCTAGGAAGTCCTATAGCCAGGCCTGCTTTATCATATGAAAAGGAGAGAGGGGCAGAGGTGAGGACAGAAACATATAGAAGACATGTCTTGATTAAAGCTATATTCAAATTATTTGTGATGCAAGATGTTCAAGTGTCAGGTGGCAAAACTCTTTGCAGTGCACAACAACCTGTAGACTCAGATAATTTGTTCATAGTTACCCAAGTTATGGGGCATTAACAACATCTGTCGGAGTTGATTTATGCCACCCTGCATCTGGTGTGAAACAAAGGTTCCTTCTGATGACAACCAACACTCAGTAAATTCAGTCAAGAAATCAGTGTAGCATATCCATCAATATCACCAATTAACTTAAAAATCAATTGCTTATTAAGGGTGAAGATGCAATATATTGCACTCAAGTGAGATATTACTACAATTCAATCCTCCAGGGTTGTAACAATCTGCCTTCTGCTAAATAAAAATAATAATAAATGAAACAGACAGTAATATATACCTAGCATGCACTAGAAAATTAGGCCTAAAACACAAAATCCCTGGTATTTCTTTATTTAAATGAGTTCACCAAGTAAAGACAGAAAGGATTCTGAAATCTTCCTGCTATCATAAGAGTAGAAAGCACTTCCATTGATTTGTTCACTGGATGCCCTTCAGATCTTCCATTTCCAACTACTTTCACTGCTTGTTAAAAAATGAAAGAATTAACAAGTCAGCTGCCAAGCTAGTGAATGCTCAGCCGGGCTTGCCCTGACACGATTCAAGTTTGTCGTTACAGGAAGATTAAGCAGTTATAGTCTGACGTACACCTGGCCAAATGACCCTTTTGTGCAGAATGCTCTACTGCGATCCTGAATAATACTTTACATAACCTCTCTGTCTCCAAACCACTGTGCGTTTACAAACGGCTTAGTATAAAGTCATTAAATATCATTCTTTAATGGATATGAATCTAAGGCACAAAGAAATTTAGAGAAAATATTTTTTAAAAAATCAAAACAACAAGATCCATTTCTTCAAAGTATTAAGGTGTTTCAAAACTTTTGATGATCCTGAACTAAGTGACAAAAACAAATTAAATTTCTAGTTCCTTGTCTGTTGGTCTTTGTCTAACCCATGAGAAGCAGAGACTATCCTAGTCACATGGTTCAGAGCAGTATTTGGTAGCTGCTTAAGGATAAAAATATTCAGAAATCTCAAAGTCTAGGTTTGATTTCATACTTATTACCACTAGTAAGAAAAGAATCAGAACTACTTTGAGGTATGTTCTTCAAATAACATAGCAATATGCATCTCATTTCCCAAAGGGACTTTATTTTTTCACACAAAGTTTATTAGGACTACTTTTCCCTATGCCTTTCTAAAACTACCATGCAGCAGCACCACCAAATTTACATTCTACACTACTGCTACTCCACATATGACTAAGCTTTCATTTCTCCTGTAATGCAACTCTCAGCAAGGTTCATAGTCTTATTTCTCTTGACTCTATCATGAGTAGAAACCCACTCCCTATTTTATCAGATTAGAAAGAAATGTCTAAAATCTTCAGAAAGGTTCTTGATTTTTTTTAAATGAAGCCCATGTCCTACTGAAGCCAATGGAATTTTCACTATTACCTTCATACAAAAGGCAACTGACAATTACAACTGCCAACAAAATTCCTCTAGATAGTGTCACCAACCTTGACATTTGTTAACCACAAATAACCATTAAATCCCATCAACTGTTTAGCACATGCTTACCGTTCACTGTGAAAACGCAGTCATTCCACACTAATGCTGTCAAAACTCCCTCCCACTTCAACTAAAAACTACATCTGATTTCAAGAATGGATATGTAAACTCCTATCCAGCAAAAAATTAAGAACACAAGATTAGATTTGAAATAAAAGGACAACATCTCTGTATTCTAAAAAATGCAAAGCTATCTATAGCACACTGAATTTATTTTCATATGGCTTTTTAAAATTTGTTATCTCCCAACCTTCCTCTTTCATATCCTCTTGAATTCTTTATATGGCATCTCAAATACCATGTTCCATTTTGGGCCCCTCACTACAAGACAGACATTGAGGTGCTGGAACATGTCCAGAGAAGGGCAACGAAGCTGGTGAAGGGTCTGGAGAACCAGTCCTGTGAGGAGCGGCTGAGGGAATTGGGGTTGTTTAGTCTGGAAAAAAGGAGGCTGAGGGGAGACCTGAGTAGTAGACACCCTCTACAACTACCTGAAAGGGGGTTGTGGTGAGGTGGGTGTTGGTCTCCCAACTAACTAGTGACAGAAGAGGAAATGGCCTCAAGTTGTGCCAGGGGAGATTTAGACTAGATATTAGGAAAAATTTCTTTACTGAGAGAGAGGTCAAACATTGGAACAGGCTGCCCAGGGAGGCAGTGGAGTCACCATCACTGGAAGTGTTCAAAAAACACGTAGAAATGGCGCTTCAGGACATGGTTTAGTGGGCATGGTGGTGTTCGGTTGATGGTTGGACTTGATGATCTTAAAGGTCTTTTCCAATCTTAATGGTTCTATGATACTACTATTTTTAATAAGGGGGGGTGGTGGTGTTTCATTTTGTTTGCAAGTTCAAATTATTACTATTTTTCCATAAAACTATGTTTCAGCTTCATAAAATATTCTACAGTTTATAGGTTTTGTGCCTAGTTTAACAGGCTTTCGCATTCATTTCAAAAGAATTACTCAACATAGTACTTCTCAAATATGCAACCACCAGCCTAAATGAACAGGAAATTAAGTATTAACCATTATTTCCGTTGGGGTTTTTTTATTATTTCAGTAATCATTATTAATCATTTTTTTAAAAAGTATTAATCATTTTCTGTAGTTTTTAAGGTGCAAAGAAAGTAAAGGCCATTTTCTCCATGAACAAAGCTTCTAGTTTGATTGGGTATTAGAAACATATAGAAAACCGTGAAAAACATATAGAAACAGTGCCCATTAACAGATTGTTACTGTAGTAGATGCCTTTGCACACGCTGCACCGCAGCACCCACTGACAGGCTTTATGTCACTGCATTCACAGTGTAAAAAAAAAAAAAAAAAAAAAAAAAAAATCTTTTTCAAAGCAATATCAGACCCCCAAAATCTGTGTTTTTACAATAGTAATCTGGGATTAACAAACTGGTAAAACGAGATATATAAAAAGCAGTCCAGTCTTTCCCACACTCTTTCCCATACCCCTTCATACTTGCAGAAAGTAATGAAAAGTACACTACAGATGAGAAAGTCAGAGGATTGTGCCTGCTGGGGCAGGGGAGAGTACAGGGAACTGGAGACTGACCTATAGAAACATAAAGGTAATATGGTGAATTAATGTTATTTTATGTATCATGTTGTGGTAAGGAAAATCTCTAGTTGGACTATTTTTACATCTGAAGATTCTGTAAAGATGCATTTGTTGCAAGAGACTACCATACAACATCTGTTCCAGTTAAGTCCCAGAAACAGCAAAATGAACAGAACAGTTAATGCAGAGACCTGCAGGATTTGAGACCATTTTGGAGACCCGGTTGAAAGCGCAGAACAGGATTTTTGAGAAGCCAGAGCCTCTGTGTGGAAATCCAGAGGCTCAGGAAGGCTTTGGGACTATACCTGCAGGAATATATACAACCAAACTATTGTTAAGAAGGAAACATGAATTGAGATGTAAAATAAATAAATTGGGCAAAAAAGACTTATTGTACTTGGGAAGTAAACAGTACAGAATTATTTTTTAAATTACCTATATTGCTGTTGGAAGTCAGCAAGTCTACGTTCCTTCCAGACATGTTTCCTCGTCAAGTCCAAGGCACATAAGTTTCAGGATAGTTTAAAACTTCCATTATTAACTTTTATATACAGACAGTTTAGCCAACCTTTTATTTTGTTTTTTAAACAGCAACAGCAGTTCCCAAACATGAAAAAACTGAGAAAATAACACTCCATAGACACTGTACCTTGAATCCAAGAAGAATTGAAGTTTCTCCCCCACTGGCCCAACAGCATGCTGGCACTTCACAAGAAAACACAAACAATATCTCTAAAATAGTCCCTAAAAATGCAGTCACCATTTTTTGTACTTTGTTATACTAGACTCTGTGAAATTACTGGAAACCATAAAGTGTAAAAATAATTAAGTCATAGAAAGTACCCAGCAGCTGAGCCCTGTATTGAACTCCTTGAAATGGCATAGTTCCTCAAGCATTGTAAGAAACACATAGTTTGATTATTGATCCAAAATGCAAAGAGGAAATAAAAGAGACAAAAACACTTTTAAGTGATTCATATTTGGATAAGAATGTTTTCTAAGCTTAAAGTATTGCTCTGTCTTATTCATATCTATGGAAATCAACAGATAACAGCATTGATACAGGCGTCTGTGATTCTTATGCTCATCAATTAGAATTTCAGAAGAGTCCATTCAGATTAATAAATTGTCACAGTAGGCTGCAAATCAAATCATTACTTCCTGCCCAGAATGCCTCAGAGTAGCTCCACACTGACAACCATAATGAATAAGGAATAAAGCCACAAAATTGCTATTTAACATTTCTTAGTGCCTAGCCATAGTAACAATGGACAGAAAAACAGGGGCACCCTCCAGAGGAGGAGGAATTGTATGCAATTGTGCCTCAGATGAGGAATGTAGAACCATTAATGCAGTGTATTAGATGCTATTTTAATCTCTCACACCATGAAACACAAGAAGATGGTAAGAGAATCCAATAGTAACTGCCACAACATCATGCTGATTTTCATTAAATTTGTTGAAAGGGGACTCAGCATGGAATTATTAAACTGCTTTCAAAGGCAAATGACTAAAACAGCTCCAGCTATCTATAGCCATCATTCTCAATCACTTTTTTTTTTATAGTGACACCTGCTAGTCCCTGCTATAGTTAAGGTTCTGTCAGCCTTTACTCAAACCCACAATTTTTTCACAGTCTTCTACCTTGGTGATAGAAGAAACTTATCTTTCTTTAAAATTGTCAATAAAGCTACTTAGAAATAGTTTTAAGAAAATAAAAATAAAGAAACCAAGCAAGATAATTGATTATTTCTAAAGATCTGAACCCATCATCAGTTCTCACAGGTTTCAAACTGATTTTTGCATTTTAATGACCCAGATACAAACTTGTTTTTTAAAGAGCAAATTTAGAGAACAGTAGCTTATATATGTTACATAAATACTTCATATATATACATATATATAACAGAAATATATTTATATAGACATTAATATACTAGAATTCTCTGCTTCTTGAATACATTTATAAAGAAAAAAAGTGTTTGTTTTCCAGTGAATTTAATGGTAACAAAAACTTTAGACATCATTGTTTTTATTGCAAAAATCTCAGCACACATGCATTTAAGTGATAGGGAAAGTGCCTGTGATAACACCACTATCTGGAAAAAAGGTAAGTGCTGCTGTGGCAACTTAACATATCCAAAAAAAAAAAATCTGAGTGACAAGCCAAAACGTCACAGCACTATATATACTCCTAATGCTCTACTGTCATAGCATCTGCACTGTGAAAAGTTTTGAAAATTCCTAGTATTCTACAATTACCCAAAGTTTGGTAACTAGCTTTCTATAGCCATATAGCAACTTCCATCCTCTTAAGACGACGACATACAGTTGCCATTTACTTCATTCAAGGCATTCTCGACATACTTTAACAATAGTTATTTTTATATAGCCTTTAGGCTACAAAGAAGAAGTCAGCCAAGTCATCAGAGTTTTACTCCTTTCTCTTTCATCATCCACACATTCAAAATGTGTCCTCACTGCATTAAAAAAGTCCCTGAGATACTTAAGATTTGGTCTCTGCTTATAAAGAAAAATAGGCTTATCACCTTGCCCAACAGATCAACCTGAGCTGCTTCAGACCTTGAGATACATCACATTGTAAAGGAAAGTAGTTGCTATAAAAGGAGGAAAAAAGATGCAAGGAGCTCCTTCTTTTTATGAGGGGTGTTTAAGCTCCAAGGTCTCTGACATCATTAAAAAACTAGCAGAGGATGGAAGTATCTTGAGAACAGACAGCTGCAAATCCTTTTCAGAATATGAAAGCATTCAAAGACTGATTCTATTCCAAAATAAACCATTTCTTTCATAAGTTCATCATAAAAATCTACTTGAATATTCAGTATTATTTATCTGTTTTGCTGAAATGCATTTTAGCATTTTTTTCATCAATTAAAAAAGCCACTACAATTTTGTGTGATGAACTGTTCATCAGATTTTAATTGCGACCAGCCACAAGTCGCCATTTTGACCTTCTAGCCCTAACAATCTGCTCAGGCAACTGAACCTCACCTAAGTAAAGTTGTGCACATGCAGTATCTAGCCAACACATTGTGTCACTACTCATCATCCCTTTTTGCTTGTTAATTCAAGCTCTTAAACCCATTGGAGCACGCATGTCAATCCACTTGAGAAATTGCTGTCTTCTGACATTTGTACATCACAGTGGGATTTCTGAGTCGTCAAGGTACAAACTTAACACACACAAAAAAGTAACAACAGCCTGCCAAAAAAAAAAAAAGTGTTAAAATCCTTGCAAGCTCTTGCTGCAAAGCAAGTGATAAATAGAAGGTTTCCAAATTCAACTCATAACAATACAGTTATATGGTAAGTTTTAGGAGACACGTTGCTCATACGCTTTTTGAAAAGAATTAAAGATTAGGCCTACTTGTATACTTCATTACAGCATGCAGTAACATGGGAGAAATTAATAAGTAACAGATTTCCCTCAAGATGCAACTTGCAAACACCAAACAAGTTTGCAGAAGGCTTGTGAAGATACTAGTTAGAGTTGCATCTAAAAATCTAAGAGGACAATAGGAATACATCAATTTACCCCCACCATGCATGAGATCCCATTCATCTAAAAGTAAATACATAAATAAATAAGAATAAATTTATTAAATTGGACATACTATATGTAACCACCCAGAACATCTATAGTAACTGAGTTCTTGGATACTTTTCTTGAATTAACAGAGCATGCTATCCCAGAAAAACCTGCTATAAAAGAGTTTTCTTGTCACCCACTTGTCTATTCCTTTATCATGGTCATTCTTTTGCTCAAACAGAAATTTTTCTGTCACTGCACTTTAATGTATAATTGTCACTTTCTCACATATCAAAATTGGTTCATACTCATCCCACAAAATTATAATTACTATAAATTTGAAGCTGCAACTCGACAAATTAAGTTTGCCACCAAATAATGTTATCAACCACATTAATATGGTAGGTAGAAATCCTCCTGTATGGCAAGATTCATATTCTCACTGTGTATATGCACATGTAAATTTTTAAAAAGTAATTAAGAGCTACACCAAGAGAGTTATCATTCTCTTTTTGCCTTGTGGTTTTTCCACATCTTCCGTTTTAGCATATATTTGTCAAATATATACTGACCGCTGTTAGAAGCAGGACACTGAACTAAACAGGCTGGCCCAGCCATTTGCATGTTCACGTGTAGGCTGAAGAGGAAGGCATTAGGCTTTCAAATGGTATGAACAGATGCAGAAGGCATATTGCATTTAAGCCAAAGGTAGACCAAGTCAAAGGAAAAAAAGTATAGTGACCAGTCATGACATCATGGGCTTTCATATACAAGTGTTAAACAGCTCTCATTGAGGTAGAACCCACTGGTGTATTCATCCTGATTTTGAGCATACAAGAGAAAATCCACCGATACCAATACATTGATTTAGAGCTTTTACATTAATTAATACTTCGCTATTGAAGTTTTGCTTTCAAACATTTTCCCCCATTTTCTTTTAAATCAATCTAAATGTTAAAAATAAAACTGGAATTAGTGTTCCTGTGGTTGAAGGATATGATGCAAGGTTTTTAGAAAGAGGTAATCTCTTACCTCTTCCTAAACCACCCGATACAACCAAGAGAAAAGACAGTCAAGAGACAAAAGCATTTCTGCAAGGAAAAGTTTGGTTAAGTCACATTAAAAATAATCTGAAAAATTCCACTTACTCCAAATGATGTAACTGTAGTATACTGTATGTTGATAGCAATGCGTGAGTCTGCTCAAAATCTTAGCTCTGTACTTACCTGCTGTTGAGTGGCAATAAACGTCAATGAGCAAACGCCAGCCTAATTACAGACTCCTGGTGCCAGCCACCACATTAATCTTACTGAGTTCATCTGAAATTGCACTTTTCACTATAATTTGTCAGAGGATAAGGAAACCACTTCTCTCACACTGTCTTCTCTGCAGTGGCCTTATGCTTACACTACAATGCTTTTACCTTGGCAGCACCCCATTACTGCTTGTTAACTGCCTGTACTGGATCGCTGGAATCTGCCCAGACACTGTGGCAAGCATCACCAAGCAGTTTCTGGAACAAACCACCTGCTCAATGAATGATAGAACTGATTAATCTTTGGATTTAAAACACAATTATTCATGTTTCTAACTTGCATTTTGTTATAAAATAGCAACATACTGTCCATTTAAAATCTAAACACAAAAAGAAATTATTAATGGCAGTTCATACAGTTTTTATTTGGATCCAGCATCCTGATGCCTTTTGAAACCTTCTGAAGCAAATTTCACTGGCGTCGTTTGTACTGTAGTTCTGGATGAAACAAGGAAAGTCAGACTTTATGATCTAAACACTATAGAAATTTGACATTTAAATTTCAATAACATTATATATACACATATATACATAAATTCATATAGCTAACATTTTACCTTGATAACAAGCACTTGGAGAGGTGGGGTAAGTTGCATTTATTGCGTTTTCTGAAATGCTTTCTTTGTGCTAATAAAATGCACAAATTATCCATAAACTAGTTCCAGAATAAGTATCAATTACAGAAGTATATGACTCTGTGACATCTCCAAATAAGAGATTATGCAGGTAGGAATTGCATAGACCTTCTTCTGTGAATAACGCTAGCACATTAAAGCAAGCACTGGGAAACCCACACAAGCTACTGTTATTATCAGTTAATGCTATCTAAGGATAAACATAAATGAAAGCACATTATAGACCATGTTTTAGTCAAATTACCTCATTTTCTTACAATTTATTGCTCAATATTCTGCATTAAATATACGCATTATCTGCAAATCCAGAAATACCTCCCTGGTTAGATTTCAAAGACACAATAATGAGCCTGTGTTGAGGGGAAGTTTTTATAGAATTGTGAGATGCCTACCTGAGAAGGAATGCAAATTCTTATTGCCACATACAGAGTTCAAGACTTTTTCCCTATTAAAAATATCTTTAGCATTTTATGAATCAGAGCTATCATGAGCTTTGCATTTAAATGTGTGTAAATGGCAATTAATAGCAGGCAACTGCTGAGTTTAAATTGATTATTGTGTCTCATTTCATGATAGTCTCAAATTTATCTGTATAAGAACGTAAGTTCTGTAAAGAATAAATTGACTTTCTAAACAGCAAGATGTGAGGAACCTAAGCAGCTGGATGCTAGAGGCACATGCCAAATTCTCAATGCTATAAATGTTGCAGCAAATTTTTTCCATAAAGACTGGCATATGTTTAAGTACAGAAAACAGATCATTATTTTTTACTTCCTTTTCATGTACTGATGTTCAGATCAAAAGGTTCTTTATAAAGACATAGAACGCAAAATCAGATCTCAGAGAAAGTATTGACCAGACAGAAAAATATCATGCCTGAACATTTTGAAAAACACTGAAAAAGAGTTATATAGTTGATTACTAATTTTTCCTTATATTCCATCCGAAAAGAACTACCCCCATTTCCAGAGCTACCATTTTTAGAGTCACAAGGGTGCTTCTTCTCACTCTACTTACCTCATTAGTGCTGATGTTGGAAAGAACAGCTAAAAACTTGACTAAAATAAATAATACCTTTTATTGCAGCTTTCACTTGATTCTCTCACAACTGATTAGTAAGTGCAAAAATGATTAGCACTTATGAGAAAAATGGTCTTTAGAGAAGAACAAGATAAAAAGGTTCATAAAGAAAAAAATCTAGCTTCTTGTTCCATGACAAGGTAGTCCAGCTGTCTTGTAACTACTTGGAGAACTAGGAATGTGAATCTCTTGCTGTTTTTATCAAGATACAGCACATAAGAGCAGCAAGGAACAATTCTTCCATATAGTCCTCAAATGAGTCCATATTGCCAGGACTTGGCTACTCAGCTTGGTATGTAAAAGATGGTTTAGCCCTAACAGTTGCCACGCTCATGCTCACTGAAATGAGCATAAAACATGTTATTTTTTAGTGTTATTATTATTGCAATAATGATAATTGCTTTTTTTATTTTCTCATATACATAAGTAGATTGCAGCCACCTAAATATAAATTTAGGTTTGGCAAATTACGCTCCCACTCCTTTGAAGGCTTAAGTAGGATTAAACATACCCATTTTTCCTTCCCTGATTCCTGATGCGTACAGCTTATAGAAAAGTCTTTCTTACATAGTTATACTGCATTTTATAATAGGATGTCACAAATCAAATCCAAAACTGCTACTAACTATCAATGGTTTCTAAGTATAACTTTCTTGCTAAGAATAAGATGACATAAAAAAAAAGAAAGACTAACTGAAGAGTAGGTCTTTAATTTTTTTAATGAGAAATAGGTGGTTGGAGAAGACTCTGGTGACATTTTGTTTTCAAATCAATACAGTTTAATTCCTGTTTAAAAATATCTAGCCATAAACAGTTCAACTTCTCAGAGTACTAAACTCAGAATATTTAAAGAATATTCTGACAATCCATTATTAAAAAAAGTACATAAAGGAGGAATAGTAATGCTCAAAAACTACAAGAGACGATGACATAAAAAAGTATGGAAAGAAATTACTATAACCATGCCCAAATTAATTCAAAATTTTCAGTGGTTGTTCAACAAACACACAAACTTCTACAACAAGGATACATTAAGGGAGAAGAAAAATTAGACTATTTTCTTCGATACTTTCAGAAGCACCACAAGACTAAAAAAGAATTCATCTTCAAAAATAAAATCTAAGGCTTACTTCTCAAAAAAATGCTACCTTACCGAGCATGATAATCCTCTGCTCACACAAGATAGTATCTCTAAGCAGCTGCTATCTCAGTTTTCATAGAAATGAAGCATTAAAAAAGGTACTGGGAAAAATGTAGTTATCAGAATAGCTAGGAGTTGCAACTGACCAATTATCGAGATCTCTCACAAACTTTTCAGCTAAAACAAAACCTGGAAAGGCAGGAAGCTGGCACCACAATAAGAAATTGTTACATCATTACGTTACTTGAAAAGAAAGACTGGTCTTTTCTTCTTCAGTTGTGGACAACGGTAATAGTTATAGGACCTGGCTAAGTTCTATTAAAATAAGTACATGTATAGATTCTGATTCTGTGATGTAACTTCATCTGATGAAACAAATGTAACCAAGGATATACACCTATCATTATCACTGTATTATGCACGAACAGTTTTGATCAGCCACTGGTACAAAAGACTATACCTAGCTTGCTTAAAGTTTTATTTCAGTTTTTACTAAACTAGGAAACTTCTCTTCCCTTGTCATTTCCTCACTTTGCTCAGGTCTGCAGGAGTTCAGACATGTCTCAAAATCTGTTTATTCACCATTTCCCAAGCACACAGACTGTATCGATGTCATGGTAAGGCCAGGTTCTGTACTTACAGAAGATACAGCAGTATTTGATCATTCTGTAGTTTAAAAGCCTGGGAGTTCTCTATTTCTGCATGATTTGTACTTCTGACAAAGCATTAGTTAACAGGAAATCCATGTACTTTTTTTTTTTTTTTTTTTTTAACACATACAAGAATGACCAGCCAGTAGCAAGCTGCTGTATCACATTATTACTTAGGAATTTGTTGTCAAGCAAAACAGAAGGTATGAAATTTCTGACTTCAGTGCAGCTGATCTCTTTCAATGGATCAACATGACACCAAACGTTTCATGTTCCTAAGCTTAACCTTTAAACAGCAGGTATGTATGAGAAACACAAAGCTGGCATTCATGGCTGGCCATCTACACAGCAGGTTAACTTTTTGTGGTCTGGACTGTAAAGACAGCAAGGGGCTTTTGGGACACTGTTGATGCAATGTGTCGATTACAATAAAGTACATTTGTTACTGCGAGAATATAGGAGCTGCAAAAAATCATGTTTAAATAACATTTATCCCTTCGAGTATAAAAATCCCATTCCAAATCTGACAAGTTAATTTCTACAACTCAGAAGTCCATTCCATAAAACAGAATTCATCTTAAATGCAAATTAAAATTACAAAGGACCTTGGCCATAAATTAACATTTCATACAGATACTCAAGTCCAAAGTTGGCCTTTTTTTAATCCTCAATGCATATAACTGCTGCATTTTTGCAGAAGACCATCTCCAAAGCCGCTACTGTAAGCAGGAAGACAAAAAATACAAAAGACAGAAAGTTGCTTTTGTCATAAAGCTAACAGATATAAAAATGAAACCAACGACGGCACTGACTAAGGACATTCTCTTTGTGCACGAAACACTGAGTGCCTGGGAAAACATACGTTATTTTTGCGTAACAGGGTTAACACATAAAATTTTCCAAAAGCAAACTGAGCATAGTTTTTTCAAAAACTAAGTTCGGAAAAAAATGACAGTATCTAAATATGATCATAGTAGCTGCATAAAAAGCGTTACTTTCCAGAAATATAATTTACTACAAGATGACCAAAAAAAAATCAAGCATTTAGAGGCTCACAGATCTTCACCGCCATATGGTATCACAGCATAAGATGAGCATAAAATAATAGCTACCTATTGTAAAGTTAATGGAGTAAATTATCTCTTAAAATGCATTTTAAAATCCCACATGAAGTCATGCAAAAATTTCCAGGAACTAAATACCTTAGTAAGCAGAAAGCTTCAGTTGCACTTGGCTTTACTGTTGTTCTAGTGCTTATACACCATGCATTTTCAAAGTACTGTAGTCTCAAGAAATTATCAGTATCATAAATGCCAGACAAAGCAAATTTTTATTAACCCTACCGAACAAAATTTTAAGTCTCAAACAGTGAGATTCAATGTCATTTTAATGGGGCTGCTTTTCTTGAAGGGGACAGGAATATAACTTTAATACAAAATAACAGGAGGTGGATAATGAAGTTGAACTGTGCACGCCTGTAATTGAACAGCAATACAGAGTGAACCTGGGACACTCCAAGGCATAACACACCAGCCTGACAGAGTACTTGCTCTCAAGTGGAAAGCAATAGTTAAGAACAGTGGAAGAAAGGAAAAAAAAAATTAGCCTACATTCATCCTGAAATGTAGATTTTTTTTTTTTGCCTAGAACACATGTCTTTTTCCACAGAATCACAGGGAAGGAAAACTGAGGAAAATATTTGGAAGGGATGGCCTGTATTTCACTTGACAAAAATGTTGCTTTTCAGTCCCCACTGCAAGTCTTTTGCTGGCAAACACACCAGGTTTAGCACTTCTCATGACATAGTTCAGTTTTAGTTCTGTATTTACAAGGAACACGTCCACTGCTACAGCTCTAGGGTAATACTTCAGTCAGGGAGTTTCTTTTCCATTCTAGCTCTACCTGCAGCTGCTTCAGCTGAGGACCTCTGTATTAAAATGTTCTGAGTGAACTGACACCTCCAAGGAAATGTTCTCATCTATTAGCCCTAAGCTTCTGTCCATCTTTAACTTTGTTTTCATTAAGTAACAGGTATTTCATTCAGCATGTGTAGATTCTCTTCACATGTGATCTTCAGAGGAAATCAGGTGCATGATTTTTCTTAGCAGGCTCTTCTTGGAGTTCCCTGATTTCCTACAACAAGAAGTGCCTCTGGACCAGGGAGAAAAAGCACTCCTTCTCCACATATTCAAGAAAGAAGTTGTCATGGTTTAACCCCAGTCAGCAACTAAGCACCACACAGCCACTCGCTCACTCACCCAAGTGGGATGGGGAAGAGAATGAGAAGCATCAAAGTGAGAAAACTTGTGGGTTGAGATAAAGACAGTTTAACAGGTAAAGCAAAAACCATGAGCCCAAGCAAAGCAAAACAAGGAATTCATTCGCCACTTCCAATGGGCAGGCAGGTGTTCAGCCATCCCCAGGGAAGCAGGGCTCCATCATGCATAACAGTTATTTGGGAAGACAAACACCACCACTCTGAATGTGGCCCCCCCCTCCTCCTTCTTCCCCCAGCTTTACCTGAGCATGACGTCATATGCTACGGAATATCCCTTGGGTCAGTTGGGGTCAGCTGTCCCAGCTGTGTCCCCTCGCAAATTCTTGTGCACCCCCAGCCTGCTCACTGGTGGGGTGAGAAGCAGAAAAGGCCTTGACTCTGTGTAAGCACTGCTCAGCAATAATGAAAACACCCCTATGTTATCAACATTATCAAAGTCCAAAACATGGCCTCGTACTCACTACTACGAAGAAAATTAACACTATCCCAGCCAAAACCAGCACACAACCCTAACACAGCAGCATATCATGCCATATATAGGGTATGACACCTCAACTATTTAGCCTCCCCACAATATTACCTTCGTTATGCTAGATACATTTCAGCTATGAATAAGCTAGTTGCCTGCAAATAATTTTTCTTAGCTACTCTGCCCACTTTCCTCTTGACAATCACCTTTCAAACATCAATCCTTACTACAAAATTGGCTGGTAGTAAGTATCCAAACAGTAAATAAAATATAATTATAAAAATAAGCAAATATTTATTACTGCATATTGATTTTGAAAGGTGTATCATAACTGCTGTTTTTCAAACCAGTGCTCTTACAATCACAAATTCATCGGTTTTATTTTCTCATCTATTAATCCATAGTACTTTGTCGTATCTTTTTCAATTAAAAAATTGTTGTATAAGAATAGGAAACAGTCTAAGCATTCAATACAACATTAAGAAAACAGTTTAGCAGAAGCAAAAGACGGGGAACTCACCACTGGCAACTATAACCATTTTTTTAATTTTCATAATGTAACTGGCTACTTTAAGCAATAAAAATATCCGTAACCTACTTGAAGTCAGAGACTGAGCTGGAATTTCTGTATTGCAAGTTTACAATTTAAATTAAAACTTTTGGTCAGCAACCCAGGATTACACAAAATAACCCAGCAAGTCAGCTCTTCAATTAACTGGGGCACATGGTGTGCACTCATTTTAATATGACTCCAAAGTGGTTCTATTAACAATTCAGCATCAAAGCTATAATTCTGACAACATTCTAAAAATTATTTAGCCTTTAAATAGAAGCCACTTAACAGCTTACGCAAGATATGCTTACAGAAAGAAGAGAGCTAAAAGCAATCCAGTTACTAAACCACTCAAAATGCTATAGACTTCCTATACTCCTTGGTTTTAATACTTTAACTTTTCACGTGCATTCACAACCTGAAAGTGAAACAAAGTTCAAGTTACAGCACAGTTATTTTTAATAAAACAAGAATTTTACTAACATGAAAGAAAAGTATAGAATCATAGAATCATTTAGTTTGGAAAAGACCTGATCCTCAAGTCCAACTGTTTAACCTAGCACTGCCATGTTCACCACTAAATGATGACCCTAAGCACCACATCTACACGTCTTTTAATACCTCCAGGGATGGTGACCCAACCACCTCCCTGGGCAGACTGCTCCAATGCTTGACAACCCTTTCAGTAAATAAATTTTTGCTAATACCAAGTCTAAAACTCTGTCTCATTTCCCAGGTAACAAGCAATAGGATGACACCCACCTTGCTACAACCTCCTTCCAGGTAGTTGTAGAGAGTGATAAGGTCTCCCCTCAGCCTCCTTTTCTCTAGACTAAACAACCCCAGCTCCTTCAGCCACTACTAATAAGACTTGTGCTCCAGACCCCTCACCAGCTTCGTTGCCCTTCTTTGGACATGTTGCAGGAATTCATACTTCTTGTACTGAGGGGCCCAAAACTGAACACAGGATTCGAGGTGCAGCTTCACCAGTGCCGAGTACAGGGGCACGATCACTTCCCTACTCCTGCTGGCCACACTATTTCTGATACAGGCCAGGATGCTGTTGGCCTTCTTGGCCACCTGGGCACACTGCTGGCTCATAGTCAACCAGCTGTTGACCAGCACTCCCAGGTCCTTTTCTGCCGGGCAGCTCTCCAGCCACTCTTCCCCAAGCCTGTAGCGTTGCATGGGGTTGTTGTGACCAAAGTGCAGGACCCAACACTTGGCTTTGCTGAACCTCATACAGTTGACCTCAGCCCATCAATCCAGCCTGTCCAGATCCCTCTGCAGAGCTTTCCTACCCTCAAGCAAATCAGCACTCCCACCCAACTTTGTGTTGTATGCAAACTTCCTGAGGGAGCACTCGATGCCCTTGTCCAGATCATTGATAAAAATAATAAACAGAACTGGCCCCAGTACTGAGCCCTGGGGAACCACCACTTGTGACCGGCTGCCAACCGGCTTTAACTCCATTCACTACAACCCTTTGGGCCTGGCCACTCAGCCAGTTTTTTACCCAGCGAAGAGTACACCCGTCCAAGCCATGAGCAGCCAGCTCCTCCAGGAGAATACTGTGGGAGACGCTGTCAAAGGCTTTACTGAAGTCCAGGTAGACAACATCCACAGCCTCTCTTCATCCACCAAGCGTGTCACCTTGTCATAGAAGGAGATCAGGCTGGTCAGGCAGGACCTGCCTTTAATAAACCCATGCTGACTGGGCCTGATCACCTGGTTGTCTTGTACATGCTGTACGATGGCACTCAGGATGATCTGCTCCATAACCTCCCTGCCACTGAGGTCACACTGACAGGTCTATAGTTCCCCGGATCCTCCTTCTGGCCCTTCTTGTAGATGGGCGTCACATTTGCAAACTTCAGTCAACTGGGAGCTCCCTGGTTAGGCAGGACTGCTGGATAAATGATGGAAAGTGTTTTGGTGAGCACTTCCACCAGTTCCCTCGGTACCCTTGGGTGGGTCCCATCCAGCCCCATAGACTTGTGTGTGTCTACATGGTGTAGCAGGTCACTAACCATTTCCCCTTGGATTATTAGGGCTTCATTCTGCTCCTCATTCCTGTTTTCCATCTCAGGGGGCTGGGTACCCCAAAACTAACTGGTCTTATTCATAAAGACTGAGGCAAAGAAGGCATGAGGTACCTCAGCCTTTTTCTCATCCTTTGTCACTATATTCCCCCCCCTCCATCCAATAAAAGATGAAGATTCTCCTTAGTCCTCCTTTTGTTGCTAATATATTTACAGCAACATTTTAAATTGTATTTTACAGCAGAGCCACATTAAGTTCTAGTTCTGCTTTGGCCCTTCTAATTTTCTCCCTGCATAACCTCACAACATCCTTCTTGTCCTCCTGAGTTGCCTGACCCTTCATTCCAATGTCATAAACTCTCCATTTTTCTCCCCTAAGTTCCAGCCAAAGCTCTCTGTTCAGCCAGGACAGTCTTATTCCTCACCAGCTCATCTTTTGGCACATGGGGACAGCCTGCTCCTGTGCCTTTTAAGATTTCCTTTCTGAATAATGTCCAGCCTGCCTGGACTCCTTTGCCCTTCAGGACTGCCTCCCAAGGGACTCTGTCAACCAGGCCCCAAAACAGGCCAAAGTCTGCCCCCCAGAAAGCCAAGGCACCAGTTCTGCTGACCCCCCTCCTTACTTCTCCAAGAATCTAGAACTCCATCATTTGTGATCGCTATGCACAAGATGGCCTCCAACCATCACATCACCCACAAATCCTTCTCTGTTCACAAACAGCAGGTTCAGCGGGGCACCCTCCCTAGTTGGCCCACTCACCAGCTGTGCCACAAAGTTATTTTCCACACACTCCAGGAACCTCACAGACTGTTTCCTCTCAACTGTATTGTATTTCCAGCAGGCATTTGGTAAGTTGAAGTCCCCCACAAGAACAAGGGACAGCAATTATGAGACTTCTCACAGCTACTTACAGAATATTTCGTCTGCCTCTTCATCCTGGTCGGTTGGTCTATAACAGACTCCCACCACGATACCTGCCTTGTTGGCCTTCCCCCGATTCTTACCCATAAACACTCAACCCTATCGTCACCATCATTAAGCTCTAGACAATCAAAACGCTCCTACCCCACCGCCTCTCCTTCCTTGCCTATCCCTTCTGAAGTTTATAGCCATCCATTGCAGCACTCCAGCTGTGTGAGTCATCCCACCATGTTTCCATGATGGCAACTATATCATAGTTTTCCCTACGTAGTAACAACACTAAAAAAAACCTTAGTGTTTTCAGAATTGTATTTACTCTCATTTTGCACATGCATATTTCACACTCAGAATGGTTAAAATTTTCCCATATTAGCACAGGAAAAACATTTTGAAAGAGTGCTCAGCATTGTATTTCTCCAGTAGTAAACAAGGCTGAAATTCCAAATGACAAAAAAATACAACATTCTTTTACATTCTGCCTATGTTCTCTGTCATTATTAGCACCATTTCTACACTTGCCTTCTTTCAGATTCATGATCAAATACGATCCAAACACTGCTACTAAAATCGTGTAACTTTTTGTTTGTTTTTCATCACTTGCTTCCTTCCTGTTTTTCAATAAATCAAGTCCAATTTTTTTCCTAACCTCCTTTTGTTTCTTTTTCTCCACTTTAATTTCATCTCTATCACCCTATTACAGTTTATTCCTCTCTGTCCTTCTAAGGTTGAGTATTATATTAAGCTATTCTACCTGTCTAGAATATTCCCTCACTAGAGACTCTTCTTTCTCCTTTAAAACATCTATCGGCCTCTGCTTTGATTCTGATAGTTTCTTCTGACACTTTTTTATTTTAGCCCTTATTTATTTGCAAAAGAAAGAGTTTAGCATGCTTCTTGCTTAGTGCTTAATCAAGCACTCTAAAAACCAGAGTTCTGCAAAACTATGTTCTTCTACATTTTCATGGATTTTAACCCTGCTGGTAATTCAGAGAGCATTTTTCCACTACATCATAAAAATGCGTTGACAGTATTTTCAAATACTGATTACAGTTTTCTTACCTCATACACTTCATAAACTAACAAGACAACTTCAGTTTTCTAACTAAGGTAGTTCTAAGATAAAGTCAACCAAAAATAATGAAAAAATGGCAATTGGTTTTAGTATGATAAAGAACTCTTACCAGAGGATTGCTTAGAAAGAGAATATAAAGCTTCACGACATTTCTGAGCAGCTGGGATCCCTACTTCAATTATCTCAATTTCTAGACAGCGCTCTCTGGACAAGATCTTAGCATTAAAAAAGCTTTATTAGGAATGATGCACATGTTTGATAGTGATCAGTCTTATCCCTCACAGTTAGATAACTCAGATGTTTATTTCACAGCTCCCTGAGGGCAAACTTCCAGCAGCGAGAATACAACACTTGAATACATTAAGATGAAATTTTCAGTGTTGATGAAAATATAAAATTGTGTGTTACCAGGTACATACAAATAACACCATGCAAGATGTTTAATTTTAAGGACAATACAATACAAAGCAGTTTTTATCCTTCAGTTTACAGGGCCTTCTAAAAGTAAAGAAATAAGAAAACAGTTTTAAATTAGGTGTAACACCTTGTAAATGCTTTTAACATTTACTCTCTAAAACATATATAGAAAGTTACTACTGAATTCTGTTGGGGTTTTTTTCCATTTCCTGTTAAGTTTTAGACTATTAAGGACAGAGAGGGAGGATTTGGGTTTGATTTTTTTTTGTTCCCTTTTCTGTTTCCTAGAAAAGGAATCATAGAGGATACTGTAAAAGACAAGTGCATATTTCCCACCTCCAAAAACATTAATATCTCCTAAAGCATCAGCTACACATAAAACAGAAAAAAAATTTAAAAGCATATCTTCAGACTACTAATACATCATCGTATTGTGTTATGTAGACTTGACAGACATTTAGACAAATAAACAATAAAATGTATCCACATCATTGAAACAAAAAGAACTTTATGGATTTAATTGATTTAACACTTTCTAAAGATTTTATTTTACCTTTTTTTAATCCAAGCAATTTTTATTAATCAATCTCAGTACGTTTCAGGTGCATGGAAATCGAAAGATTAGGTAAAGGACAGAATCAGTGGTACACTATACTGGTGTATTAGTGGCCTTAAAAGACTACATTTGGTTAAGTCCTCTTTAGGAGTACTGCATACTATGAATACCTTAATGGCAGTCTACCAGCAGTTTACATGATCACAGCTTCATAGTGGATTAAGTCTGCCAACTGCAGCTTATATTATAGTTCATACTTTACAGAAACTTTCTTACCCATGGTAGATTTTAATAACTGGATTAATTTTTAGTTCACTGAAAGCATTGTGAAGAGAACTGTCCTTTCCAAATAGCTCCAAAATAAACGCAGAGATAAAAAGCATGCATGTTTCCATAAACACAGGTGTGATGCATTAACAGCCACAAAGCTATACTCCTTCTATAGGTTACCTCCAGTTATAAACTAGAATATAATTATCTAACCTGCCCTGTCAGCTACTGGATGCAAGTATGCCCACGACATACCCAGGAAGGGTGTGATCTGGTTTCGGAAGGCAACACAATACACAAAAAATTTGCAACTGATGAAACTTAGAAGTAGATTATTGGCAAAGAATAATATGCCGATTCTGAAGTCCTATCCAAAAGAGGTCTTCGTGTGCTTCACTTCATGAGTAATCCTAATCATTTCAATAGTCTATGCACTCAATGGGTTTATCATTCTGTTGAGGCCACAAAATTCATACAAAGAGCTCCTTTTACTAGAATAGGAGGTAAGTTCTAGTGGTGAGTTAGAGTTTTCAGGTACAAAAGTCCTTAATGTGACCATCCTGGAAAAACATTTCTTTAAACATCACCTGAAGAAGGGTCCAAGCTCCCAAAAGCTTTTGTTCCCCCTATCATATCTCCTCACACACATACGTATGCTATAGCTGTTCTAACAAAAACAATTTTCCTCTTCCCACAAACATGGCCTCACGTATAACCTTAGACAAGCATAACTACTACAGTCCAGATACTATTTGCTGAGCAAAGACCCCGGCAGCACAAATCCCCACAGCTGTTATTAGAGTCATCCCTACAATTTACGTTATTTGGCTGAAAATGAGAAATAACACTTCCATGTGTCATTCTCAAAGGCTATCAGCATATACAGGATTAAGTATTTTCAAAATATATAAGAATATGTAGGAGATCACTTTTTTTTTTTAAACAAAACCACGATGATCATGTTTGAAGTAGATATGCTGAATTAAAAAGGAGATTTAGAGAATATTTTGATATACCACAAAACAACTTTGCATTATATTAAGTACATTTGCCATTATTTGCTCCACTGACCCTTCAAAGGAACAAGAAAAATCTTTTATCAATTTATTTTTGTATATGCGTACCAATAATGTCAGGGTAAAATAATGTTCTGAAATATTATTGCTTATTCTTTATGTATCCATTCCTCCACAAAATAATGTGATAAAGAATAATTTCTCAATACGTAATACTAAAATGTATACTTAATTTTAATCTGTTATTATAGGATTTCTTTATTGACATTGGGTTTTTATTTCATTCAAAAATATTATCATTGCAACACTGAACTTTGTCATATAGATCTGACATTCACTGCGTATGGCCAGATGTTTGACCTTGGCTGGATGCCAGGTGCCCATCAAGCCACTCTATCACTGCCCCTCTCACCTAGACAGGGGAGAGAAAATATAACAAAAAGCTCATGGGTCGAGAGAAAGACCACTCACTAATTATGGTCATGGGCAAAACAGACCCAACTTGAGGAAATTAGTTTAATTTCTTGCCAATCAAATCACAGTAGGGTAATGAGAAATAAACCCAACTCTTAGAACACTTCCCCACATCCCTCCCTTCTTCCCGGGCTCAACTTTACTCCTGATTTCTCTACCTCCTCCCCTCAAGTGGCACAGGGGGACAGGGAATGAGGGTTGCAGTTAGTTCAACACACATTGTCTCTGCTGCTCCTTCCTCCTCATACTCTTCACCTGCTCTAGCAAGAGGTCCTTCCCACAGGAGACAGTCCTCCATGAACTTCTCCAACGTGGGTCCTTCCCACACGTTGCACGAACTGCTCCAGCCTGGGTCTTTTCCATGTGTCCTTTCCACAGGGTGCCGTTCTTCAGGAACAGCCTGCTCTAACATGGGTCCCCCACAGGGTCACACGTCCTGCCAGCAAATGTACTCCAGTGTGGACTCCTCTCTCCATGGGGCCACAGGTCCTGCCAGGATCTTGCTCCAGCAAGGGCTTCCCACAGGGTCACAGCCTCCTTCGGGGCATCCACCTGCTCCAGTGTGGGGTCCTCCACGGGCTGCAGATGGGTATTGGCTCCAGCGTGGAGCTCCATGGGCCACAGGGCCACAGCCGGCCTCACCATGGTCTTCACCACAGGCTGCAGGGGAATCTCTGCTCTGGTGCAGAGCCCCTCCTGCCCCTCCTTCTGCTGACCTGGGGGTCTGCAGGGCTGCTGCTCTCACATATTCGCACTCCTCTCTCTGGCTGCTGTTGTGCAGCAGGTTTTTTTCCCCTTCATAAATCTGTTACCCCAGAGGAGCTGCCACCGTCACTGATGGGCTCAGCCTTGGCCAGTGGCAGGTCCAGTCTTGGAGCCGGCTGGCACTGGCTCTATCAGACATGGGGGAAAATTCTAGCAGCTTCTCACGGAAGCCACCCCTGCAGCCCCCACACTACAAAAACTTTGCCATGCAAACGCAGTACACCAGACATTTCATTTTTAAGCAGCTCTTCAAAACATAAGAGCAAGTAAGCTGTCTGTTAAAGGTCCGGGATACAAAAAAGTACTAGAATTTGTCACCCTTAGAAAATTCAATCAATAATAAAATATGACTGAGGAAAGTGATTAATTTTTTTCTCATGCAGTAAAATAATTTTTTCTGATTAAGAAGTGAGTATACTGAAGCTGTCATATCCAAAAGTAGTCAAAAAGGAAGCCAATCTTTCAATTTGTTGGCTGGCAAGCAGGTATGACAGTGACAAGTGAAAGAAAAATTAATTTCTATTGGTTTATTCAAAATATACTCCCCTCCCCCGCAAAAAAAAACAAAAAACCAAAAAAGTCAAGGTATTCTTCATCACTCTAAAATGATTTTGTCTCTCATTTTCACAGTAACAGTCAAAAGTCTCAAAGCAGAGATCTGTTTCCTTCCTAGAAAACATTTGCATAAAAACATGCAGTTTTCATGACTAATAAGATCTAAGTGTTGACATGTTTTAAGAAAAAAAAATAGCAACAGTGCTGCAGCTTGCATTTGGACTCCCACTGGTATTTGATTCAAATTACCAGAGCCATCTCTATTTTTTTACCAAAATTTCAGTACTGCTGTTTATTAGAGTACTTGGACAAATAACCTCACAACAGCTACCCAAAGTAGACGTTGTCTCAGGCAACAGACAGCTGAGACTGCTAAAAAAACTTCCATTAAGTTAAAAAACTTCCATTTCCCCAAGATGGTCCACTCTGCCTTGCTACATGGCAACCCATTCCTTTCAGGACAGTAACAGATGGTCCCCCAGAACCAAAACCAATGGCTCTTGCTCGTAAAGCCTTTCCAGAAATTTGAGTTTCCCATGACCTACACATTCTCAACTCATCCAAGACTCTTACTTCCTTCAGATGTACCAACAGCTTCTTATGATTCCTTACAACCAGTAATCTACCCACTATTACCTCTTCATATTTGCTATCCAGGATTGCTGACACCGCAGAATATAAAAGTGCTTAATGTATTTTAATCATCTAGAACAGGAAAACAATTTGTAAGTGTTAGAAATAAAGATAATTTCATATTGAGAGGATGCTGAGGCGATCTGTAGAGATTAAATGGAGACAGATGAAAAGACTGCAGAATGGAAGCCAACAACACGCTTTGTGAACAAGTGCAATGCCATACCAGAAGGTGCAACTACACAAGTGCAATAAATTTTAATTTTTAGGAAAAGGACCTTATGATCATACTGTTCTAAAAACCCGATCAGTGTGCAAGAGTGGTAAAAAAAAATTAAAAGAAATTAAAAAATATTTTAAAAAGTACTTTGCAGTTTCATGCATTTTGTAAGATGGTATTCTCACAGATATTGTGTAGACAATATGAAAAACGAATGTTGGACTTTCTTCAAGAATAATTGTTTAGTTCAGCTGAGCTAAGATGCACAAGAATTTGGCCCCACTGACCTTTTTTCATTCAGTAATTTAAAAATAATAGAGGAACTACAGTAATCTGAAGTTTTACCATGGCAACTGCCTGCCTTTCTGTTGTTGACAAGACAGATACTGGTTTCTGTAGTTTTCCAGTATTTTCTTTCACCTGAAAATCCTAGAGCACAGAGAAATGTTAGTCATTTAAAACTAACTCATTTAAAATTGTCTTTTATAGTTTTAATTTATATGAATCCTGTTAACATTAGAACTAATGATCTAAAGTCAATTTCAGAGCATACTGCTGGTTTCACGTACTCTCTACATATCAGGCAAGCTTTACATTGTATTTTAAAAATAAGAGCACAAGTTATATTAATAAAACATTAAATAATAAAACTCTTGAAAAATAAACAACCGCAGTTAT
Source organism: Phaethon aethereus (assembly GCF_964289735.1). Classification (NCBI taxonomy): domain Eukaryota; kingdom Metazoa; phylum Chordata; class Aves; order Phaethontiformes; family Phaethontidae; genus Phaethon; species Phaethon aethereus. The sequence goes on along the minus strand of NC_138578.1, from coordinate 30,727,865 downwards.
TACAGAAAGAGCAACTTACTCGTATTTCTCAACTTGCATATTGTATAGAGAACATCTATGCAACAGTTGCAAAAGTAAACACCTACTACAAGAATCAGAAAAGGTCAAAAACATTGAAGATAAAAAACCTCCGAATTTCATTTTAATATTTGTACCTTCACTCTTAAAATTATTTAATGTCATACTACTAATAAAAAATAATTTATTTGAATTTCTGTGAAAATACAGAAAACATTTATTGCCGGTTATAATATGCATCTCTGATACTTTGTCACAGTACAATACAAACATTTTAAAACAGGCACCCAAACAGCCGTTTCCACTGAGTCTAACATCAGAAATGTATTTGATTCCAGTTTCCTGCATCTAATTCAAGGAAACGCATAAGAACATGTATAAATCCCAATGACTTAAAACTCTATTTGTGTTATTATAACGTGAGGCTCAAACTCCAAAAGGAAAATTGCTGAAGATGAATGTACTGAGATGCCAGCATATCACCACTACTCAGGAAGCAGGCAGGCACTCAATTCTATATACATTCTCAAATCTCAACTTCAGCGCTAAGTAAATATGAGCTTAAACGAACTGGGATGAGTTCCTGAATGAGGGTGTTAATTCACTTTTCACTGTCTGCCTTTAGATCTACATGGCAACAGTAATACTGCAGGGCAAGTACCCAAACCAAACAGGGCAAAAATCTCTAGGATCAGGAAAGAGAAGTCTAAGCAACTGGCTAGAGACATGAGTCTAAAAACTTGGAAATTCTTTCAAAAAAAATAGAATCCATAACCTTAGCAGAGAAAAGAGGAAGTACTCCTGTGGGTGCTGAACCCGCCACAGATACACAACTGCTGCAGGGAAGGGTGAAGTTGATTTAGAAGCATGTATCTTTCCTTATTTATATTCTTCTACTACTCACAACCCCTATGCAACTTTTTCTTTTTTCCTTCCAAGAAGTTTGTATACAAAGATCTTAATGAAGAAAGAACAAAAACCAGTAATCCTGAGATTACCTCTTGTGAAAAATACTTTAAATTTTAAAATATTTTAATAATATTGAATAATATTTCCCAATAATGAAATTTTTAAATGTTAACTGCGGACATTTTATTTTTTTTAATTCTTTCCGCACGTTTTTGGCTTAAAGAAATTTTTATCCTAAGGCTCAGAACTTCCTAGCAGTCTACTTCAATCAATCAGTAGAATCTGCTATGTATACGTATGCACGTGTTCCTCAAATATGTGTGCTCCCTTGTCCTGAAAGGCTAAGTAAAAATTTTAAAAATGAAGACAGGAATCATCAATCTTTGCTAGCAACTGGTTTTATCATATAGGCCTGCAAACATGAAGTATCTTCAGTGTACTGTTCTGCCCTTTATCAAATAAGTGTCATTGCTAAATATATCGACAATTAATTGCCAGGATAATATAAGTGAGCAGTTTAGCTTGGCTGATTAACACCTCGGGGAACTCACTTCTTTCCATTTTTGCAATGCTCAGAAAAATCCATCCTGGCAGCTAATCTATTTGGCAAAATGCATCCTTTTGCCTTTTATGAAGATTCTCAGATGGTCACATAACATATTTGCTAACAAAGAATCTGAGAGAGAATGAGTGGTAGAACACCTTAACCACTGTGTCTTAGCTAAAATTTTACATCTTTATTTAAATAAAAGTAATGAAATGTATTTTTCCTTCTACAAAATGTTAAGTAAAATGTACAGAAAAGGGAGGAGTACATTTAGAAATTGATTTTATGTGTAAAAAACATACTTGAATGAGTAATAAAACATTTATGAATACTGTAAGCTGAAAGCTGTACCGAGGATTCTGTAAAACCAAAAGTATGGCATAAAATTACCAACTGTTCCATCAGACAACGTGGTATTACATTTTTTCATTGTCAGTGTAGTTGAAACACCATAATTAATTATTTTCTATAAATGGATGTGGGATTATCACCTAGTGAAGTTTCTCTTTGAGTAGATGTGTGGAAGTATATTTCTATAAAATTGAAGGCTGCGAAGTAATCTGCTCTTGCCCAAGAAAAGCAACAGGTGATAATGCTAGCCACTGATGTGTTCTGCAAGACGGTAAACTTTGCTTAGTTTCTTGACTTTTCCTTAAAATTACTTTATGAGAAACACACTGAATCATGTGTCAGGCTATTTGTAGCCATACTTTAAAATTGCAGAAAGATTATTCTGTGTTAAAATCTAAATTAATGAATTATTAGAGGGAATCTGTAACAAAGAGATAGAAGAGGAGGTGAAGGAATTTAATACAGATCTAAAGAGGACTTAAATGCTCATCATGAACCTGTGCTGTAAAGGGAAGTAAGCTTTATTGTGGCTTGCTTTCTAAATTCAGCACCAGCACAAAAAAATACAGCCTAAGAGAGTGGACTCTTCTAGCTAAAGTAATAGGATCCTAGCTGCTAGATCTAGAGGGCAATATCCCAACAAAGGATGTTTCGTAACACATGCAAGCATCCAGAAGTTAGTAAAAAGTTATACTGCAGTACCATAGGGAGCTAAATTACTAATACAAAGAACTCATTCAAGAAATGTCTACGCTGTGGGATATGTGTGTTTCTACACTTTGGGGTAAATGCCCATTTGTTACCTGCACACCAATTCTTCATCCTGATGTGACTGGGCACAAAGCATCACCTCAATCTCTGTGGATGGGAAAACCAGGTATGAAAGGGAGCAATGCTCATGCTTTTAGTGATCAGAGAATGAGACCCCCTCAGACATCAGCAGTGTAGCACAAATTTAGCCCCTAAACAATACAGCATTTAAGTGTAGCAAATGGAAAGGGACAAAACACACTTACATCCTCCAGATTTGTTCTTTTATAGCTGCTTAATCTTTGTAGGAAACAGATCTTTTTGTTGAATGTTGAGGTTAAAAATTTGCTAGTTTTAAGGCTCTTCTGACCAATAAAGAGGACACAGGAGTTATTGTAAATATATATGATGCTCTAAGTTTTTTCAAATTGTTAATTATCCGGTTACTGTGATCTTTATTTTACCTTCCTAACTCATCCACATTTCTCACATTTTAGCATCTTAAACTATGTCTTTGTACTCTATAATTGAACCAAATTAAGTTGAAGTATTCAAATAGCAGCAATGATGAATGAGCTGTGATTCAATGCAAACATTGAGCCCTGGCAACAGAACCTTACAATGTTTAGAATTAATCATGTTCTTAAGCACTTTCCTTCAGCAGATGATGATTTAGACAGAACCAGGTTGCAATATGTTCTAAGACTCTATGACACATTAAGCAAGTAACGAATAACATTTTTTAAAGGGATTATTATTTTAAAGTAGAGATAGGGATGTTGTGACTAAGAGTAGAAAGACTATGCAACAAAAAAATAAGTAGGAAAGCTGAACAGCCCCAGAACTTGTTATTCAAAAAAAAAAAAAAGTAAAATATCTAATTCACCACCAATCCTTTTTTTTTTGCCATTTCTTCTCTACCATTTATGTAACTTTATAATCACAAATTGTCCTTTTAACTGCACAGAAAAATACAGACTTAATACCATTGTGAGTAAAATCTGTTCTGCTTTATATGACAAAAATGTCAAAACTGATTGTTTTTGCCTTTAAACTCATCATTTCTACAAAAGAACAAAAATGTAAATTTGGGAACAAAAGTGTAGACATGTTTCTCTCTGCATACTCAGTACCTAGTTGTCTTTGCATTGGTTAGTTCTCTTTTTCACTAAATACAAATAGTTCTTAAAAACATATTATTCATTTGGAAAAAAAAATAAAATAACTTCTAAAATTCTCAGGCATTTTTTATGTTCTTTACTTTCTTTTTAGGGATGTATTTTTTGAAGTTACCTGATAATCAGCAGGGTCAGGAATACAAAAACCTTGCTTTTCCAAAAAAGGTAAATATTGAGGGGCTGAAGATCCAACTGCTACTGTCCTTACATGTGCCAAATATATATTTTTTTAAAACTTTCATTTTCAATATTATGGGGATTTCACCATTGGGATACAACGACCATTTCAGTGCTGAATCAGGTCTTTCATGGTGTGAAATCTGTCTGGAGGTAAAAGGGCTTTTTTGCTGTAACCAGTTTCAGAATTACACTAAACATCATTGGTCCAAGCCCAATATGGGTTGCCCTCTTCTTTTTCTTTATGGTCTGAAAAGGTAATTTTTCTGGAAATTTCCCTACTCCCCACCTTTTTTCCTTTTTTTTTTTCTTTTTTTTTTTTTTTGTTTTGGTAGAGGGGAAACTACTGTACAGACTCACATAACAATGGAGACTTTGCTTTGTACTAAAGTAGGCTTATACAAGAGGAAGTTAATAAAAGATTTGGACTGATAGCAGGCAAGCAAATAATACTGGGTAAGCTCTAATGAAAGTGTTTAGAAATGAGGCATCTAATGAGATGCCCAGCTATATTCAACGGAAGAGGATAAGCATAGGGCTTCCAGGCTAGGTAAGGAGTCGACAGGTGAGCTGAAAACCTATTTCAAAATTAACATCTGTCAACAGCAAAGGAGAGAGGAGTTAAGACTGTACCCTCAGCAGCACTGGTAAATATAGAAAAAGAATGAGTATCACCATCTGAGTAATATCGTCAACATCAATCAGAAGAATGAGAAGAGGGGTTTTACATCAAAAACTTAAATACATGGTAACATGGTATCTTAAGTCTCTAATTACTATCAGTACACACATGCCCAAAAAGTCTCAGAACATTCATCCCGAAGTATGGTGGAGTATGAAAAAAATCTGACCAGTCTCTTAAGTTAATGGCTCCAGCTTAGTCATGCAGTTCATCACAGAAAATGTAAAAGGTGCTAAGGGCAATACCTTTCATACTGACTGATCAGGGTCCGAGACTGGTTGTGTGATGAGATCTCATGATGACATTGTAGTGTCATTCAGAAATACTTCCTGAATATTTCCCTCTTTTCAGTGCAGGGTGTAAATGACAGATATAATAGTGGTAGGACACACGTAGTTTACACAGATGGAACAGGCAACTGGCCTGAAGTTGGCGGATAAACCACAACTGCTACATTTGTCAAGCAGAGCAAAAAGTAAGCTTCAAGGAAGCCAGAGCTGCCAATGACTTGCATGACATATGAGCATTTGAGGACAAAACAGAGAAGCAAATGCAAAAAAAGCTATAAAGGGCACCACAAGTCTCTGTTCACAGTGACTGATCACATCACATGACCAAAAAGAATTGGTATACCACCAAGTGCCATGGACTTTACATAATCATGCACCAACCACAAAAGAGCATACTATGTGAATGTGTTATAGAAATGCATTCTACCCCTTGCCCTTCCATCCACACACCACTACTAAATTTGTGAGAGACACAATTTTGCCAGTAGAGTGAAAGCATAATTCACTACTCATGTATTCACTCATGTAAAATCACGCTTTCCATATTAAGATTGCATCTTTGGTATTTTGTTGGTAGTTAACTATAGAGCTTGTATTTTAGAGAAATAGCCTTATTTAATAATAGCCCCACATGGGGAAAAAGAAGAAATCCAGCATCTGCAGATGCTATTCATATTGCTTCTTCACTAGGTAACAATCCTATAAATGAGGTAAAACAAACATACTGTAATAAATCAGTCTGCATAGATAAATAAGTTCCTATTTCCTAGAAACCCAAAGTAATAGTGACTTGGAAACCATATCTGCTTTCCTTTGGCCAAAATGCAATAAGTACATTTTCTCTAATTCTTAGAGTATTTTCATTTCAAATAAATTTCATATATACTGTATTTTCAATTTGCAAGATTACTAATTACATTCAATTACTAATGTCCAAGAATATCAGTCTTACCAATATTACGTTATGTACCATGAATACCAGCAGTATGGCAAACCTGGTGTTTTTTCTAGCTTGCAGTATTAAGTAAATCGAACAGCAGTTTGACCAAAAAGGATCTTCTTCATTCCTGGTGTTTTGTAGGACTTGAGAGCTGTGCATGGTTCATTGTAAGTGCCAGGATCTGGTGTGATTGGTATCTCGGGCAGAAATCTCTAGTGAAGCAGAAGGGGGGAAAAAAAAATATGCCAATGATACCCTACAGCACATTCAGAAACTACATAAACACAAAATGCTTATATCAGTACAACACGTTTACAGTATTCTTTCTTTCTGTTTTTTAATGTCATTCAGACACCAGCTACCAGACACACAGCTACCAGCTTAAACCTTTCTGGTCACATAGAAGTGATTGTCAAACATGTATTAATGGCGAGCATTAACACCACTTGGTTGTGCAAAATACTTTGCATGTATGTGCACAAATACATAGCCATATGAATAGCTGACAATATGCAAAACGTTTATTCAGTCAACCCATGCATTAGTGGTATAGCTACAGACATTTTCAAAGACATGCTTACCTTTGAAAAATTATGCCTTCCATTTTTAATTTATATCACTGCTGTCTCTATACATGCTGCGTATTGAATACAATATTGCAGAAATCAAAGTATTTTTATATTCAGATACTTAAATACCACAATCCAATTAGTACACATAGCAAAACAATAAAGGGAGGAAGAACTGTATATTTATTGTGAAGATATTTTAGGGGAAGTTAATTTAGCTTTGTGGACATAAGTTGTGTGATACCAGTTGGCCTCAGTGCCGAAGATTTATCACTGGTATAGAGCACAATCCCTGGCTGACTGAATTTACTATAGTTAGATGTAAACTAAGCAAAAAGTCATCTCACTGAACATCAATGAATTCCTAAGTCACGTGACTTTTAAAGTCCTATTCAAAACATATGACAAGAACTAATATACCTCCATGAAATCATTTTTCAGTCACAAATGCACACATCAAATTTACCTACATTCACTTGTGCTCACCATCACAGAAAAACAGGTAAAACAATTTAAGTATGCACACCTCATTTTAAACTGCTTCATTTGAATATTCAACCTTGCTTTTTTTCCCCTCATTAATTTTATTTTCAGGAAATAAAAGCTTCTGAAGTATAAAGCACAGGGGGAAAAAAAAACCCAAACCTTTAAAGTTGCTAAAATTTAGAAGCCATAAGCTATTCAAAGCCTCGTTGTATATAACATAACTATGATATGGATTATTTTGCAATTTAAAAATTAAAATCAGCAAAGCAAAAAAACACAGTAAATTTCAGCTGAATATACATTGTGAGAGAAGAAACAGCCTTGAGGGCCTGATAACCCAAACCAGTAACTTTCTGAAGAGAAACTTCCTGAAAGTGTTTAAGAAAAGCCAGGCATATGCTTATCCAGCTATGATTTCAGAATACATTATTATTGAGTAAGAATAAAAAAACCCAGAAAGATAAGAGACAAAAATAGTTTTTGTCTCAAACTGGGGCAAACATCTCATGCTGCTGAAGACAAATACAGATGGGAGAAAAATAGGCCTTTGGAAAAATAACAAAGAAAGAGAGATGAGAAAGAAAGGTTTGTTCTAATCTATACTCCAGCATATGTATAATCCTACCTTTATATTTGCCGAGTATTTCCTGATAATTTTAAAAATAGGTTTTTTTACATTTAGTCATAGAGTGGTGAAAATGTCGCCTTGGATCACTAGCAACTGAAAGCTATTAGTTAGCTTAGTGACACATGCACATATACATATATATATAGCTACACACACGTAATAATTAAAAATATGTTTAAAAATCTTTTGTGCTTCAGGAGTAAAGGGAGTAAAGACAACACCAAGCTGGGTGGGAGTGTTGATCTGCTGGAGGGTAGGAGGGCTCTGCAGAGGGATCTGGACAGGCTGGATCGATGGGCAGAGGTCAACTGTATGAGGTTCAATAAGGCCAAGGGCCGGGTCCTGCACTTGGGTCACAACAACCCCATGCAACGCTACAGGCTTGGGGAGGAGTGGCTGGAGAGCTGCCCGGCGGAAAAGGGACCTGGGGGTGCTGGTTGACAGCTGGCTGAACATGAGCCGGCAGTGTGCCCAGGTGGCCAAGAAGGCCAACAGCATCCTGGCCTGTATCAGAAATAGTGTGGCCAGCAGGAGTAGGGAAGTGATCGTGCCCCTGTACTCGGCACTGGTGAGGCCGCACCTTGAATCCTGTGTTCAGTTCTGGGTTCCTCATTACAAGAAGGATGCTGAGGTGCTGGAGCGTGTCCAGAGAGGTGCAACAAAGATGGTGAGGGGTCTGGAGCACAAGTCTGATGAGGAGCGGCTGAGGGAACTGGGGTTGTTTAGTCTGGAGAAGAGGAGGCTGAGGGGAGACCTTATCGCTCTCTACAACTACCTGAAAGGGGGCTGTGGTGAGGTGGGTGTTGGTCTCTTCTGCCAAGTAACTAGCGATAGAACAAGAGGAAATGGCCTCAAGTTGCAACAGGGGAGGTTTAGATTGGATATTAGGAAAAATTTCTTCACCGAGAGAGTGGTCAAGCATTGGAACAGGCTGCCCAGGGAGGTGGTGGAGTCACCATCTCTGGAAGTGTTCAAAAAAACGTGTGGATGTGGCGCTTCGTGACATGGTTTAGGGGGCATGGTGGTGTTGGGTTAACGATTGGACTTTATGATCTTGAAGGTCCCTTCCAACCTTAATGATTGTGATAAACACCTCAGACACAATGAAATCCAGCATCTGACCTACAGTTCAGTGAAAATATCCTTTGAATATGCAACAGTACCCACTATAAGTGCATACACCGTACACTGGTTTACATACTCAAAAAAAGACTTCATTTACTTCTGCCATTACGCTTTCAGAGCACACACCTAAGTATTATGCATTCCCTGGATGAACTTTATAACCACTGAAATGCCTGTGAAACCTCCTCCATGCATGCATGTGGAATAACATGAAAGTCAAATTTCTCATTTACATGAGACTTTTCATGCATATATACATGAACACACGTATTTGGTCCGCAAATACTTTTATGTCTGAGATGTATTCATACACCTCTCATAAACATCAAGAGTCAGACTAAACAGTGCAAAACCACACAGTAACAATTAATTAAGCAGTCACAGAACAATACAATTACTTCTTGACAGTTATCTTACAGTTGTACTACCCAGGTTATTACAATACTTACTAGCAAAGAAAGAAAAAGACGTATGGCTTACTTTGGACTGTTTTCCCTCTTCTGAAACTGACTTTTCATTACATATTGCTCAGGTCCTAGAAAACCCTGAAAAAAACTCATGTCATAACTGTCTACACATAGAAGTAAGACAACAATTGTTTAATGTATGTATAAATTTCATGTGAAGTTAAAAGTGAAACCATACATACATTTCATTTTAAGGTCAATATAAACGGTCTACTAACCCAGTCAATGGGAGGATATGGGGGCATATAGAGTCTTGAGATCTCTCCAAAATCTTATAAAAGCATATTCCATGACTATGTTATTCTCTAAAGGAGCTTAGCACTTTTGCCACAGGCAGTAACTACCTTCCCAACAGAGTGTAAGTTTTAAGTATGTTACCAAGTAAACCACTTCTGTATTTCATTATTTACAAATATAATCACAAAACTACTATTTAATTTTACTTATTAAAATTTTCCAGTTTGTGGTTTGACTCCCTTGTTTGAACACTTTACAGCAAAACTAAGGTTTAATGGAAAGTTCTAAGGCTTTCTCACATTTTCTCCATAGCTCAAAGCACTCAAATGAGGTACCATGCTTCACAGTGCAAACAGAAATATACTACATGATCCTACATGAACCAAGACAATAACTTGGAAATTTTTGCTGATGCAAGATTTGTGTTAAAGACTACATACAGCTTGCATGAATCTGTTTTGCTTGGGGAAAAAAAGGTCAGAACTTGTGAAACATTGCAAAGCCTGCAGAAGAGCACTGCTTGTTTTGTTAGAATATAAATGTAACAAAATAAATTAATAATAAATCTCTACACTTGAACACCAAATAAAAGGACAAGTTTTCTAGCCACACCCATACTATATGGTAATACAAATTCCCACAATAAGAAATTGTATTTCATGAGATAATTTACAGAAACAGCACTGTGCAGCGCAGGTAGCATGAACCCAAAATTATTTCACATTTAACAACCAGTGTCTATCTTGCATGCTGACAAGGTACTGGCATATGCAGGGGTGTCTTAAAACATTGCTGTTATCATCACTATTTTTCCTCTCATACAAAAAGTACTATAAATCATATTTAAGTACAATTTTAAGAAAATGTGGGTTGTTTGAAGTATTTTTGGTATGGACCTTATACCAACTCAGCATTTTCCTAAATTACTGTAGTATTATATGTTCAGTAACAGGAAAGATTGCTATTAAAATACAACAAACTAGTGGTTTTTTGTGACCTGTAACTGGTGGTTGGTTGTTTAAGTCATAGTACATTCTTTCCATCTTAGACAACTACAGAAATTTTGCATCTGCAAAACTTCTTCATGCAATTGCAACATAGATATATATTAACCTGAGTTACCATGTATTCTGTGTTTCAGAAAAAGACCTATCCTACAGGATCAAACCCTGGAATTACTTAGAAATCAAACAGCTTTAGATCAAGCAAAGCGATCACATGACTAAAGAAGATAGAAAAACAACTTTGGAGTTAAATCTGCAATAGTAAAATGAAAGATGATGTCCTTAACATTTTGTACCTGGAATAAAAATTTTAAAAAGCTTCAGAGCAAAACTAAATCACAAGTATCCTATTAATTGTATGCAAACTGCAACAGTACATGCCAACATTTTTTTTACATCTAAGAAAACATAATATTTAACCAAGTGTTTATGCATACAGCTGTGCTAATTTGTCTCCCCCTTAGCTTGACTGGATCGCAACAGTTCTGAATTTGAATAGCAGCCCAAGAACAGTGTAAGATCCCCATTCCTGTCAGCCTAGTCCGTTCCGTTACAAATGTCTGAGCTTACAACTGGCGTTCAAAGCCATTTCCAGCAACTCAAGAAATCTGTTTTGAAGGTACTTGAATAATAATGGTTCAACTGAGAGTACTTCACTTATAGTCCTAATGCACACGTTACTTAAAATACTTTACGCAGGTGAGAGCTCAAACATTTTAACTCCTGTTAAGTTATACAGACTCAGGTTAATAACGCACATGTAGCTTTTCAATGTCATCTACACATCCTCAGATCCATTATGTTCCCAACTAGATATGTAAAACTTCGTGAAATTATGCCAGAAATTCTAACATTTATTGTATAATCATTTGCCTTTCCTTTAATTTGGAAGAAAACCAAATACTTTCATAAAAACATTCACTATTATTTGTAGTGAATACTAATAAGCAACATCAACTACTTCTGACGATATGACACTCTTACAATGTTCTCTCCCACACTGCAAATATGGCAATGAAGAAAGATCAGTATCTTCTTTGCTAACAAAGGCTACCCAATCATGGGATATGAAACTATGTCCAGTCTCCAAGACAGAAAATTAGCTTAGAAGATGCAAGTTAAAAAAACACACCACCTAATTTTTCTTCATTTTAGAACTTGTGAAGTTTACTAATTTTACAGAGAGCAAAGCCCACACAAGTGTGTAAAACACGTTGTTATATTAGACACTTAATGGGATCTCAGCCTTCTGAGAATAAGAGATAAAAAAATATTTAAATCAATGATAAACACAGTGTTGTAAATTAATTTAGAGATATTGTTTACAATACAATTCAGGTACATCAGCCATACTTTCCTAAATTTTAAAAATCTACATGTTTTATTTTACTACTATTCATTTACTATATTTTTATTCCAACTAGTAAGATCTATTTATATTACAATAGGGTTTTTATTATGAGTACAGAAAACTGCTGTATCCAAAGTTATTCACTACAGTAGGCAAGAATTAATTTTGTTCTGAGCAACTCTGCTATAAAAAGATATTATTACAATTAATTAAGTTTGGTGATTAAAATCTGTCATTCTCATATTTTTACCCTTTCATTAAACTGATATCATTACAATGCAAGCTGTCCTACTGAATCATATATCAGGAAACAGAATACTTGAACTATCAGAGTATTTCATAATCTAGAATGGGTGGGAAGACATATCAGACAAACAAATTTAGGACTATTTAAGCACGCAATTACATTTGTTATCAGCTATAGACTTCCTAAGAGTTCAGAAACTGTTTTTATTCTATACTGTAAAGCAAAACATGAAAGAAACTGTAAATTTTGCTTACAACTTTTTTAATGATTCACAGATACCTATAAATAGAATTATAACCAGTAGTTGAAATACAAATCAGACCATCATAGCAGTGCTCTTACTTGAATGATTTTTTTTTTTTTCCCCCTAACAGAAAGTGTCACTGTATATTTTGGAAGTATAAGAACACTGAACCAGCCCAATCATGAATATATTTATTTTGTATAGCCAAAAAAATCTATTGTATATTTACAGTGTAATGAATCTAAAAATCTGGAATGTCTGCATATGGATTATTGAAACAAATTCTTAATAACTTCACTTATACTTGAAAGCATTGCCATCCCTATATTAATGAAGAAACAGTAACCCTAATGTAGATTTTAATCCTAAACCTAAGTAAAACAGATCACTGATACTGGTTTACAAGTTATCCACAAGACCTTTATTTCCTCCCCAAGAATATAAACAAATACTTCAACAAAACACCAATACAATAAAAGACAAATATATCCATAAATGCTTACAAACTATTTGATATAAATAGTCCCAGTGACAGACCCAAAGCTTCCTGGATTCCCAGCTCCTCCAGGTCTGGTAGGGAGAGGAAGCCTTTGTGCCAAGGCAGTCTCTCCAAGAAGAGCTCGCCACGCAGGGATGATCTGAGATAGCCTACTTTCAGTCGCGTGAGGACCTTACAAGTCCCCGTTCCCCAGCACGGGCTCACCTTGCATGGGAGGCTGAGGAAGAAATGAAAGTCCTGCTGACAGCTTGCAAGCTCCAAGCCCATGGCTTGGTGAAACTACTAACAGATCTGGCAAGCAACACAGCCACCAACTGCTGTGTAGGGTCAGGAATGACTGACAAAGGACAGTTATCATATAGCTACATCCTAAGAACAAGAATATTTCTATCATTTTTAGCTTCTCTTACCTACAATATCCTAAACATCAGTCTATTTGTCAGTAACCATGTACAAGGAACACAGGACAAGCCCCACTAATGAAAAAATATATTGGGCACAAAACAAAGCACAGAATTAAATTGAAGAGCACTGTGCTTTCCATACCCTCAATCTCGTGATTCAGCATTCCCTATATAGATCACTTTAAACTAAACCAATAAAACTTCTAATTTGCATATGCAGAACCTTTATTTTGGTTTAAAGGGACAGGAGGAGAAAACAGAATTAATAAGGTTGTAGGTAGACATTACTTAGCGATTACAGGGCGATTACTTATCAATTACCATTATGGGCAAAACAGACTCAGCTTGGGGAAAATTAACTTTATTGCCAATTAAAATAGATTCAGGGAGTGAGAAACAGAGAAAGAAACATTAAAACAATGCCTTCCCTCGCCACTTTTTGGAGGCTCAACTTCACTCCTTCATTCCAGATTCCTCTGCTCACCTTGAATTGGCACTATGGGATAGGGTTCAGTGCACATTGGTTTCTTTCCCCCACTCCCTCCTTCTCACACTTTTCCTTTACTCCAAGCATGGGTTTCCCAGGAGCTGCAGTCCTTCAGAAAGTCTGCCTCCAGCATGGGCTCTCTACAGGCCACGGTTCTTGACAAGGAAAGTCTACACCAGCATGGACTCTGCATGGGCTGCGGTCCTTCTGGAACATCCGTCTGCTCCAGCATGGGTTCTCCACAGGCTGCAGGGGAAAATCTGCTCTGATGCCTGAAGAACCTCCTCCTCTGCTGTTTCTCTCTTTTTGTTCCCTCCTCATTCGTCTGCCTGACACTACCTGCCTTTTCTTAAACATACTTTCACAGAGGCACCAACTTGGCTGATGAGCTCAGCTCTATCTGGTGGTGGGTCCACTACAGAGCTGGCTGGAACTGGCTGCATCTGGCAGCAGACAGTCCCTGACCTCTTCCCACAGAGGCCACGCCTGCAGCCTCCCCACCTCGCTGCCAAAAACCTTGCCACACGTATCAATACAAGTATCAATTAATGGAAATACAAGGACATAAGAAACTCTTCCTCAGGAATTCACCTAGTAGATAAAAATCAGCTGACTCAACATGACTAAGACAGAAGCACATACTTAAAAAATAATGGATAAGGGTGAATAAGGGTGATTGAAAAAAAATATATACACCTTTACATATTTATGCTTTTTTATAGCTATACTAACTTAAATTTAACTTGCAGTCAGACTCTAGTTATGGAGGAGGGGAAAAAAAAATTTGAACCCTGAAGAGACATGTATTCTTGTCAACATACAACCATTTGCTTTACTTAAAGTGTGTTTAAATACCACTGTATCATTATCCTGGAGGTTGTCTCTTTGTAGTCAGTATATTTCATTTTCATTTGAAACACATTTTTCTCATTAACTCCATCTGCACATGCTAATATTACCGATCTTATAAGAAAAAAAACATTTATGTATAACACAGTTCTAGCATGGCTGCGTTAATCTTACCTCAAAAACTTTACAATCAGAAAATTAAAAAGTTACTTTATTTTGAGGAATGCCAACTACATTACATGCTTTTAACTTGTTCAGTCATGGCTCCTTTGCATTAGTATCTTATAGCTTGATAAATCTTTTACTTATTAATATATATTACTAAATACTCTGCATGAGAAAGCAAAGCATGGCAAGGTAATGTTGATAAGAGAAATTCTTCAAGATGTGTTATTCATTTGTACTCCTTTTTGATGGAGTATCGGATACGCAAGACAGATGCTCAGAATTCCCCCAGCCAGAGCTGTCAGAGAATGACCAATCCACAAGCCTTTGCAAGACGATGATTTCTTGTGAAGGTATTCTTGTGAAGTACAGCGTTCCTTTGCCTCCTCTTGTCTCATGTCTCATATTCAGGTTTTAAGAACGCAACTTATAGATGATATCAGTGATGCAAAAGTTGGTGGAGTACAGGTACTATCTGGGAGTCTACAATCATTTATAACATTTCTTAGTGAAACTAATTATCTCAAGCAACTCTTTTACCATTGTCACGTAGTTTATAATCTTGCTGTCAAAGAATTTACTCCTTACTACCAAATCCTGGACTTCGCAATGCTTAAAAAGCCACCCCTGTGCCAAGAGATGCTGATGGATGCCTCCGATGTGAGTATTTACCAGTGGGGATAGTTAAACATGCGGTGCTCCCATGCACAGATTGGAGGGTGTCCAGAGTTCCCCAGTGAAATATTTAGTAAATCAGATGTAATCCCATGTCTTGCCTCCTGTGCTCACAAATAATTCATTCATTTTACTTTAGATAGTCACTGGTTAAAAAAATCAGCAAGAACTGGAATACTGGAATAGAGCTAGTCAAACAATTAGTAGTGTTACGTCTATTTAACCAGCTCATTTTAAAAGAACTCTCATTAATCTATTTCTGAAGTTATTTATGTGTCAAAAACTGTAATTTCTTTGAAAGGTCAAATCACCAGTTGACTTCACTCTTACACAAGAAAAACCTCACAACAACAACAAAAACAACCCATACCACACTGTGACAGTTTTAATGTATTTCCCAGAAACAGTATTTCCGTTGTGGGCAGAAACTAAGAATGGAAAATTTCAGCCAAACAACCAGTTATTCTGAAAGTCTAAAAAAAAATGTTCAAGTTATATAAAACTGCAGTCATAATACAATTGAAAGTTTATTTAGAGTCAGAATATACTTTTTTTAAAAGCTAAGCTAAAAGATACTGAAATTGAAGTAATTTAATAATGCTAATGGATCATATCAGACATAATTGACAATTTTCAGGATAATAATTAATTTTACCAAAATAAACAGATTCATATTATCAAGGTCAAGCAGTCTGTATAAAATTCCAACAGGAAGTTGTCTATACAACTACTCTATATTTCTTGATACAGGAAATACAGAAGAATAGATTTGTAAGAACCAGGGAAAAAAGGAAAGTGTTAAAGGCAAAGATGGAATGATCACATTCAAAGCTATAAAAGTGCATATTAATATTTGAAAATATCTCACCAGCCATTGAGATTTTAATACATTATTCTTGTTTTTAAAGTATGGAAGTCTTCATTGTGGCAACTAAAGCACCAAATATTGTATCTGCAGACTTAACAAGATGCCACCATCTAAAAAAAAAACCAACACACTTCTCAAGATGTAATTTACTACAAATTTCACACTAAAAAATTACTTTTCTCCAATGTGTAAATACCACGTACTGTGAAAAAAAGCGTTCCACACTATGATGATGTTCATTTAAGCATGTTATTTCTATTTGTTTGTACATCTGTACCACTTTGTTGTCCTATAAAATGTTTTTTTCTCTAAAGTGATAGTTCCCAAAATGCATTACACTGACAGAACTAGAAACTGAAATTCTGTATCCTTCTGCTCCAGGAATTGCTTGATGTCAGTTTTGCTATTAATGGCTTTTACCATACTCTGAGCCTTTAATATTTTCTATACTACGAAATGTAAATCAACTCAAGATAATGTCAGTGCCACGTGCAGCTCAACTGTTGCTGAAAAGTGTGTAAATGCAAATGCAGACAAAAGCAAACTACCTTACGCTTACTTCAGTAAGTCTGTTGGAGCCCTACTGACTGGAAAAGTGTTCTTAAAGGTCTAAAGTACTATCAAACAAGTTGTCCTTAAGTATTAACAAATATACTAAACCAAAATCCTGATCCAAAAACCAATTAAGCTGTGTGAACTGTTATATATACACAGTGCATCATCCATTTGTACAGGCTAAAATGAGATTCACTGTGCACAGAATAAAGTTAAAACTACACAGCTGTTGTGAGCATTTTTCCCCACTTGCGGAAGCATATCTAGGGACTCAGAGAGCTGAGGTTAAAACAGTTTTCACACAATTACTTCTCAGACACCTTTCAACATATTTGTGCCATATTCACACAAGCATATCTCAGAGCAGAGTTCAGTATCACAGCATTAGAACTTTGCTCAGGATCCCGCTTTTTTGTTGACGGTATTGACTAGTTACAACTAGTTCGACCTTATACACTTCACAATAAAATCTTTATTATTTGAGCATATGGCATTATTTATGAAGGTAATTTCTTCTTTAAAGTGATTGATAAATAAATTTGTACAACAAATTATGGCTTCTCTCTCAGCCATATATATCTGAAACTCCAATTACTTCAGTGGACTTACTCTGGCTTAATCCAGAGTTTGGCCATCTCTTACACTGTCCTGATTAGATTAGACAGCCCACATGACAGTCTACCCTCCCTGGCTCCCTCCACTTAGAGCCTGATACATCAAAGCACAGAACCTGAAAGTTCTGTGCATTTTAATCTTTAAAGTCTTGTCACTTGCTGGCTCCTGGATATTTTACTGTACACAACATGCACACACAATAGTCTTTTCACAAGTCCTTACCCTCACACATTTATTTTATTCATTGAATAGAGAAAAGTTCAAGTTCAAAATGTCTTTAATTCAATGCCTTCTCAAGAATTGTAAACAGGGGATTCTCTCAGACCTTCCTCTCATTCAATCTGTAATTTCTCTTTGACCGAGACAGAACGTTTCTAATCTTTTCCAGGTAGTACACTAATTTCCATAAAACATGTTTACAAATGTATTGAGTATTCTAACAGCACGACTTGCACAAGTGATTCCTTCTGTTTGTGGCTGATTTTATCAAATAAAGACAATATAGTCCAACTTCCATTAAGTAATGGAACCTTTCCTACTGATTCAATAAGGATCGGATAAAGTATTTAGATTGTCTGCATGAAGTCCAAGTTCCAATCATTATTAAGCCAACACATCTAAACAGTCTTTCACAACCTTAAAAAACAAAAGTTAAATTGTCAAACTTTACTCTCTTGATAGTAAGTGAATTTCTCATGCTCCTGACATATTAATGTAAGTACAGCCAGTGCTACACTAAAATACTTTTAGAGCAGGAAGAGTCACAAGAGGGAACATCGCACTTATGTCCAACTAAATGTACCCTCTGATCACCAGATGGTACAATTTATCTAGCTCGATTTAGACAGGGAACAACCAAGCTGCACTTAAGAGTAATATTAAAGCAGCAAAACAGATTAATACCATTAATTTCCTATCTGCCCCGTCCAGAAACAACAAAAGTTATGCCTATGTTCTTTAGCTGCTGGTGAGTACTAAGGCATAATTCTTAAAGACAAATTCGTTAAAACCTCCCTACCTCCTAAACAAAACTAAAAGTTCAGAAGTGACAAAAATTTGCTCTACTAGCATTACGTATCGCAGATTTTTCTTCACCTCTGATATTCCAGGTTTTGAGCAGCTTTAATATAAATTACAACATACCTGCTGATATCAAAAGCTACTTCTATTAAGATTTCTTTATTCAATAAACAATCTCTTCTTAAGCAATAATATCAAATAGAATTACATCAGTATTACCTCGTATCAATACTGTTTCCATCAAATGAATTTAATCTCCAAAAAGCTCAACTAACTTGCATATTCTAACTAATATCATGCTGAAAATAGTTAATGATGCTAAATTATAGCAATCTTTTTAAAAGGGTCAAATTTGTTGATCTGCATTTAAGCTATAAACATCAGGCATGAAAATGAATTGGTTTTGAAGTAACACTAATTTTGAAAAGTCCCACTTAAGAAAATTATTTCCTTGCATAATTTTTTAATGTTTAATCAAGCCACCCAGTAAAAGATTATAACTGATAGCAAATTGCAGTGTTGGTGTCTCTCTTCCTATTGCTCTGAGCAGAACCCCCACCATTTTCTTCCCTCAAGAGTTTTCAGAGAAGACCCTTTATCTGACCCAGCCTCCACAAAGATCTGTACAGGTACACAATAGAGTACAGTTTTAAAATCATGTTAACACAAGATTGGTTTCTCACTGTTAAGAGATATTTTTATTCATGTGTAATTCCATGCCATTAGAGATGTGCTTCCCAGAATAACAACTTCACACAACGCAGTTTGGTACCAGCAGTTGCCGAGTACCAATTGCTGAGTACAAATTCTCATAAATTCCTAGAGTGCTAGTTCATATGCCCCCACTTCCAATGAATAAATAGCTGTCTTACAGGTCACCCCACTGCCTGTTGAAATTCAACAAGGTAATCCAATGAAAAAAGATCAAGCAGCCATACTGAATGATCTGCAAACAGAATTTGTCAACAAAATTATACCTCTGCTGATGCTCTTCAGTTAATACTTACAATGTTATATTTAAATGGAATAAGAAGTGTGTTGATAACTACATTAATACTTGTATTGGACTTTCCACATTTTAGTAAGGTACAAAATTAACTAAATCTAACAATGTTCCTGTGAAGAAAACATACAGTTATTTGTGTTTGGATAAAGTTTGGTCATGAACTTGATGGATTAGCCACTCTGCTTGCTGTCACACAGAATAGACTGAAGACACAAATAAGGTCACAGGTTTTGCAGAGACAAATAAGGTCATATGTTTCTGCACAAAAAACATCAAAGCTTGTTTTTTGAGTGGTGGTTTCTTTAAGATCCTACAGTCAAAACGTTGCACTTAACAATCAAAAAAAAAAAACCACACACAAAAAACCCCACTGATTTACGCATATGAAGTTCATTTCCCTTGACAGTATCTGTTCAGCACAGGGGTTTCCCAGCCTGAAAGGGTATCTATGAAAATTCACAGAAGATGATTTAGAAGCTTGCTTGTGAGTAAGGAAGTCAAACATATTAAAAGAAAAAACAATTTGAATCAAGAGAAAGTTACAGGCCAGAACATGAATTCCACAAGAGGATCTCATTAGGACAGTACAAAAATAGGTAGCCTTAATAGAAGACAATAGGGGATTGGAGAGTAGGAGGAGATGGCCAAACAAGACAAGTCAGTACAATCACTGTCAGGAGATGTAATTTAATCTACCAAACATCTTCAGAACACTATAACACAAATCTAATACACAAAGAACCTGACCTGAAACAGATCATCCTTGTACAGATTCAGGTAATTTTCTGTCAGTATGATAGTATTTAAACAGAAAAAAAAAAAAAAAAAGATAATTTTCAGGAAGCTGATAAACCATTTTTCCTCATTTAAAGAAAAAGAAATCTGCATAAGACCATAATGCAACATAAAATTTTAAAAATAGGCAGAGTGCCACTCAGAACAATGCTACAAACAGTTCAAGAACACCAACATCTGGAGCATATTTCTTGACCAAAAACAGCATGGGATAAAAAATTGCATAAATAAGTACAAGAAGATAAGATGTACCAATACGTGGTAAATCAAACATATAAACATGACATTGGTAGTTCATTTGAACATGTAAGTGCCATTATCGAACACATTATGTCACCCTATCAAACCTGAGAAAGAACTCAATGATAAATTGAACAATGATAAAAGAAACTAAATGGCAGCAAATAGTATTCATATAACATCTTTTCCAGGAGGTCTTCAGAGCATGTACTTGTATAAACTGACAAATACCAGTGTACAAGATAAAAGTCACACAACTTGCTTTCAAATAATCACCATCTGAAAAGGACTATGGTCTACTATTTACATGGCAATAGAAAGTTCATTAATACATTAATTGTTAGTTTTAGTAACTATATTCATCACAGTTTTACTGTTAATACTGATGCATTTCAGCTTCTATCAAAGGTCATTACAAAGCATTT
Source organism: Phaethon aethereus (assembly GCF_964289735.1). Taxonomy (NCBI): domain Eukaryota; kingdom Metazoa; phylum Chordata; class Aves; order Phaethontiformes; family Phaethontidae; genus Phaethon; species Phaethon aethereus. Next base: position 30,707,062 of record NC_138578.1, on the reverse strand, counting down.
AGTTTGCCTCCAAATTTCCATACCTATTTTCCAAATGATCACTGGATATAAAGGTAGAGTGTAGGCTTTTAAAAATATTTAGTAATTACTGCTGTTAATTCTACAGGGTGTAAAAAAAATGTTCTGGCGATACAAACAATAATTACAGAACTGTATCAAACTCATTTAGAGTCAGTGTTATGTTTGTCAAATACAGGTATCTTTACAGAATATGTGATTTTTCAATTTCTTAAATACTGAAAGGTAACTCTGCATTTGAACATGCCATTATGAAGCCACTGAAAATTATTTATCATTACACTGTTACTTAGCTGTGAACTACCATGCTCCATTTTCAGGTGCTAAACATAAAACTGTTCATGTTGTCAACACAAGTAGTAAAACACTGTCATTCTTTCTAGTGATATTAACACATCATAACATAGAGTCAGTGGTTTTAATCAACATAGAGAAGTTTTGAAAGAGCATATCCATTTTCAAAGTTAAACAGCAGAATTAAAATTGCTCATGTAATTTTGGTCTATATCAGATAAGCTGGCTGTCGTAAGAAAAGAAAAAAAAAAAGTTTAGAGAGGAGAGTCACAAAGGATGGGTGTAAGAATGAAAGGTCTAATGCAGGTTACCAAAAAAAGGGCAGAGGACAGTAGCGGTGAGAATGAACATGACTAGGAGTCAAAGAAAGATGGCACATTTTATGCTTGTAGAGAGGTTAAATAACCCCTACAACAAGCAGCAGAGCAACGCTAGAAAGGAAATTAATCACCTGCATTTCAGAACATGGTAAAGAGGATGTGCAATGTGTAGCATGGAGTTCATGCAGAATGAGGAAGATAAGAAATAAACGCTTCACTCTGTGAAGACTATCTATTCTGTATACCTTAAGGCAAGATCCTGTGGAAAACACAGTGTCGTCATGTAATTAAAGATTGTATCACAAACTATAGATACAAGGGCCATAGCGAGGTTACCTGCGCAATCTTAAATCACAGTTTCTCAGACCATTTGAATGGCTTCCATAAACAATGTAAATAAACGCAAATATTCCAGATGGATGCTGAATGTGATCTTTAGTGCTGGGCTGAGATCATAAATACACAGAACATACTAACACAGTATGCTATTTCTCAAAAACTGAGAGGATTAATAAATTTCAGTATTTTCCTTAAGTTACAGCAACAAGCTTCTGCCACCTTTTTATAATGCACAACAGCAAAATATATTTCAAGTGAAAAAAATGATAAAATATAGTAACAGCAGCAAGATATTGCACTTCTCACAAGAAACTATTAATGCTCCCTTCCACATGCCAAGCAGAATTAACTGTCATAAATCATCTCTATTGCAAGTAGAAAGCATGGGTTTTGTTTGCTGTTCAATTCATCTGTTATACATACAACTTCAAATCATGAGTGTATTACTTCTGACAACCTCATAATGGTATTTTTCACTAAATATACAAAATCTACTATATTCTAAAATCTATTCAACAAAAGTTGTTCCTAGTTTTTAGCCAAAGAAGATGATCACTTTTTTTTTTTTAAATATAGATGAATAGACAATTCTTCTTACATGAAATGTAACCACTAGACAAGGTCATATCTTCCTAAGGAGAATGGTCTTGGTTTGTTACTAAAACAGGAACAAACTCCAAAATACTTTTGCCTTTAAATTCTACTTCAAGTGTCACACCACTTACAACAAAGCATATATTCACACACATCCACATGGAATGAACGCTTTCTTACAGAAATAAAGTTTCACAGAAGTTTAGTAAAAGAAATACAGTTTATAAAACCATACTGTAGAAAAGAATATACTAGAACACTAGAAAAATAATTGGACAAAATTAGTATCTGTTCTAAATTATGATGAGAGAAACAATATACTTATTCTTTAAATACAGCAAACAGCTTCCAAGCAGACAACAACTTGTTACCAAAAGCTAAAGAAACAAAAATCCTTTGATAATAATTAAAGTCCTTTTATAATAATTACATTTAAATGAAGGGTAAGGTTTGTCCAGTAAGGGAGAAAACACCACCTTGTTGTGGGCAGGGGGTTGTTTGTTTTGGGGTCTTTTTTTCTTTTTGGGGTGTGGTGTTTTCCAATTCAGCAACACCTTTTTAAAGTGGTAAAGGGCACCTTTCTTCAGCGGTAAAGGTAGTTCTTGTTCCATTTGGGAGGACAAGGACATTCCAGGGCAAAAGCTAGTGTTATTATCATGATTCCTAGCTGGAATCAGTATGCCTCACATTTAAGAGTGCTTTACATTAAGTTCAGTGACTAAAGGAATTTTCTCCAAAAAACACTATAGTAGAATATCAATCATAACACTGCTAATATTGAAAATACAGGCTTAAATAGGCCAAAGTTTTGAAAGAGGGCAACACATAGTGAATAATTGATACATAGTTTCGGGGGTTTGGTTTTTTGGGGTTTTTGGGTTTTGTTTTTGGGGTTTTTTTCAAAAATGTTGTCAGCCATGGTGGTAGAACAGGATTTAAACTCATGCAGCGTAAACAGCAATGCTGAAGCAATAAGGAAACTAGGCTTTTCCTTTCCTCTCCTGGCAACAAGATCATGAATGCATTTTATCTTCAACCTTACTTCATAGAATTCTTTCCCCCCAAAAAAATCTTAATTTAATTTGTGCAGAAAATATTCCAGATGTAGAAAAAGAAAATGAAATGGAAAAATTGGCATCTAAAGTTCAAATTAAAATACTGATTAACAGTTCAGCATTGCTATGTTACACTCTGTAAATCTTTTCAGAAATGTTTATCAATAATTCAAGTCTCTGTTTCAGCCATACTTTCATGTTCTCAAAGCATTCTATTCTCAGACAGAATAAATAATAATAAAAATAAAACCACCAAGTATAAGCTAGCTAGGTTGAGGAAAAAGTCTGATGTTATTAGACTTAAAAATATCTTGCACCGTTTCTGTGAAGTAAATATGCATCCGTGTTCTGTATCAGACGACTTTGTCCGTCCTCCAGGTATGCCCAGAGGGCAATGTAGGCTATAATGACCCATCTGTTCACTACTGGCAAGTAGCAAACTTCTAATGAAGACAGATGTGGGTCACCCTGCACAAGAAGGCTGCAGGGTGCTAATGAATCCACCTAATGGTCACTACCTGCCACTGCTGACTGATTGATGAGCAAAAGGGTTAAGCTTCAAAAGCAAAAGACAAGTATTTCAGGTAGTCATTAGTTTTACTCTGATATCTCTGTCACGCTCCCTAATACACACACACACTTTAATGTTGTCTTCTCCCATTAAAAAAAAAAAAGCTTCCATTATTTTTCTTTGGGCAAACTGAAATAACCTGAAAAGCTGAAACAAAAAGATCTTATGAGAAATTAATTACCTTTATTGCCCAGAGAAATAAAAATTCCCAGTATTCATAATCATTTATAAACACATGACATCTGACAGTAACAGTAAAACCAAAAACCTTAAAGGAAATCGCTACTACTGTTCATACTTTCTAAATACTACAGTCTGACAGTAGTATAGGAAGCAATTTTTTTACAGTGAATTCCATTCACACAGACCACAAGTTAATGGATTTTTTTTTTTTTAATAATGATTACCACAGAGGCTAGCAAGGATTTGATTCTGCCAGTTTCCACATGAAGGTGATGGCACCACAAAAGCCAGATACTTATGAGCAAAATATTGATGCAAATCCAACTGTTCATCAATTCAGGTAGTAAGCAAATGTCAGAAAGAGTTGCAATGTGGAAACTCCAGAGAAGGAAGTCTCTCTAGAGAAAAGGAAAAGAAGAAGAAAAAAAAAGCAAAACACCCAATATCCTACAGTGAAAAATGTTACGACTGAGTTAGTGTGAGGTGAAACCTGCACAGAACATTACCATCTGCCAGGATTCACCAGGATTTTGTTAATGAACAGTTGCAACAAAGCAAAGTCAGAGCACTACCCAAAAGTATAGAGAAGTAATAAAATTATATGTAAAGTTAAAAACAGAATGAAGTATTTTTATGTAACAGCTTTTGAGGAGAAGTGGATCCCTTGCTTTTAGAACCAATTCACATATTTCAAAGTGCTACAAAAGAATCCACCAACTTAATTTCTGATGTAACTACTAATGGGAGATAGGAAACCCAAATATACCAAGTGCTGCAAATCACGCACTGGGAAAGATTCTTTTACAGATATACCAGGTAACGGTATACCCAAAAAAAGGCAATTTTGTAGTAACATTGAACCAATAATATGTTGCATCAGCAGCTGGTCTCAAAAACGAGGAAGACATCCTTACTAGAAGACAACATTTTATTCTTTGCCATGCTCATCTGTTGAATAACCCTTAATACGCCCTGTAACCTCATTAGGCCTCTACATTCTTAACTGTAAGCTAACCACCAGGATCCCAGCACATCCATTTTGCAAGGCTCAATGCATTGATACATGGGAGGATGAGAGGTGGGGAAGGAGGCACTGGCATTTTAGGATAAAATGTGTTTGAGAGGTAAGGAGTATTGTTGCATCCTTATCGTAGGCTAAAAATAGAAGTGAATTTTTGGCTTGATAGAAGTCATGTAATTTTAATCCAAGTCATAACCTAGTAAAAATTATCAAAGTTTTGATAAACAAAAGATAACGCTGAACAACTTATAATTCTCAGTATTATAAGACAAAAAAACATTTTTTTCAGCTTTTAAGTCACAACATCGGTTTTGAACAGAATTAGAAATAGTTGTTCCTAATCTCATGTCTGCATTGAAGCTATTTTTCATCTGTGTTTTAAAAAATCCGTGTAAAACTAATGAGTCAGTGACACTCAAAAACTTACCTTGCATATAAGCAATGATTTCTAGTAAATATAAGGAAATTTAGGCCTACTCTGTGAGGGTATAAATTGTAGTTTTACCTAAGATATGCCAAGAGAGACTCCAGTGTAAGTTACCTTTTCAAACAATTTAAATTCACAGATGATTTACTGTTGTTCCCAGAACTGAAATGATTAAGCAGCCTCAGTCTGTTGCCTGAGGCAACAGAAGCTCTTCAAGATCCAGTAACTCCAATCTATATGATCCTGAAAATTCTCTTTTGCAAGACGCTACTAACATTACATACAAGATGAAACTAACTACATATGGTTGACTGATTTATAACGGACAATTTCACTGATTTATCCTGTGAGAACAAACTAACAGTAGTGAGGTTGGGGAGGGGAAGGAATACAAAAGAAACCTCTGGGAGTGATGGGTACCAAACATAGGTGAAATGTAGCAAAAACAAAGTAATTGTATTCATGGAATTACTCCAATGTCATTGGCAAATAAAAGCTATTACAGTCTAGAAATACACCCTTAGCATTTAAAAAGAAACTCAAGTGTTAATATCATCATAATAGCATGAATACCTATTGAGGACCTGCAATTTTTTAACAAGAATGACTTACAATTCCAGTAAAAATGTGGTTGTTACGCATACATTAATACGTGTTTTATTTTTATCCATAATATCCATTTTCCTTTTAATGTGTAATTAAAAATGAAGAAAGTATAGTGTACCTCTAAAAACTTATAGTCCATACAGAGAAGACATTCCTACTTTGTTAAAATTAGAGACGACAGCACACAGAAGTCTAATATTGCCTACCAATTAAGTCCTCCCATCATCACACTTTTTTTAAAGGCCTTTTGGACAAATCTCATTTCCCTGTATACGCATGCTTCACTCACGCATCATTCTGTTTGCCAAAAAAGACAGACTCCAGACTAAAAAAAAAAAAAAAAAAAAGCTATCGTGTACTTAAATAGTGCAGCATAGCCATTAAACAAGCCCTGAAGGTTAGAACTGCTTAGGGAAAATTGCTATTAATGTTCACAGGTTCACGTTGACTTGCAAACTGATTTAAATGTGTAATTCTGAGGTAAAATATGTAGCTATTTTAAAAAGGAAGACTGATAGAAAGGTACTATGTACAAAACTTCTGATACATGTGTTCACAGATCATCTTAAAACAAGTGATGGTTCAAAGGATGCAGCTAGTGATCAACTAGTAACATGTATGATGGGGAGGAAAAAATGCTCTTTCCAAATCTTGCTTCATTTTCTTGCATTCTGTCTTCAACTCACATAGAAAAAGTTGTTACACATTTCCTACCGTCCTTTCCCAAAGATGCCCATCTTCACAGATGTGGAGGAATATAGCAGATCATTAACTTGTGTCACAAACAGTAACAAAGCACATCCACAAGCTACTACTTTTTTCAACTATTTTGAGAAAATGAATCAGATATTTACCAGACTGGTAAAAGATATATCTCCAACACAGAGTCAGTAGTGTTATTTTATTTAGTATGGAAAATGAGTATATTTTTAACCCCAGAATGTCCTGAATTTCATAGGACTACGTATATGTTGCAAGTTCAATACATGTGTATGTGTAAAAATAGTAATAATATGGTAACTGAACTGACAGCAAGCTTCAAGTTTTTAATCATTTTCCATTCCATTAAGGCATTAGAGCTAATCAAATACAAAGTCAGAATTTGCTTTTGTTTATACTATTGACAAAGTATATTCCGCCTGACCTGAAATGTTCTTCGTTCTCAAAAATAAAGGAATCTATTCCACTAAAACCTTCCAGAAATCTGAGTCTGAAAAAATCCAGCCAAAATCTGTATGGAAAACAGAAGGTGATCAAATTTGCAAGCCTTTGATGACAACTCTTTGGAAAGAAGCACATTTACACAAATCTGTGCTAGGCCAAAGCTCTTCTTCTCGTGTTGATTATAGATGGATTTAGAAGTCACATTATTTCCAATCTCCCTTCAGCAAGCTTTCGCATAGTTGAAGATTACTACAGTAAGTCCCCCTTTGTTCTTTACATTAACTAATACAGCTCATTTATTTTTTCTACCAAGGAACTCTCTCTAAACCTCTCATTAGTCATCTTATTTTCCTCCAAACTGGCTCTGATTGGTCTCTACGTTTTTTTACTCAAAATATGCTAGACGTGACACCATACTCCAGATAAAGCCTGCTCTGTGTAGCACAGTCAGCAAGAATTATTTCACATGCCTTGTAGGCTATACTTCTATGTATGCATCCTAATATGGCACCTGGCATTTCCCTTTTTCACAACAATGCCACAATCTTGACACACATTCAGCTTAGAGATTGTTGTTCCTGGGAATTCTTCGATGTATTCAGAACAAAGCTACCTAAAAGTCATCAGAATTAAGGAAGAAATGAGAAATTGACAGCACTTCTCCAAGCTGTGCTTATTTTTGTTGATACTATATACTAATATACTTATATATACACACATACATATTAGTGTATATATACTATATACTAACAATACTAACTCAAATCTGGGTCTCCAGTCTTTCCTCTGAAATTATTCAACAAAATATTATTTTGCACTTCCTCAGTGGAAGTTATTATTACAAGAGGTATCTTTAAAAGTCTAACTTCCCTAAGATAAAATATCTTAATGATACTAATGTAACTCAAGAAACAGTTTTATGGACTTTTCACCACAAAATGGGAATGCAGTAAATTTTAAGAAGTATCCAAATCAATGCTTCACATTTTTAGATCAGCTCCTCCTCTTTTCTGAAATGGTATTAGCCCCTTGGTTCCTTTCCTACTTTCCAGTTTAAGAACAGCCTACATGTGCTTTTGAATTTATAAGCTACCTTATGAACTCCAAGGTCATAATACAAAAGATTGACTATAAATACATTAGATCAGCAAACTACTTACACATTGATTTAAGTATTCACAATAAACTTCTACAATAAACATGTACATGCCTTTCTCATTGCATAATGATTACTTTCTTGTAATGCAAAGAAATCAATTGTACCTCATAAAACGCCAAAATTAGTTATCTATTGAAATTTTATTTACATTCTGCACACGTATTAATACTTATTTTGCCCAACACTACACAGAAATCCTCCGGCGTAGCCAGCCTGGGTGCTCTCTGCTCTCTCAATCCTGCACATGGTTTCAGTGAACAAAGGCTGCAAGAACCACCCACTCATTCCTCTACCTGGGGCACTAACTCTGTTTATGGGGAAGGGCTCTCTGTAACTGGCTCTGTGGAGCCAGACTACCTTCGGTGCAATACTGAAGCTAGCACCAAGCACGCGGCATGTTCAAAGATTTCTGCAGCAGCCTACTGACAAGCTCTAACCTGGTATTTTATAGCACCACTTCTCAGAAGCTTTTAATTCAGCCACATCAGAAGGGGTCTTCGCTGGGACAACACATTCTCTGCCAAGCTCAACTCAAGGCTTTGAAACATGGTAGTGGTCTTCAAAGAAACGTTTTTTAACAAGGGTAAACTACCTGTATCTTACTTAATCTTTCTTCAGAAATACGTACCCTATTTTTATTGAAGCTTAAAAAAAAGTCAAGGCAATACATCTGCAACTAATCTCACCTTAAGGAACTGAAGTCAGGCAGTTACTACAAGCCAGCAATCCTCCTAGGATGCTACCAATTTTGCATATACCGCAATGGAATGCAGACCATCTTTGTTCTCTTAAATGTCTATTATTTTTCTATACTATGTCACAAGATCCTGTTTCATGGCGTTACATAGCCTTCTCTTTCATATCAGTATGCAACTCCCTGTTTCATCATGTAATCATGATGCACAACTGCAATTAACTTCAGTATGAGTACCAGAAACACACATTTTCAGAAACATAGCAGATAAATACTTCACATATGAGAGTTGTACATATTCTTAGAACTGCAAAATACATTAAAGTATATTCATAAAACTTTTTTTTAAGTCCTATTTACTTTTTCCCAAAAATCTTTTTTGTATTGGGGATGTATTGGCGGGGGGGGTGTGGAATCTCTTTTCTGCTCTTTTTAAATACATCTGACTTTCTTTTCAGGACATTATTGTGAGCAGACCCAGACAAAGCAAGAAGATGAGTGGATAGAAGACGCTGTAGAGCTTTCTATAGTTTGCGTTTGCTTCATTTTATTAGCTTTTCATTTCAAATACAAGCCAAAAGAAACGTACAAGCCCCTCCATACTTGCAGAGATTTTTCCTTGCACTTTCAGCAAGACTATTACAACTTTACCTGCTGATAACTTTTTTCCTCCCCAACAGCCCTATTTTATTTTGCATCTGTTTTGGCTAAAAGATCCCGTTCCTTAATTTGATCTCCCCCCTTAAAAAAGCAGTTCATAATGAAACAAGATTATCATACCAATTTATAGCTAGCAGTAATCACATTCTAAAAGCAGGAACCAATCCCACAAACTTCACTGCCTCCTTTTATTTCCTACTTATAATGCTATTTATATGAATTTCCACATCAAAAAAAAAAAATGGAGGCAAGAGAGAATAACTGTTGACCATAAGAAAATTCAATTAAAATGCATCATACATGCATTACACCAAAACCAAACATTCTAACCCCTGGGAATCCAAATTAAAGTGCAGCTTAAAATATTTGAATTTTTTTAGGACACGAAAACTCTCAGTAAGGTCATTTAGATAACCTTTGTCTTTCCCAGAAGGGACACGATGACAAATACACAGTTACAGCTGAACATTTTAACATTTGTGAATCTAAATTAGGATGAGCTGATGAGTCAAAACACTGCAATTTGCAGCCTGGTCTTTAGAGGAAACAATGGACATGATAGCACTTGTAGGTATGTAAGTTAATTCATTCTTTCATGACAATTTTGAACCTACTAGATACTCTTAACCAAATTTTACTAAGAACTTGCAGACTTATTGACATAAAATTCTCACCAGCTTTGTGAAAAAGAATACTGTGGAAAGATATTGCTCTGATTAACAGGCTGCATTGTAAGCTCAAGTCTTATCACAAATCTGTGGATCCACAGGAAAGTAAGTGTTATGAATGCCTTTGCAATAGAAAAAGGCTAAATTAGCATGCAATCTTTCCTGGACACCAGCAAATCCAATCCCAAAGCTCAGCGTTCAGTTTGGATGCAAGACTAAGGTTTCCAGTTACCACATTCAATCCCAAAGCACAGGGATGAGTTCAGCTAACTGTTCACATGACTGTTTCCAACACACCCCCTTTAACTGTGTGTATCATCCTAGCTAAGGACAAAACAATGTTTTTTACCTGGCCAGTTGTGCTTTCCACACCTTAAAGGACTGAGATAACACAATGATCATCAACTTAAATTACTGGGATGTACTTTCAACTTAAATTCTCACTTAACACATCTTTTATCTGATAATTTTATTATTATAATAATTTTAATCCATTAGCAGTTAACAGAAACCTAAAGATAATATTGTCAACTGATATTTCATGTCATTTGAAAATATTAAGCAACATTCATTCATCAATTTTTTATTGAACTTTAAAGCCAGATAGGAAAACACCACAAAAAGAAAACAAACAAAAAACCAAACCACACCACATTCTCTGCCTCTACCAACATGTAAAAACATAGTCATCTTTTCCTTTTTTATCACTTCCTGCCTACAAACACCAGTTTCCCCCTCCTTTCTTTTCCCTTGGGAGACTGTCCTGAAGGACAAAAAAGTCCAGGAAGGCTGGACAGTCTTCAAGAAGGAAATCTTAAAGGTGCAGGAACAGGCGGTCCCCATGTGCCATTAAGATTAGCTGGTGGGAAAGACGACCGGCCTGGCTCAACAGGGAGATTTTGCTGGGATTCAGGGAAAACAGGAGAGTTTATCATCTCTGGAAGAAGGGGAAGGCAACTCAAGAAGAGTACAAGGCCTCGTTAAGTCAAGCAAAGACAGAATTAGAAAGGCAAAAGCTAGAACTCAATCTGGCCACAGTTGTAAAGGATAGCAAAAAATGCTTTTACAAATATATTAACCACAAAAAGAGAGGCAAGGAGAATCTCTATCCTTTACTGGATATGGCGGGGAACATTGTCACCAAGGATGAGGACAAGGCTGAGGTACTTAAAGACTGAGGCACTTAAAGACTGAGGCAAAGAAGGCATTAATAGCCAGACCAGGTATCCTCAGAGTATTCAGCCCCCTGAGCTGGAAGACGGGGATGGAGAGCACAATAAACTCCTCAAAATCCAGCAGGAAACTGTTAAGGACCTGTTAAACCACCTGGACACCCACAAGTCCATGGGGCCTGATGAGATCCACCAAAGAGTACTGAAAGAGCTGGCGGAGGAGCTTGCCAAGCCACTCTCCATCATTTATTAGCAGTCCTGGTTAACAGGGGAGGTCCCAGAAGACTGGAGGCTTGCCAATGTGACGCCCGTCTACAAGAAAGGCCGGAAGGAGGATCTGGGGAACTACAGGCCTGTCAGCCTGACCTCTGTACCGGGGAAGATTATGGAGCGGTTCACCTTGAGGATGCTCACAGGGCATGTGAAGGACAACCAAGGGATCAGGCCCAGCCAGCATGGGTTCATGAAAGGCAGGTCCTGCTTGACCAACCTGATTGCCTTCTATGACCAGGTGACCCGCCTAGTGGATGAGGGAAAGGCCATGGATGTTGTCTACCTGGACTTCAGTAAAGCCTTTGACAGCGTCTCCCACAGCATTCTCCTGGAGAAACTGGCAGCTCATGGCTTAGACAGGTGTACTCTTCGCTGCGTAAAGAACTGGCTGGATGGCCGAGCCCAGAGAGTTGTGGTGAATGGAGTTAAATCCAGCTGGCAAGCGGTGTTCCCCAGGGCCCGGTTCTGGGGCCAGTCTTGTTCAATATCTTTATTGATGATCTGGATGAGGGAATCGAGTGCTCTCTCAGTAAGTTTGCAGACGACACCAAGTTGGGTGGGAGTGTTGATCTGCTGGAGGGTAGGAGGGCTCTGCAGAAGGATCTGGACAGGCTGCATTTATGGGCAGGGGTCAACTGTATGAGGTTTAATAAGGCCAAGTGCCAGGTCCTGCACTTGGGTCACAACAACCCCATGCAATGCTACAGGCTTGGGGAAGAGTGGCTGGACAGCTGCCCGGCGGAAAAGGACCTGGAGGTGCTGGTTGACAGCCAGCTGAATATGAGCCAGCAGCGTGCCCAGGTGGCCAAGAAGGCCAACAGTGTCCTGGCCTGTATCAGGAATAGTTTGGCCAGCAGGAGTAGGGAAGTGATTGTGCCCCTGTACTCAGCACTGGTGAGGCCGTACCTCGAATCCTGTGTTCAGTTTTGGGCTCCTCACTACAAGAAAGACATTGAGGTGCTCGAGCATGTCCAAAGAAGAGCAGTGAAGCTGGTGAGGGCTCTGGAGCACAAGTTTTGTGAGGAGTGGCTGAGGGAACTGGGCTTGTTCAGTCTGGAGAAGAGGAGGCTGAGGAGAGACCTCATCGCTCTCTACAACTACCTGAAAGGGGGTTGTGGTGAGGTGAGTGCTGGTCTCTCCTCCCAAGTAACTAGCGATAGGATGAGAGCAAATGGCCTCAAGTTGCACCAGGGGAGGTTTAGACTGGATATTAGGTAAAATTTCTTCACCAAGAGAGTGGTCAAGCATTGGAACAGGCTTCCCAGGGAGGTGGTGGAATAACCATCATTGGAAGTGTTCAAAAAACATCTGGATGTGGCGCTTCGGGACATGGTTTAGGGGGCATGGTGGTGTTCGGTTAAGGGTTGGACTTGATGATCTTGAAGGTCTTTTCCAACCTTAATGATTCTGTGATTCCTGAGTCTATCTAGTTTTCAGCATTGCTTCTTCCTCACTAAAGGGAGTGTTAGGTCCTTTCAACTCTTCTTTTACACACCCTTCTGTTTCCCTTTATGACAGTGTTTCTGTATTCATCTTATGTCAAGGGCAGCTTTACACACCCACGGAAGACTGAACTCGTTTATTAGGAGTTAAGGAATGAAGCATAAAAGAGCTAAGAAGGTACAATCTCATATTTGGATCTCTTAACACAGCACACATCTGGTCATATGCCAAGAGAACAGCTGCCTCTCACTAATGCAGTACCACCCATTCATGTCACTGCATAGTCCTTTGGCCTTTGTGTGAGATAAGGTATTAACTTCCTCATTAATTATCACCTGAGAATATTCCAAATAAGAAACCATCGTTCACAGTAAATATTCGCAAGACAACCTCATTATTTCAATAGATCTCATCAGATAGTATAGCATAAAGTTGCAAAAGCTAACACAAATAATTTCAGGATTCTGTGTATAGTGATAGAACAGTCTTAGTTATAATAGCTTTCAGTTGAAAGGTTGCATGCTGAAAATAATTTTTTTCTCCTCAGCTTTGCATCTACATACAAAGATTTTCAAAATTCAGAAGTCCCATAGCTATACTTAAGTTCCTTTAATTTTAACAAAACTTTTCACATACTCAAAATTTCACTTTCTCAAAAAGCTATAAATGTTTCTGTCCTTTGATCCAGAAATGGCAGTTATGTGTTTAATGAAAATCCAACTAATTACTTCTAGTGCTCACAACTTTGAAAAATTAAGCTTGGTATTCTTCTATGACTTGTCACCTCGAACTGGTAGTATCTATCCCATTTACCTCACATTCTTTGTAGTGACACTGAAGGAAAGTAGAAAAACTAAGAACGCATAATGCCAAGAAGGTTCACACCTCAAACACATTTTGCTAGACACGGAAAACTCATCCAAAAGACAAAATGCAGTTGGATCTAGTGAAGCATTGATTTTTAAAATTTTTAACTACAATTTCTAAAAACATAAATATATAAAGCAAATGTAAAAAAAAAAAAAGCAATTTTACGTAAGGAAAAAAAAAAAGAAGTTAAAGCAATTGCCTATAGCTTAAGCCTTCTCTCTGCATGCATGCATAAAGACTACAAAATTCTGCCATGTTCTATAAGCCATCTGAAATATTCCATTTTTTCAGTTTAAAACACACTGTAAGCCAAAACAATAGCATAGATAGTTTATTTTAAATATATTATTATGTATATTTACTGAATCTTGATGAATTCTGAAAGAAGCTATGATTTTGAGTCATAATTGTTTGATTTTTATATACTATTCCAAAAGTATGAAAATATTCAGCTTCACAATTTCTACAAAGTATAAAAAGTTTATGCTCTTAAATTTTTTCACAGGATTTACAGTGAAGCAGGAAAAAAAAAGTTCATGAATTTTCATTCTTAACTAATTTTTTTTTTTTCATTTTCAATATGAAATGCAATGTTTTTTTATTTGGCATATAAAAGACTTACACCTGAAATCCAGGTATAAATTAGTTTTCAAATAGTAGGAAAAAGCTGAAGTGCCAGTACCTCTTTTTCTTTCTGTAATTCTATTACTTCATGGTACCATGGGATGAAGAGGTCATATTTTTTCTTGCCTTCTTTTTTTCATAATGCAGTGCAGTTTCCCTTTAGAAAGTTAAAGGAAAGATTTATGAGTCTTCATTTTTAAATGCTTATCTAAATACATTTAGTGAAAGCCTATTCTCCTATTACAAACAGCTGCCGTTTGCAATAACTAATGAAAGCCTAGATGACTCACTAATGGGAGTGGTCCCACAATATTGTACAATTATGCTATAAACCTAAAGAAGCAACACAAATCATGTTTCAAAAATGGCAAAATTATGTAGTTATTATCACAGGATTACTTTAATAAACATTCAATGAAGAAAAATTAAGAGTATACAGAAAGGACAACATACAATTTCTTAGATACGTTACCCTAACGCATGTAAAACAAAGCTTCATATGAGTTATAATTCTCTAACTAATTATGAAAATTAACACCGAAATTAGCCAAAGTAGACCTATCTATATCACAAACGCTGAAAACTCTCCTGGTAGAAGCAAGTCTCTAGAGAGCCCTTTTACAATTAATTTTAGGAAAAATACTTCAAAAGAAATCACTTTGAGTACACAAATAGCTTTTATGACCACTTCAAATGACATTCCAGTAAGTCTGGCCAAGACACTGGAAAGGATTTAAACCATGACAGATGCTTGCACAGCAAATTAAGACCAACCAGCCTACAGATAATGCATGCTGAAGTTTATTTAAAAAAAAAAAAGAAAAATTCTCTCCAACTTCTAATGAATTTACAGCTGTAGTCTGAAAACTTAGGCCCTGATCAGTTGATTATTTATGTCCGTATACTTAAGTAATCTTTATTTTTAATTTCATTCTAAAGTCCCATAGACCCAAGCCTCTGAAATACATGTAGAAACCCATTTGTTCAGGCACAGACATCAACACTTAACTAACATTACATAAAATAAAAGCACCTACAAGGCTTAAGAGCCTATACCAGGAACAGGAAATTTAGGCATTTAAGGTCAGAATCACAAAGACACAAACTGGCAATGCTCTGCAGTCACAGACTTGAAATTTAAAGGCCAGAGTTACATGCTTAAGTGCCTTTTATAACAAACACAGAGTGTTAACTTGCCTACAAACACAATTGATATCAGGCAGCATATCGGTCATATTGCTTCTTAAGCCAGCCAGCAAAGTCACTGCAACAGATTCTAAAAATCTTGATTTTCTCAAACTTTTCATAATAGCTTCCTATTTCACTTTAAGTTTGAGAACAGGATGCACAATCTGAAACCTGAAGTCTTTTGTTGTTGTTTTTAAAATAAATTAGAGCCAATCATTTATACTCGTGACAGAGAGTAGGAAGCAATGGTCATACCCATATTTTCTAGTATCTTAATGAGAATTTGTACAGTAGTAGAAGTAATCTATAGTATCTTAATGAGTACCTCTACAGGAAGTTACAGACTCAAAGGAGATGCCTTCCTCTTAACACAAGGATATAAGCTCAACTAGGAAAAACACTCCCTTACATCCTTTTTGACAATGAACCATTTGGAAGTCAAGAGATGGGACTAAATTAAGGATTAGTTAAATAAGGATTAATTTTACTATTTGAGTTACACACTTCTTTCAGAATCTTGAATTCTGGTATCACTTTGACCTTCACATCCCCAAAGAACTCATCCTTTTACAACAGTAACAAGCCTGGCAGAGTACCTCTCCTAGCTTTGACTTGCTCAGGGATGTGCTTGACTGTATCCCATAGGGCATGGCTCTGAACGGCCAAGGGGCTCAGGAGAGATGAGCTGATTGATATTCAAGAACACTCTCTTCAAAGCACATTCTAATGTGCAAAAAGGCTATCAAGTGTGGCAGAAGACCAGCCTGGATGAGTCAAAAGCTCAACCCTGTTACTGGAAGTAGATCATATTTTTTACAAGCTGTCAAGTATAAAGTAAATTGGCTTTCAGTAAAATAAACCTTTAAGAATATGTTCACTGCTCTGAAACCACAGCAAAATTAATAACTGTAAGGATCACATTTCCAGTGAAACAAGCAGAAATGTCTGCATACATGAAAGGAGAGTCTTAGTGAAGTATAAGGGCTCAGGAACGGCAAATAAGCCTGACTGCTGCAAACAGAAAGGTGAAAAACATAACATAATCAAAATACATTAGCACAATGCATATAAAACTGAAAAATATAACAAACTAATTCTAAAGAATAACACAGCAATTTTGGAATAAACAGATACAAAAATAAAATCAGATATCCCACCATATTGTTATTTACTGAGTTATGTCATATTGCCCAGGTTTGGGCCCTTCTTGAAGTTTAAAATCATAGCTTTTTTCAGTTAAATTACTAAAATGTATTCCTTTATATTTCAGGGCAGAATAAGTAACACCCTAAGATAAAGGGAAGGAAAAAGAATTTGCCAGTAAAAAAATTTGCCAGTAAAAAAAGTAAAAAAATTTGCCAGTTTCTTGGCCACATTTCTACATGTAGATGTAGCCCTATCTACAAAGCACAGCCAAAATATGTAATAGCTACCAGCCAAAAATAAACTTTGAACATTACTTCCATGCTTGTAGCCAGTCTTATATGGGGGAGGGGGTTGCTAGTTATACCATAATTACAAGATAAACCATGCAGTTCTTTAATTTTATTACATTGCAGAGTCCTCCAAGCAGGTTTTCACCTCTTTTCACTCACAATCTCCACCCTCAGTGAAACGTCCAGCAGTCTCACTGTTCTCTACAAATAACAGTTGTGAATCTAACAATTCCCTAATAACATCAGTTTGTTTTACTGCCAACGTTGTGACGGGTAATGCTGAAACTACAGAGAACAATAACTTCAGTTATCAGCTAAGATAGCTTTGAGGATTTACGACTCCAGCGCAGTCCAGCAGGTAGGCAGCTTGTGATTCGAGACAGCATATTTCACTTTAGAAACAATTTCTTTAAAATGTTTTCTCACTTATTCAAGTGAGATTTTTTGTTTTAATTCCTATACAGTGCTACTTCTTAAGTCATACCAAACACATCAAGCAGAGCACAGATATCTCTCCCAGAGATGCAGTGATGATTGCCATAGAAAAGAAGTACTGATTAACAATTTAGCTTCATAGACCAGAATGCATAGAAATGACAAATGTAACAAAATTTAGGTTATCACTGTCCACATCAAGCAGTTACAGACTTCAGTACTACAACCCTACTCAATGGACCACTCATTTGTCTAATTACTATTTCCGCACACATCTACATATTCATCTTTCAAGCTGTCAAACACAAATTCAGTTATGTTCTATTCAACAGATTTTATGGAAGTTAGATCAGACACAACAGTTCCATTTAGTGTGAGGTACAGCAAAAATTTTCAAATTTTATGTTCATGTATTGTCATTTTGTTCTACTATGTGCTTGTATCATACTTCCCCCCCCCAACCCGAGTTGGCACCTAAATTGCTGGTTTCCAGCATGAATACATTTATATAGTAGTCATAAGTTGTAAATAGCTGAAGGAAAGGTACTAAGCTGGATAGAACACATCTACTTTGACTCACAAAGGTCTGTACAAATATTTGCTTTCACTTCATTACTAAGTTTCCAGCTTCGTGTTCCACTCTATGCATATATATGAAATTCAGTCTAGACTATTAAAGGTCACCCTGCGTTAGTTAAAATCATGCAAAAACGAGAAACAGTAAACTACCGGAATTCATAGCAGAGCTTATAGGGGTTAGTATGAAAATCAATAGGTAGAGTACTTGAATCCAGAAAGTTCAGTGCAAACCCTCAACTCAAAAATAAAAATATTTTTATGGTTAAAAAAGTGAAAATCGGAGAGCCCTTATGAAGAACTAACCAGAATATGCATGTTCCCCAGCAAAAGCTGCTTTTACTAGGATGGTACTGAGAAATTTCAATGAAAAATACCTCACAGCCATAATATTATCTCACCTACCCAAAATTACTCTCCCAATTAAGTTATTACTTGCTTAAAGGATCAAAACTATGCTAAATACACACCACAGAAAAAAATGAATTAATATGGCCTGTAGACTGAATGTGTGTTTAGAGATCAGAAAACAACCAGTTCAGCAAATACATTATATATCTAAAATGTCACTAATTCTAAACCCATCAACATGATTCACAGCAATTTTTACATGATTTCTAACAAATCTGATACACTGACCAAAGAAAAACTATTCAGAGACACAAACTGGGAATCAGATCGGCTATCGATACTCAGGTTGTGTTCAAAGACCATCATCTTTCTAGTATTTTGAAAAAAAAAAACAAAAAACAAAAAAACAACTTTGCCATTAACAGAACGTGCATCCAGGACAAGCATGCATATTTTTATAATTCAATAATTTTAGCATTAAAATCAGTCCCATCTCAGAAAAACAACTCAGTCATATTTTTCCTTCATTATGCACAAATAACTTCAGAATCCTGAAAAAAATCAGTGTCTTCCCCAGATTAGATTCCTTTTTTACACGTGTATCATCTCCATATCCAGTGTATATGCTCTCATAAAAATTTAAAGGCTTACAGATTTCTTTCTTAACATGCTACCTTTTGCTGGCAAGAAAGAAAAAAGGAAAGAAAAGGAAATAAAAAGGAAAACAACTTTTCCTTGCTTGTACAATTCTTCCTCCTTCACCATTTAAAGCAGTTTAAGATGATCATTGTTATAAAGGAAGCATGAGAGCTAAACTGAATTTTCAAAGTAAAAGGGTGACAGCACCATCAAGTGGCTCTGTAAGCACTATTTACTACTGGTTTAATGCATGATAGGAAAAAAAAATATTATTGCCCAGATATGTACAGAATGGACTTCTTAAAAATAGTTTAAATTGTGACAGAACAGATCCTATAGAAATCCAATTTATTTTGAAGTGTATCATAAGGATAAGCATATTGAATTTCTTTATATGGTTAATTTTGTGGAATTACCTACATTTCATTATGATATTAAGAAAGGAATAGCATGATATTATTATTAATGGAACAGAACCTTCTCACAGCAGAAGTCTTGTACATTCTAACCACACTGGTGGGGGTCTTCAAGAGTTGGATGGCCCTGATCTCCAACATTTCCTCTACAACGTGGGAAAATGTTGAGCAGATAGCAGCCTCACATCAGTTAGACTTAATTTCTCTGGCAGCTAAAAATGTGAAACGAACTCCAAACTGAATCTCACCCAGAGAAACATCAGCTCTCAAAAAAAGAAGAAAAAAAAAAAAAAAAGAGAGAGAAGTCAGCTTGTGTGTCAAGAGGAATAAGATTAAATTACTAACAACAAAATGTAAAAACATAAAGGCCTGTTAAGGAGAATAAAATGTGCAGATTGTCATCTTACTATGAGGTTATTTAATCTGTACATTTTTGCTTCTCTTTTCTGGGGACAGCACTTGACAACTAAACAAACTTTACATAGAACAAAAGTAGTACATTTATAAACGTATATTAAACATATTAAACATTTTAATACCATTATTTTAATACCATGTTTCTGTGATAATGAAAAGTATGTATTTCCATGAGGTATAAAGTCTTCCATGTTTTACAAATCCAAACTAAAAAACAAACAAACAAACATAGTCATTCTCTCATTTCATGTAGATGCTGCTTTTTTGTAGATGTAAACTATTTACAGAGTAGTGAACCTTACATGACAAAAAAAAGTTTCAAAATTATAAGCAACTTCAAATACCACAGCTGACTACACTGAAGAGTGAGGATTTTCTGACGAAAAACTGAAATCCTGAAAATACAAGTCACACTATGTGGTCTTAACGAAAATTATTTATTCCGATCCCTTGCTCTTTCAAATGAGCATATGTTTCCAAATAAAAGCAATATGAAAGAAAACTTTGCTATAGAAATACATCATCCAATCAGATCACTGGCATTTCTAACCATATGCTACCATCTACAGAAGAATGCTCAGAACAAACTGCTCTATTTACTCTACAATTGAAAAGCGATTTTAAAAGGTATTTTTAACACAAAGAGATAATAATAACTTGTATACTTAAATTTGTGTACATGATTGAGTATCTTGAACTGAAATCTGTGCTTGCTACTCCCTAGGAAGCTATGTATATACACTATTATTCAACATTTCAATATTCAAAAAGATCCTAGGCACCTCACAATCTCTAGATTGAACAGCCCAAAGCCTGTATGATATCGTATTAGGCATGATGCAGAAACTGAGATTTAGAGTTAAGAAAGAAGCGGTTACAGTAATTAGATCATATGGTTTCTCAGTTACAGTATATGCACATGATTATGACTCCATTAAAGTCAATTTTTATGACATAGTAACTCAATTCTTGAAGGCAAAACAAAAGAAGTATATTCCTAAAAGATCTGCTTGAGGAAAGATGGTAGTTTGATCACTTTTTTTAAAATGGCATACAGTAAGTAGTATTTTCAGCATACGGAACAATATTCTTAACAAGTAAAACATAACACAATTTAAATGCATCAAATGAGAACATGAAAATTAACATACAATTTTTTTTAAAGTAGTGATATCTACTTTTTTCTAAACGCACTAAGGTTCTTTTTTTTTTTTTCTCCCTTGAAGACAGGTATGATCTAATATAAAAACATGAGGAAACTGGAACTAATGATAGTTCCCAGCAAATAATGTGCATGAATTGTCACTGTGATTATGTATGCATCTAGATTAAGACAAAATGCAACATCAGCTTCCAAAAGGAGAAATATCATAAAAACAAACTGAGAAGTTCAGGAATATTTTTAGTAAGAAAACAAAGTTCATCACTGCACTCATTTGTACTAAATATTGTGTTTGAACAAAAATGTTCAAACTACCCCACTGTAAGTTACATGTAAAGGTGTTTCGTGTTATTACTAAGCTGTAACTATGAGGCTCTAAACTACGCAAATTTAATTTTATTTTTCATCTTCATTTTAAATGACCAAGAAGAACTCATAAAGAAACATCTTATTCTGTTCAATTATACTAGCACCCTGTTATAAACATACAGTGAAATAAATTAGACCATGATAAAATATAACCTCTGAAACAGTGAAATTCAATATATAAATATTTATTAATATACTTATATGTGACTTATGGCCAACAGAAATGTGACAGTAATAAGTTGCATTTGTAGTGTTTAAAGCTACGCAACTGTAAAGATGACCCAGTTTAACACACTTTTTCAAACTCAAAAACACTAGAAGTGTTGTCTTGTACATACATCTTTAAAATCTGCAGTAAAAACTATATAAATGGATTGTTACTTAACTTACTAACCTGTACATTATTCAGGTAAAGTATCCTACTGTAATGGAATTAAAAAGCTTTTTAAAAATACTGACAAAGACTGAAGAATAAATCGATGCAGTCTTAATAACTCTAAATCATCTAGCTCTTTATGCCAAGAAGTGTTGACAATACCAACTTCAAGGTCATTGTCAACTTGGTAAGTCATTAGCAAATAAAATATGGCTTAATTGGAGCAAACTCAGCAAGGAGCTGCATTATTTTAAGTGAACACTGCAATATAACTTGAAGAAGAATTACTAATCGCCACTCCTGTTGACAATGAAATGGATGAAGAAGGTGCTTTGTAACTTTTTTCTATGACTTTCCCGTAATTAAATATGGAAATAGATTCTGTGAAGAATTAAAAGTCCCTGAGTGCATTAATTCAGGCACTAATGGAGTGCCTTCCAGTGTTACAGCACACAGGTAGTTCCCAGCATGTTACCAACATTAGCTAATATATCAGTGTCAGACTCCAGCAGTACCCTTTAGTTTGAATACCCAACTCTGCAAAGCAGATTTAGGCTTATTACACATGCTGTTTCAAAGGGACCTATTTTTCATATTCTGAAATACTACCTGAAACTTTACATGCATTGATGAAACAGCTCAAGACCTGAGATCCAGTTGCCTGAAGATGCACACAGATGTATTACATATATCCAGTGCTTACGTAGCCTTTATAGCCACCTCACTTACCCGCTAGCACAACAATTGTCAGTGGTCTATTTTTTAAAATAAAACACCTTTCAAAAACAACCTCATTTCCATATTTTTCATCTTTCCCAGCACAATATATCACAAACTCCCTTACACAATTATACCACTGAGGGTTATAACAGTTAAACTAAAGGAGTTCTTCTCAGCTTAGACCTCTTGATACTACTCCTTTGTTCAAAACACTGTTTTTTCACTTTATGCCCCAGAATTAATCACTTCCTCCGGCTCTCCCTCCAAACCATATTTTATGGGCAAACAGCCCTAAATCTGCAGAGCTCCCTAGGTCCCAGCCTAAGACACCCGTCCTTACACATTTTTAAAGCAACAGCTAATCTATCAAAGCATGGTAATACTCAGCATAAGAGCAAGTGAAAATGAACAGCTGGCTTTTTGTAAACTAACTCTGTTTATAGATATAGATATTTATAGAGTGCATATGTTTAAATAGCTAAAATATTACCTTTATAAAATAAGATTATTTTTTTTTAATTGAGCTATATCTGTATCAGAGGGCCTAGCTCAAATGCAACAGTTACATCTTAATAGTAAAATACATAATTAAGTGCTTTGCTGGAATGAGGCCTGTATTTGTTTGACAGTGAAAATGTGCTTTGTGAATTCATTGCTTGTCCAACGTATGTACCCATACCAAGAAAAAAGCAGCAACTTGAGGAACCTTAGACAAGTGGATTGGGCTTTGAAAGCACAATGAGGGAGCTCTGACCTACAAATAGTGGTTGTGTAAAATAAAATTAAAGATTCAACCCAACAATTACTGCACATACTCTGTCACTTCTCTAGGGAAAAGATAAGGCCAAAACAACTGTTGCAAGTGCTGAAAGAACATTCAAAATAGTTTATTATACAGTTAAAAACTTATACATGGTATCTGTTTTTCATGTTTCTATTATGTTTTAACTGTGAAAATTCATTAAATTATTAAAGCTTATGTACTGTTTTTATTTAAGCAAATTGACGTTAAACAAATAAAAGTATATAATCTGGTACATTTTGCTAACAAGAAAGCACTGTAAAAAAAACCCAGAAAACAGAATTGTTTTCAGAGTATTTGAAAGCCCTTTCTCTCCTGAGGATCATAATGCTTTCATTTTATGTTGTTGGTGTGTGTCTCTGATGCACTTGATGGCTATTATTGCTCAGATATATCCACACACAAAGTACTAACTGATCCCATTGATCCTGTAATAAGTATTAAGAGAAATGTGCACCTGCAGCAGGTTTCCTGCTATGAAGTATAACCTTGCAAACAAGTCCTTAGATTTGGACAATTTTTCATTAGTTCTAAGAGAAACCAGAGGATGACAAGACTCAGGCATGATTATCTCTACCCATAACAGAATCAGAAACATAACAAGAAAAATAAAATATTTAATTAAAACCAACACATAGATAGAGAACAAAAGGTTCAACATATGAATGAACTGCCTCCAATGAATTACTTGTTTTCTCCTCTAACCCTTAGTTTTTACTACTTTAAAAGTATATTTTCTCAAATTGACCAGTATTTCTATACTGTATCCAACTCCAAAGCCCAACTAAAACAAAGCAATGAATCTGAGATTAAAAAAAAAAACTGGGGGGGGGGGGATGGGGGCGGGAATCTACTAACAGAAACCAAGAGGAACTAGACAAGAAACACAGCCAAATCAAAACCACAGGACCATACTACAACATTTCTATAACTTATTCATAAGAATGGTAGTTAGAGATAGGGCAATGATTACTAAGATAATCTAAAATAAAGACTTTATTTAGAATGGTATTGAGCCACTCAAACACTTTACTCTGGCTATGGGACAGTTACTTAAATAGAAATTAATAATTACACTCCTGAAAAGATGCCAATCTTTTCCCCATGGTGTTCATTACTTCCCTTAACAGACAGAAACAAAGCTCCTCTTTGTCCTTAGAAGTCTTACTTTTTCCAACAAATTCAAGATATAAATACAGTAGGCAAATCAAAGTTCTTAAAGAGCTTTTTTTTTTTTTTATCCTTTTATGTAGGATAACTACCTCAGAAGTGGCCAACCTTCTTTAAATAGCACCAGTCTTGAAAGTAAATTAAATGAAAGCTGTCACAGTGAAAGATCAAGATATCTTACAGTCTTTAGGATCCCAGATCTAACACAAGTTTCCTGCTCTTCTTATACAGTTTCTTTAAGCTCCATCGTACCAGTATTTGGTAGTATTTCTTCTATAACAACAGTAATAGTTGGTATTTACAAAGGAATTTGGTTGAGAGTTCTGTATGGATACAAACACTTCTGAAATTCTTGGGCACTCACACCAGAATACAGAACAAAATACTCCAGTTAAATTTTTAATGGTGATTTAACAGTGATTAAGTGGCCAACATTCCTTAAAACAAAAAAACATCTTAAGTTCTCATGAAAAGCTGTCTTTCAAAAGCACCAGTTAAATCTAGAATTCAAAAATTGTTTCTAAATAAATTACGTAGAAGAAACACAAATTTTTAATATAAACCTCAGTTGTACATTCTATGAGTTCTCTTGACTTTTTCTCCCTTCCTAAAAGATAAAGCATACAGGTAGCTAAAAATACTACCTGAAATACTCCAAATTGAGAAATCCGGAGCTTACTGCAGACTGAAATTCTCACATTCCCAAACACCTTTTCAGTACACCACAATCTCCTTGCTTTAGTTCTCCATTTGCATCACTACAATAACTACAGGTAACTACACAGATTCTACATAAAATTACTCATAGACTATTCGTTTTGCTTATTCAGTGTTTAGAAAACATGATGCCTTCTATTTGTGCAACAGCATTCACAGAAAATATGATTCCTAACAAAAATGCTGAAGTGCTAGCATGAAATACTTAGAAACAGTTGCAATCTGGGTCAACTAAATGGCTCTGCTGCCCCCTAATGCATTTCTTGTAAAAATAATTACAGAGGAAAAACAGTAACCAAAAAGTAGTAATTAATTATTCTCTTTATTTTGGTAAATTATGAGCCATAATTAACTCTGTGCAATTAGTGTTGCTCAAGCATCCCCTCTGTTACAAATGTTATATATAGCTGATGTTGCTACTTCAGAATCATCTGTAATAAGGAACAGTGAACAGTAGCTATTGAGGCCTTTCAAATAGAAAATATCTTTAATGTGCAATTTGTTTGAGAAGATTTAACAGAAACATTAAAGAACACACTGTTTATTACAATATTGTAAAAATTTACATCTCTCCACAGAACACAGGAGTTATAACCCACGTGACAGAATTTGAAGTTGGCATGCCTCAGAATGGTTTTAAAGTAGAACCACTGATCTGTGAAAGTCATGCCATAAGTAAAAGAACATCTCTTCTTGCAATGTGGATTTGATAGCAAATTTACAACCTTTCAGCTCCAAAAATTATTTAACTGTATGAAAAAATTTTAAATAGTAATTAACTCTTTGAATAAGCAGTAAATTGAGCTAGAACTAAAAAATACACAGTACAAAAAGACTTCGTAGTAAAAATAAAGTAGTAATCCACACATGTTGAAGTTAGCATTTTTTACCAGTTTTTGACAACTATTCTGTTAGCAGGAGTCACACAATTAAATTCCAAGTACCTTTTGAAAATAAAAAATAAAAAAATTAATACACCACTATCCTGTCCTACAATGATATCCTTAATTAAAGATGAAAATGTCATGAATGGGCTCGTGTTTTCCCATTATTCAAGTGTGTCTTATTTTTTTAAAATCACAGAAAAAAACAACTGAATTGAAAGAATGTGATTATAATATAGTACATATCCTCAGCATTACCTTAAAAATACATATTTGTCACTGTTTTATTTTTATTTGCAAACATTCCAGATAAATTTCCCAGGTTTTGGCAAAAAAATTTCTTAACTGTAGGTCACAAAAAAATTTCAAAGGAAGGTTAAATAAATAAATAAATCACAGACATATTTTAATTCTTTGAATCAATTTTGTCACAGCTTTGTTATTTTAGGAAAGTAATGACTGTAAAACAGCCTAAGCAGGTTTCTTTGCAGCCTCTACACACTAAGCCTCTCTAGTACCACTTGCAGAATTGTAATGTGCCTTTGCATTACCTTCCTGTCCAAGCAGAAAAGGCAGTGATAACTCTTTCAGAGGTACAGGGGTTTTTTTCCCCGAGTCTTTTAGCTAAAGTAGTGAACCAGGTACTACGTGAGACTTCATTATATTTGTATCCATAGCCTCCACAAACATCTTACTATAGAGTCAGGAATCGAGTGGTACCAGCTCTATTTGTGTTATTCTATAAGAAAATAGAACAGGACAATCTTTTTTTTTTTTTTGGTTGGGGTGGGGGGTTCTTAAAGAAAAACAAACACGAAACAACAACATACCACATTATTTTATTGTTTTATCTTCCACTATGTGGCAGTCATTAAAAGTTACTTACAAGTAGTGTCTGAATGTAAGCTGGATCCATCGTGTTATGTCTGGGTTGAGCAGTTGCCATCCTCACCTTCCTCACATCCAAAAGCCTGACCAGGAAAAGGAACAGAGGGATCATCCTCCTTTTGGCAGATTTTTATGGAGTCTACAGCTCTCTCTAAAAAACACTTTTGAAATAAATAAATTTATATAAAAAAAATATATATATTTTATATATACATTTTTGTGATTCTGTGATTTTAAAATAGATTATCCACACATCTTTACTCACTGTAAATAAACTGAAAATGGGTATCCCTGAAGTAACCAAATGCCCTATATTTAAAAAAACACAAACAAAAAACCACCAATAACCAAAACATAAAAACCACATAATCACACTTTAATGTTACAGTTGGAGGTCCAAGGTCTCAGAATACTACAGAACGAATAGGGAATCCCACAGCAGTGATAACTTTAACATCACATGCACAGACAAATGACATCAGTTTTAGTTACTTGTGTCACTGTTGCACAAGCATAAACCAATTAAATTGTGGAGGGGCATGGCTAATAGGATTACTAATATTCCCTCTAAGCCAACTCAAAAATGGCAATGTTACCTTCTGGCTTCTCCATCATATTCAAGAATGCCTAACAGCATTACAGCATTTGTAACCACTAGATGGTATCACTATCCTGGCCTTACCTGCCATTTAGTAATGTGAAAAATCTCAGCCACTTACTTAGCTTCCAGATCTACTGCAAATTAAACTACCCAAATCCATTTCTCCACAAAGTTCAAAAACTTCTTTATAAATTATCATTAAGGGCTAGATTTTTGTTTGGATCTGTTGGGTTACAGGTGACATACAAAGCAAAGTACATTCCAGTAAAACTGTTAAAAAAAAAAAAAAAAAAAAGGGTTTTGCTTACTGTGGACACAAGCTTGAATGTGCAAATGTTCAATCATTTTTACACTTGGCATGACTTATTTTAGCTTTTCAGAATATTAGCATAATAAAACATTATCACAAGTGTTCAGTAATGGGCTTGATCATCTTTTTTAAAAGGGAATTAATATCACACAGACATTTAAAATTGGCATACCAGGCGACTAGGCTCTTGGACTTTCTCTGTTTTTTGCTATTTCTAGTCAGCTCCATTCTAGGACCTTGGTTATAGCTGCCAGGTCCTGGAGTAATTGCATTGATCTCTTTGAAGCACTTCTCTTATTTGGCAGACTCTCATCATTTTTTATGTTCTATAAATACATTTTTTAAAAAAGAAAAAAAACACACCAGAAAAAAATTACCATAAACTAACTGTGAACCTGATAACAATTTCATTAAAATAATTCTAATGCCTAGGTGCATCTATTTAAAAAAAAATTAAAAAAAAATCTGTGGCCAGAAATATTAAAGCACTATACATAATGATTACTTTTTTCAAAGTTGTTTTACTTTATTTCAGTTAGGAAAACTCATCACACAAAGAAGCTAAAATCATTATTTGTCATCTGCATCCTCCAATGAATTACTGTTTCTAGAAATTCTACACATTCTAGTCTGTTTCCCAGATTTTCTAATGAATAAAATTGTACAGTAAACACACAATTTCACTATTATTTACTCTATAATGGTAAAGACCCTGCCGTTGATGAAGACCTCAGCAAGCCAGGTTCTAAACAGTAATCTAATCAGTATCAGTTCCTTCAGTTTAAACATTTTAGTATCCTAAACATCTTAGTTATACTTGAGCTTTATGTACAGAAACCTCTATACTTAAGGATGTGAAACTAGAACTGATATACTGTGGTTTCCTTAATAACTAAGAAGCCACAGCATTCATTTTTTTTATACATTCTGGAGGATCTATATGGTTTTACAAATGAGATCCATGGTAATTCTTAAAACAGTGGAGATAGCCTGTTGTAGATGTTGGGAAAAAAATGTCATCATCTGCCAAGAAAATTAAGACTGAAATACTTGACTTCGCACTACTCTAAATGGGATGTAAAACAGGAACTGTGAAGAAAACCTTAGCAGAGTGCCAAACAACTTCTTCATTAGTAACTAACACTACTGTAACTGTCAACCATTGAAAATGCAGACTTTTAAAATAAGCATCTTTAATAAATGTAAGTTTTCAGATATAGCTTGCTTTATTTTTGGCCAATGATATCTCACATCAGAACACATTATCTATTACGGCAGGTGTGATGGAAAACAGTGTAGTACAAGAATAAATTAACAGAAATACATAACATGATGTATCTCAGTTGAAACATGAAGAAAAGATGCCATTCTGCAAAACCTGTCATCTGCCAGTTTTTGTAGCCTATTCTTCTCACCATTATGCTCTCATAAAACCCAATGGTGATCCCCAGCTTCCACAACAAACAACCAATAATCAAATAGAAGTGCCAAAGATAAGTGTCTTTTACATTTACATCACTAATTTCAAACCAGTATGCGTAAAAACAGAGTAAAGGTTCTTACACGTAACATCATTACTTAATGAGTTGTTTGATCTTTTTCCATCATAACTGGAGCTGGAGGAAGATTCAGGAAAAAAGATAAACAAGGAAGAGCAGTGAAGACACTTTGCATTAAGTTTTGTTGTAGAATGATAAAAATCACAGTCATAGACTACAATGTATTATTACAAACAGCTTTATCACCTTCTCCCACTTGGGAATTTATATAGTAGTCAGCCTGTCTTAAATGATTGCATAGTAAGAAAAAAAAAACCCACACTAAAAATAAGTACACTACATGACATACTATCATATAATCACATTTCTTCACTGTCAGTTAGCCCTATGCTTTAGACAGTCTAGCTCTATAGGTGCATTGTTTTATGTATTTTGTAGGTGTTAGCACTGATACTACTTCAGAGTCATGCTATGCTCTTTCCTATAAAGCTTACCCCACATATTAAAGCTTAAGCTGAATTTACATTTTTCTTCTTAAGGACTTAATTACATATATAAAGATGGGTTCCATTTCAAGCTATAAGCATCACTCTTCTTTGAGAGCAGTAAGTACTGCCTCAGACAAACAACATCAACTAGTGAGAGGCACTGTTTCCACACATTTACCTACAATGCCTAGAAGTACTCAAGAAAGCATTAGAAAGATCAGACTTCTTCATTCCAAGAACAGGACTGCAACTGCAGCATTTTGTGGTGCAAGGATGAAGAAGTGAGGAGAACTTAAAGTACATCTCTTCCCACAGATTTCACAAGAGTCATGCCCAATTCTGATTTTTTTCCACCTGATCCCCACTTCATGCTCCCTAGCTAAAATACCAGCAGTCTATGACGCACCAACTTAAAACCTCAGCCATCCTCCAGCTTTGAGACCTCACACAATTGCAACAGGCAGGTTGGGCTCCAGAGCAGGAGAGGGGGAAACGCCGCGGTGGCAGCCTCTCCGGCCGCATGCACAGCGCTTGTAGAGGAAGGCAACCAAACACCTGCTGCAGCCTCTGCCACATTTTGTTCCCATCACATAAAGAGAAGAATGACAATACTGGATCAAACTAGAAGTCCACCTTGCCCTGCATTACTGTCTTTCTTGCTGATCCGCTGTAGAAGGGTAAACATGCAGCAATATTTCTAATACTCTTTGCCAGATTCTAGCAACCTGCAGCTAAAGAACTTCCTACTAAAGTACATTTAATAGCTCTTTGGAATTTCTGCTTCCACCAATTTGTCTATTCTTTGATCACATAACTGTGTACCCTTTTGTTTTGAACATGCCACTGGGTAATTTCGCATGATATCCCTCATTTTTTAAATTAGGAAGAAAAAAAGAAATCAAACCATCACTTTTCATTCATCTGTTCTATGAAACTCAACATTACATATAGACTATCATCTTGGTTGCAATTTTTCCAGGATAAAGATCCCTAATTCACCTAAGGACTCCTTAAAAAAATGTCTTTTCATTTCTATGATCATCCTTGTTGCCCTTCTCTGTATGTATTTCATAATACACTTTCAGAAGAGGGGTAACCAAAACTTCAGGTAACAATGAAGCTGCAGGCAAACTATGGCATTTATGCAAAGGCATAATAAGGTTTTATGGTTTGTTTTCTATCCCACTTCTAATAACTCCTAAGAGTCTAGTTGCCTTTTTTTTTTTTGTGCTTTGAGCTAGCACTTGCTTAGAATGAAGTGTTATAATTTCAAGATCTCTCTCGTGTCATATCTAATTCAGTATCCTTGGTTTTAATGTGGAAAATTAAGATTGGTTTTCCCAGGTGCATTTATTTGCACTGGATCTCACCTGCCATTTAATCACTCCATCATGCAGTATCATGAAATCTTTCTACAGTTCTTTTTAACAAGATTTCATTTTTACTACCTTGAAAAAAATCAGTGCAATGAGTAAAGTTTACTACCTTGTTCATCCCTTTCTTCCAGATCACTTCCAGGGATATTAAATGGCAGAGACCCTACAACAAGCTCCTGTGAGACTCCCTTACACAGGAAAGCCAGTAATTATTTCTCATCTTGTTTTGTATTTGTTGACAATTATTGATAAATGGAACTTCAATTTCTTGACAAATGGAAGTTCAATTTCTTTAAACCCATTTGGTGAGTGACACCACTTAAAGTCTTTCTGTAAACTCTTGTAGAATACATCAAGTAAATCAAAATTACTGGTTGTTTACTGGCCCTTTCAAAGGCCTCCAATAGGTTTGTAAGGAACCCTCTACAAGTTGCTGTCTTTCCCATTATATTAACCTTATCCACATGCCTACAGCTCTATCCTTTATTACATAAATTCTACCAAATGACTTACTACAGAAGCAAAACTTACTAGCCCTACAGTTCCCAATGTTTCTGTTAAAACTCTTCAAAAATGGGTGTCATGTACACCATCACCTGTTCTCTCAGTACTAACAAAATCATAAGCAATAGTTTGCACACCATAGGTGTGAAACCGTTGACTGACTAACAGAGTTTCATTAAAACTCTTCGGTGAACATGATCTTGCTCAGGGATCTTATCTTGGCAATTTCTTCTCCCAACAAACTAATTCTAAGAAAGCTCCTTCAAAATGCATACAAAGGGAGACGATACTGTGCGAACCTCCTTAAGCTCCTTTCAGGTCAACAAGGACAAGATTCACCTTTCAGCCTTCCCCCCTCATGACTTTATTTTCTTTGGATAATCCTTTTATACCTGTAAAAGCATCAGCTGTTTGCCCTGTAAATTCTCCAGCAGGCTTCCTACTTGTGATGTAATTGTACAAGGATTCTTAGTAGTTTTTATTTCTTTGGTAACTCATTCCTCATAATCATTTTGACCATTCCTATTGTGGTTTTACATTGAATTTGCAAGTGTAAGAGTTTCTTCTTACTCTCAATAAGTCATTTTACCCAGATTTAATGTACGTTGTTGTGTTTTAATTGCTTAGAATCCAGATAAGTGATAGGCATTTGCCCTACAATTCCAGTATAATTTTTGTTAAGACTCCATGCCACTTGGAAACATTTCACTCATTTGGCTGAGCCCTTCTATTTCTTTGCAAAAAGCTTTATTATTCTATGGAATTCTCCTTTTTGAAATTAAACACACCTACTGTTTACTACTAGAGCTTTTCCTGTTCTTTCCAGAATGCTAAATTTAAGTACTTTATGACCACTCTTAGACTAGCTAGTCAGTAGTAACATTCTGAAACATGCTGCTAGGAAGGTCAAAATTAGCTCGCACTTCCACAGTCCATGAATCATTTCTCTATTGTGACTAAAGAGTGTTATGCCACTCTCAGCACACTGTCAAACCTGATGAGATCTCAACTCAAAATGTGGAGGGGTAATCAAAATCTTCCCCATAATTCCATTTCTGTCACCTCAGCCCACCTGATCTTCGTTGGTATGTCACCACTCCTACCAGTCTAGCATCATACTTTGCTACTGAGGCATGGAATTTCAGTTCAGTTTATAATAGCTGTCAATAAAAAAAAAACTTACTTGTATGATCTGACTTTGAGGGGACTCAGGTAGGGATAGTTTGTGTGGGTTTGGGGATTTGTTTTGTTTTACAAACTGCAGTTAACACAAAATATCCTGTTGCTCTTAAACAATTCATATACTAACAAAGATCAGTTGATTGTTTTCTTTCCACCAATTTCTGGTATGTTTTATGTGGCTTTAAAACCAAGCAGTCCGGTTCTCTTTTCCTATTTTTTATATTTATAAGACCTATAAAAAAAAGCATGAATACTTAGTTCAGCTGCCTATTTGCCTAGTAAGTTTTACTAACATTTGTCCTATCTTTATTTCAGGTTTTTACAACTTCACTAGCAAGAGGATATACCATGCCAAATTCTGTAACCTTGCACACATGCCACTTTTGCCCCTAGCCCTAGTTTAAACAATAGGATCTTAATGCACAGTTGGGTTATATGTTCTGATGGGAGGCAGGCACACCTCAGCCATAAGGCCTGCCAAACTCCTGCTCTCTTTTATGCATGGTTTAAGACGACATGATCCCAGATCTGCAAGATCTTCAAACAGTTACATTTCTAGTTCAGGAAATACAACATTAATCAACAAAAACAACTACTAAACATATGAAAAATGTCATTCAATTAAATTACAAGTTTTCTGGTTTGTTATTATTTCAAAATAAATGTATATGTAAAATAAAGTAGTAGAAATCTGCTCACCTTGGGAAGGTCTCTACCTTTACTCTCAAAGTCCACTGAATTCACTTTCCTCTTTCAGAGACAAGTGCTTAGCAAAACTAATGTACAATTCTTAGAAATTGTTCTCTTATTAGTTCATTAAGCTACAAAGCACAGCACATTCTATAGCTTTGAATAAGGAACAAAAAAATGTTTAGACAACAGAACAACTATTTAAAAAGACTACGACAAAACTGAGATTTTTAAATACCAGGTAGCATTCAGCTTCAGGGGCTACATTATAAGAATCTTACTACAGAAAAAAGAATAAACTAGGGGAAACTGATAGGATACATGAGCTTAAATAACAATCATACAAATGGTATCTTCCTATTCCCCCCCACCCCCATTGTCAGCCAACTTAATGGTAAGAAGAGGTTATTCCAATCAAGAATACAAGAATACTGCTAAGAACAAGAATACTGTTACAAGAATACTGCTGATGGTTGCCATCCTAAGAACAAGGTTTCAAACTTTAGTAGTCATAGAATCATGGAATCATTTATGTTGGAAGAAACCTTTAAGATAGAGTCCAACTTTTAACCTAACACTGCCAAGTCCACTATTACACCATGTCCCCAACTACCACGTCTACACATCTTTTAAGTACCTCCAGGGACGGTGACTCAACCACTTCCCTGGGCAGCTGGTTCCATCTCCATGCATCTTTTACCATCTAATCTCCAACTCTCCCCTCCCCTATCGCTTACCTCTAAAATTGCTATGGAACTTAAATATTTTAAACTGGGATCATTATGATCACATACCCTATAAAAATGGTAAGTAGAAACTGGTGGATCAATAAAAGCACATAGGAAACAATTTTAAGGTTGTATCTGTTTCTCTGTGAGTTAGGCAATGCCTAACTGCAAATTTATTTTCAGCTGAGACTTTGTTGTCCTCAAATGCATTACTGTTTTCAGGGTCACTGGAGTAGTTTTCAAGCTATTTGTCACTTTATTTCTACACTGCAACAATGTCAAAGTAAAGGCAAAAGAAACCAAGAAAAAAAAAAAAAATTATTTTATATACTTTTGACCGTTGTTGATATTTTCTTTCAGCAAGTCAAAGTAAATAGCCTAAAACTTCTAAAATTAATTTAAAGCAGAAAATTTCTCACCTAACCCTAAATATGAGTCTCATGGACTTCAATGTTTTTATTCTTATAAACCATATCTTTATTTCCACCATTACCAGAAAACAAGGAATTCTGTATTTTCAGAACAGCTAAGTAATTTGCTCTAAAGGGGTTTAAAAGAGGGGTTTAGAGTCATCACATATCCTAGTAGTTGCAGATCTGAGGATAGGGAAAGGAGTAATGTTTATATCATTTGGCAACATTTTAGAAATAGATATAGTGCGGGGGGGGAGGGGAAGGAAGTTAATGAGGCCAAAGAGAAAAGTGTATGTGCTACAAGTGGATGTATGAAGTCATTGATAAGTTCAAGTAATTTTAAGGCTTAGTGGAGGTGGAAAAAATTATACTGGCTTCATACTATCATACCATGGCAGCCAAGAGGGCAAACCGCATTAAATACAGTAAAGCCAGCTGGTCAAAAGAGGTGATCATCCCACTACAGTGGGATGAGTTGCTGCAGCCTCACCTGGATTACTGTGTGCAGGTATGTGCCCCACAATTTGAGAAGGATGTGAAGGTCCTTGAATATATCTAGAGCAGGGCAACAAAGCTGGTGAAAGGGCTGGAAGGCATGTCCTATGAGGAGCCTAAGGACTTCAAGCTTGTCTAGTTTGGCGAAAAGGAGGCTGAGAAGCATTACTCATTACTCATTACTCTTTGCAGCTTCTGAAGACGGGAAGTTGGAGAGGGAGGTGCTGAGCTCTCCTCCCTGGTATCCAGTGATAGGATGTGTGGGAATGGTTCCCAGCTACATTAGGGGAGGTTTAGGCTGGACATGAGGAAGCATTGCTTTATGAAGTGGGTGGTCAGACACTGGAACAGGTTTCCCAGAGAGGTGGTCCATGCCCCAAGCCTGTCGGTGTTTCAGAGGCATTTTGACAGTGCCCATAACAACATGCTTTAACTTGTGCTCAGCCCTGAACTAGTCAGGCAGTTGGACTAGATGATCGTTGTAGGTCCCTTCCCACTGAAATAGTCTAGTCTAGTCTATTCCTATACTAGGTTACATCGTCTTAGTCTTCCTAACAAAAAATTAGTAAACCTTACGTTGTTACAAAGAAATACAAACATTAACAGTAAAGTATACTTACACCTCGCTGTACACTAATATCTATTTGAAATTCAGTTCTACTTTAGGCCGTGATAGAACTTCTTAAATCATTTTTAACCTTAAAGAAAAGATGCTATTACCTTCCTACTCAAAAAGGGCAAACCTACTTCACAGGAGTCCCCCAAGGCAAGGCGGGGCGGGGCGGGGGGGGGGTGCTTTTACGCTTTTTATGCAAAGCGGGGTGATCTCCAAGCTAAGGTAAATACCTGAGCGAATCTCGCTGAAGGACGGCGCACAGGTAAGTTTACACTCCCGAAGCCGGCCGGCGTGGAGCTAGGCATTGCAGACTGCGCCGCGCCAGAGGGGCTCGGCCGTGCGGCTGGCAGGCGCCCGCCCTCCGCCATTGCGTGCCCTTCGCCGCCTCTCCAGCCCGGGGCGGGAGGAGCCGGGCCCCCTACACGCCCCGCGGGCGGTGCCCCTCAGCCCAGCGCCGCGGCTGCTGCCGCCTTCTTTCTCTCTTCCTCCTCAGCCTTCCCGCGGTCGGGCCTTGCAGTTTTCCGCTAAAGCTCTTCACGGCGTGGGGCCCGTGGCAGGGCTGGCGGCCCCCGCGGCCTGCCCCGACCCGGGCCGTAGCGGCTTTCCCCGGGCACCGAGTCAGGCTCGGGGGTCCCCGCTGCAGCCACGGGGAGGCTCTGAGGAGGCCTGCTCATAAACGAGTTACTCCTTCTCATTTCTTTCTTTAAAGTTTAAATCTTAAAGTTAAATTTTCTTTAAAGTTTCATCCTTTACAGTGGTACTGAGCCTGCAGCAGAGCCTTATGTCACGTTCATCCTGCAGTGGCAGCTGCCACCCTTCAGCCTCCTCACAAGAGTCACGGTAAAGCAGAAGGAAATACAGTGATGGCGCTTTTGAATGGCCTTAGCCTGGTTATTTTAATAGGCCTTACCTGATTCTGTGTCCTCGTTTATAGAGTAGTAACGGCAGCAGGAATCCCTCAGTTAAAGTACCTGTGTCCTGCAGAAGCTGTAGGAGAGGTGAAGAGACAACACAGACTTCTGAGAGATAAGTAGCATGTCTCAAAAACAGGCAGCAAAGCTTTCCTCCAGCAAGCCTCGAGAGGCTAAACTAGCCCCTGAAATGATTATTGCTAATAATTACAATATTTATTATTATGTGTTGTGCTGTTTCCACCTTTGTTTCCCAAAAACTCTAAAGTGAGAAATGCTGATCACAAACAATGTTTTTGCTCCCACACCAGTGACTGAGCACATGCATAGTTTCTAACCTTGCGTCCATACGCAGCACTGATTTCCAAACTGCTGATGACTGGCCTCGCCGTCTGCTCTCTAAATGCAACGCTGTGTTCAAGCGTGCCCTCTTTCTGCTTGGACCCCAGGAGCAGCTAGATGACTTGTTTCTCTGCACCAAGCTTACCACCGAAGAGTACAGGTGATTTCCTGAAGAGACTTGATACCACATCCTGGTACACCCATTAAACCACGGAGAAATGTGGGAAGACAAACAAAAGAGCACATTTTCTCCCTTGACATGTGCATTCAGATGGGAGATGATACATGATATATTTCCCACTGCTGAAAAATGACATGCATAGGTAAAGCAGTTACCTCCAAGCAGGTGATCATTCACACCCTATTGTTTCCATCAACCTACACTTTTTATTAGCATTGTATTTACTGAGGGCATGTTAAGGTTCCAAGTCCCCTATTTAAACATCCCTCAGCCTTTCTGGGAACATCTTTCTTCCATTCAAACAGAGCATTTTGTACAAAGCCAGTACAGATTCCTTGTGACCAGAGCTGGCTGTGCAGGCAGCGAATTTAGCCACCAACCTGAAAAACTAAAAATACAGTAATAAAATTTAAACTCAGAGGTATTTAATTCTCAATAGAATTATTTTTTTATTAACATTAGGCCTGCATATGTGAAAGAATTGGCAATATACACAAGGTTAAACATATTTACGCTCCTTCATTTGTACTAACAGACAGAATTTCTTGATACAGTTTTCAACAATAGCTTTATAGAAAAGACATTAAAAAAAAAAAAGAAACACACAACCACAAGAAAAGAAATACTACAGAGGCAGCTGTAGATGGCATATTTCCCCAATTTTCCTCAGGTTATATGCAGTACAACTGAACTCTGCCCATTTCACCATTGTAAACATGATGCAGCAGAAATCTTTCCCATTTCCAGTACTTTCACCAACAAAAGTATTTACAAATAATATCTTCAGGCTACTACAGCTCCGAGATTAAACATATCCATATCGTGCTATCTCCTCACATGAAGAAATCATGCTTCATCAACATCCATTCCAGAATTACATGCAATAAGGATCACTTTAAAAAGCTGCTACAAGTAGAAATCAATAATGAAACTCTTACATATACTTCCTGTTTAGGGAAAGTATTCATGATTTTTATACAGGTTAGGTATGTGAAATGCTAGTGGAGCTCTCACATAAGCAAAATCTTAAATATTCATGGTGAGGATCAGAGTTCACCTGAGTATGGGCCTCTGATGCAGGACCAACAGTGGCCCCCGTGTGCTGTGCCAATAACTGCACTCAGTACACAGAAGTCTCTGCTGCTCTAATAATTTCTGCATCAGGCTTCGTGCAGCAAAACCTGCAAGCTTCTGCTCCTCTCTTTTTCTGGTATAATCCCTATTTGAATTGGGTGTAGTCATATATTCCTATCTAAGGTTGGAAAGAAATTCCTGTAGCATAAAATCTTGTAAGGAAAGGAAGCCAATGAAAATAGATGTGTTTTACATCACCAAAGAAATTCAGAAGACTCACATAGGCATCCCTGTAAAAACCAATTTCACAACATTAAATTAGCAGATAAGCAGTTCGCCAAGATACTAGAATACAGAAAAAAAAAGTCCAGAAGTCCTAGGCTTAAAATGCAGTATGAGAGACAGAGCCATTAGGCATGAAGGAAAGCTTCCTAGTAAAGAGTGTTTCATGAAACTTGTAGAAATTAAATAATGTAAATAGATATCTTTAAAATAAAAATGTAAATATTAAAAATACAAAGCATTAAATCAATTTTTTTTAAAAAAAAAAAAGGTGCCCACGCAGTATGAAAAGGTGCTTTAATAATGCTGTGCTCCTATTTCTGATGCACATATGAGCGTATAGACTCCAAAATTAATCTACTCTGAATTACACTCTACAAAGATGCTGGTTAAAGACAATGTAGCAGTGAGAAGGGACTACACTGAAAAAAAATAGAGGGGGAAGACAGGAAAAATGGGCTTATAAAAAAAAAAAAACAACCAAACACCACACAAAACCCAAACCCAGAAAAACACCCCACTGAACAGGGAAGCTGAAGATGACCAAGATAAATTATAAATGTTTTTAAATTATTCAGATTAAGTAGTCCAGATTTCTAATCCTAGGCCAGATGTCTTTCTCTTAGGAATATTCCCAAGAAATGATCCTCCTTACCCTAGCATTTCTTTCTACATCCTGGTGCAAATTCTGCATCTGTTTCATTTTTCAAGCCTGGCATGTGAAAATACCTAACAAGAGTTTTCCACCAGGATTCTTTCTGCGGCTCAGACGTCTCTCTGCTTACATTATCATATTCCAATCCACTGTTGAGATTTGTTGATTCATTTCTTTTTCCCATTTCCAAATAGCTATACAGGCAGCAAATTGCAATGCTGAATCTACTGCTACCATTGGGTTACTGCATGGACAAATTGTACATACGGTGTTTGTCTGGAGAAGAAAAGACACTGGTCTGGCTAAGGACAGTTCTGATCTAAAGACATACTTATTTTTCCAATTGTTTTCCCTAGTTCCAATACTGTCCTCTAATTCTGCATGCATGTTTTCTATTTATCATTATTTATATATATTTCAGTTGCATCCAAAACACCAAATCCAGGATTAAATCCTCAATGCAGTAAGTACAGTCCATACACATGAATACAAAGACTTCTGCAAATAGAGAAATGCCAGTGCTGTCAGCAGAATAATTTTTAAAATAAGCAAGTTGCATTGATAAGTGTGTTCCCAGATTTGCACTTCGTACTGCCACAATATGTTAGAAACAATTGCACAGCTTCCAAGACATGCTGTAGGTTGAGAAAGGTAGCAAGTTGCATTACTTACTGAAGCTGAATATTGGATTTCTAAACATTGGACAAAAGCTAAAGAAGTGGGTTGTGTGGGTTTTTTTTGTTAAACAAGAAGATATTATAAATAAAAGCATTATATTACAGCTGTGATTCAGGAGAGTTTAAGCTTTCACACCATGTAATATAAATATGTATTATAATTCTCCAGTGCAAAGGGGTAATTATTACAGATAAGGGGTGATTATTACAGATAAAATGCTTTCAAATGCATAAAGCTGTCTTAATTTTAACTACTTACTATTTTCTGTTAACATTCGTAGTGCATGCATGTAGCCACCTTTGCTATCAATCCAAATGTCTCTTCACAGGAGCTAGTTAAAAGCTGGCTGCATGAAGAATAACCATCTTCTGCTACAGAACATCATTTTAGCAGTCTTGATCCCTTGGAAACAAATTCCATCAGCTATCTCAAGAAGCAGAATAGCGAACACTGCAGGCCATGGATATATTTAGTAGTTCAAGAGTTCTAGTTAGACTCTGCATTCAGCCATGCACATGAAAGAAAGAATTGCAGGGCTTTTTGATATTCTGTCATGACAAGAACATTATTAGAAAATAATAATCTGTGATTATAAACCATGGAGTCTCTGATAAAAAGTAGTGGACCTGGACTTGTATTTTGTAGAATAAAAAAATGTTTAGTGGTGTCTGAGTCTATGGGCAAGCGGACACTTCTCAAAATAAAACTACTTAAGCAGCATAATCTACATAGCTAGCTGAATTTAGTATGTTCTATCTGTTATTTTCATGAGGAACTGGATAAGCGAACACATACTGCCGACATAAATGCGGCACCAGAGTAATCTCATCTGTAACATATTTTCCTTTGTTAATAAACTGGTGGTATTTTCTCACTAGGCAGCTGAGAAACTTCTTTTTCAAGTTGAGTTCCATAGTCTTACAAATCAGATACAATATATTTACAAGCCACCTTTTTAATATCACTGTATTTAATATGTTAGAATTTATTTAAAACATTTCTCATTATGATGTTAAAAACATAGTAATTCCAAAGAAAAATAAATATTCAGACAAATGCAACTATTACTGAGTTTTATTATGCACAGAGAGGTTGAATAAGACCCACTGAAACATACCATGGGGCTACACAGAAATGATATTAAGGCTTTAGTAAGGTTGAAGGGCGGGGGTGTCGGTCAGTCTCACTTATAATGCAATTCAGTGAAAAGCAAGTGTGATGAAGTCAACGTGTAATCCAAATCAGTTGCTATAAATCAGACCAGCATCCATCATCAGCAGTTGCAAAGAACTGGTAACCGAATACAAAGTCGTTCCCAATTCAAATGCAGTCAGGAAAAGTAGTTAATAGATATTAGCTTCCCCTTGACAACTGTTCAGCAGCTTGTGGGAACTGAGAGCACAGTGTTCTTACCCCAGTTGCCAGTGAACAGCTGCCTGGCTCAGAAAAAAGCAGAATCAAGCTGACAGTGAGGCAAATCCGTAGATTCAGCAGTTTTGTCCGTATTCTGCACCGGCCAAAGCTATGTGTTTGCAGCTAGTGTCACACCAGCGCTGAACTAATAAGCCCTCATGAAATTTCAATGTTAGCCTCAGCTCAGGACTGTAGTGGTACAGTCATGTAACTTCTGGTTGCCTTTAAGAGCAAGTTGTGCTTGCCCATGCCTGCCTGCAACATATGTTCTAAGTATATATGTGGTGCACGGGCCATTATTGCCCTTTAAAGCCTTTCATTACCTTCCCTCAAGAAATCAGTGAGGTATATAGAACTTTTTGTTCATTAACCCTTCTGCTAAATAGTTATCCAATACTTTGGGATGCCTATCTCCTGTTAAATCTTGAAGTTACCAAACTCAGGCTTTAGTAAATCCAGCAAAATAGGTCTTTTCCTAGTAACTTCTTACTACTGGAGAAACTTAAATCTGAGAGCAAGACAGAAGGAAAAAGACTTAAGCTTCCAGCTCCCCAGTGTTCTGGGCGTGCAGTGGTATCACTTCAGTGGCACCCAAAACGCCACCCACGTTCAGAAGCAAAACAGATTGCCAAGGCTGAGCTTGGATGTCAGCTGAGTTTCTGCTACATTCACTGGCTGCAGGTTTGCCCGGCTGCAGCTTTTACCAGCCTGTGTCTTCAGCTCACACGTTACGCGAGCACTTCCACCATCTCTGTCGATTGCCACAGGAGCAGAATACCTGTGCTCAATATTCACATTGCCCAGGCGAAAACAATAACCCAGGCCCTAAAGCTGCAGAAAAATCAGCATCACCTCTTCTCACAGAAAGACTTGGATATTTATCTCAGAACTGAAGCCAGCCAAATTCAATCCTGTTCACCCGGCCAAAGAATTCTCTTGCACAAGCCGGTGCAAATGCAAAAGAGAGCAAGAGTTTCCCCTCTTAAAGTAAAAGCAAAGCATCCTACACCCTTTCTGTTTCAACGGTTGTGACTCTGAGGTGTTTTCTGGCACAAGAGCTTTATGAGCTTCCATAACAGCTTGCCCAGTCACAGGTCCGTTTGGGAACGTGATGATCCCCCATGGCAGTGCGAGAAGAACGGCTGAGCTGGAGCAGTGCATATATTTCCTTGAATAATCTATGTTATTTGAATGCTACTCTATGG
Organism: Phaethon aethereus; assembly: GCF_964289735.1. Classification (NCBI taxonomy): domain Eukaryota; kingdom Metazoa; phylum Chordata; class Aves; order Phaethontiformes; family Phaethontidae; genus Phaethon; species Phaethon aethereus. The sequence continues at coordinate 30,664,718 of NC_138578.1, read as the reverse complement.
CACCGCCAGAATTCATCCTTTGCTGGGTGTGCGCCCTGGACAATTAGAGTGAGATTTGTTCTCAGCCCTACACTTACTCTATTTTTAGGAACTCCCTTCCTCCTTGCCTCATCGGTGGCTTTATGAAGCCTGTGGCTGGTTTCTATGGTAACTATAAGGACAGGTGAAAATGTACAGATGCCACATAGAACTGCACTTCCAGCAGCAGTCAGGAAGGGGTCAAGGGGAAAGGACTTCATGGACATATATTTCTCAAAGCTTTTAGAAGTTAGGTCGGCACTCCAGGGGTGAAAGGAAAAGGGAGGGTCAGAAGCTAAACACAAGGCTATTTCCAGGAGAAAGAGGAGACAAAAAATTTTGAAAACTCGGACCACAAAAAAAAAGCTAATTGTAGTAGTAAGGTGGAAAGATGTGAACCGTTTCTAGGAACAATACTTGCATCAGCAAAAGCCTTGCTCTACAAAGACACATGCATATTGAAATAAAAGAAAGACGTGCACAATTGGGTTTTTGTTAGGTCCTTCCCCTCTACTTAGCGCTGGATAAGTTTTTATTTAAAAACAGCACTGGCTATTAAACACAGAGGCTTTTACTATAATCCCACTGCTAATACCCTTTGAGATATTCGATAGCATGCCAGCTGTATTGTGAGCTCAGAGGCAAGCAATGTGGGCATTTTAAACAGCAGGCGCTGTAAGCTCCAGCACAGCGTTCCCTAACTTTTTTTTTTTGCTGCTGCTCTAATATGCTGACAGCACTTTAGGAGACTCCTTTTCCTATAGATGGGTCACTCTCCCACCTCACTCGTAAATGCTGGACTTCTCATTCCCATTTGCAAGTGTATAATGCCATTTGGCAATTCAGTCCTTAAGTACAGGCAAAAGTTACATTAGAAATTATTTTGTGTGTTTTTTGGGAGCAGCCAGCACAACCTGGCTGTTCGCTGCGGATGAGGGCTTGTGAGGCTCTAAAAGCTTTTGGTGTGTTCCAGCTAGCAGCCACATGCACATCTAATGGTAAAAGAGTATCTATTAGAGCTGCCAGGAAAGTGGAAATAGCACTGGGGTGAATCCAGTGGAACAGCAAAAGGCTGACATCGTTCCTCTGAGCTCCTAGGTGTTGCCCTGCCCATGCTTACTTCCATTCTTCCCCCTCCCCTGGAAAATAAAGTCTAAATCCTCCTTTTGTCTTTCTGTTTAGCTCAGCTCTCTCCCAACCAAACCATACTTCAATATTAACAAATACAGAAATAAAACTGTGGTACACTGTGGATCTAACACTTGCCAAATATACTTTGCTATTCCACTAATATATATACACATAAATTACATGTAAATATGTTATATCCTCCTTTCCACCTCTAGAAATGGAAATTCTTCAGGGAATTGATTATTATGATGCATTTGTACTGTATGTAGCACCTTGATCTTCGCTAGACTCTATGCTGCTAAAATACCTGCTTTGTAAACAAAGACACAGAATTTAAGATCTCTAACCTACATGCCTGAAGGTTGCTGATGAAGAGGGAAAGGAGGTTTTATTGTTTTAAAACACACTGTTATACAGACACTTTAAATGTAAAATCTGAGGAATGACTGATTAGGAGTAATCAGCACTTTCCAGAAGTAAAGGTTGTTCCCAAAATGCTAAGCAACATTGTGCACTTCTATTGTTATGTTTAGAAGAATATATAATGTAAATATTTCCTCTGACATGAGAGCAAACTTTTACAAATGTTTTCTGAATTATTAATGTTTTCTACAAAATATATATGTTTTTCAGGATGCCTGACTTTATATCATAAAAGCTTTTCTCAATTCTTCTGGGTTTTTTTATTTCAATCTTAAATTGTACCTAATTGGATTTGTTTCACTTAGTTAGTTTTCAGTAAAATATATGGATTTCTAAAGACATCTTCACAAACATATTCAATTTAGTTCTTCTTCATTGTATTAAAAAACCCAACAAAACAAAACAGGAAAATATAAAGTGTTTTCAAATTCAAGCATAAAAAGAGAGTGATTTTGAACATTGGATAAAAAGGAGAGGACACATTAATCCTGGAATATCTGAGCAATGAAATATGTGTTCGTGTTCATGCTCATGACATCTTCTCTACTTCTTGTTTACTTTTTCTGGTTACCTTCTGTGTCTAACTTACCATGGACAGCCACAGCTGCAACTAGCCTGACCCAAGTCTGTTTTCTTCTTGAATCAAGTTTCACTTCCTCCCACTCATGCATTCATGGCACAGGATCCCAGGCAAAGACTTCAGAATTTTTAGCTGTCTTATTTAATAAAGTAATTTGACTGTCTCTTCCATTTAGCCTTTAGGAAGGATGACTAGTCCATGCATTATCTTGAATGAAGTCCACCGTGGCTTCCTAGTGCCTGCTCCCGCATAATACAGTGTGCTCCCCTGCCTTGCAATTCTAGCCCACAACTATTAAATCAGTTAACGAAGTATGTACTGCTCTCATTCAATTGGCATTTTGCAAAACCTCTGGAAACTGAAAGGCTAGTGTATAAACCATGCCTATTGTATCACAATTCATTAAATGTTACTGCTTGCCTTTAAACCATAGAAGCCACCCGACAGGCTTCCTATAGACTGTGGACAATATTTGTGTTAATGCTCTCATACAGGACTTACATGAGCAGTTTTAGCTGCTGCATGATCTCAAGTGCCCAAAGGCTATTTCAGCTTTGGCCTTATACACAGTAAATCAAGGAGCCCTCAAACCCTGCAACACCTTCCAGCTTCCTCACCTATATGGCTCCTTCCTTCTCCAAATCATCAGAATGGATCTAGGTTTCCAGCACTTTTTTTAATGTACTTAGAATTAAATATTTGTAATTCAGAACCACAAATGCAATGAAGAATTTAGTCAACAGAACTTGGACATTGTTATAACATTTTGGATTGCTTCCAGCTAGATTTCCAACTATTTTATAAATTGCTTTATTAGCACAGGTATTAAAGAACACTAACTGCCAGGCTCTCTCAAGCAAGGCTACATGACATCAATATTCATTCAGACTAAGCACTCTCCTTTAGTATTCTCACTAGCAGTTGCTTTGTCTTCTGCTGGGGCTTTTCATCTTCAGCCTTAAATTCCGATGAACAAGAAATTGTCACACTACCAATCTACTCTAGAATGCCTCAAGGGCTTTTGGCTGTGTAAGGAACAAATATCACCTCATACCTTTAACAGTCCAGATGAAATTTCTTTTTTCTTCCTTTCTAGTGCTCAAGTGTCTCTTGGCCAACTGAGATGGATGGGTGGTTCTAAGGTGCATATTACAGATTCGTTTAAGCTGCGGATGATGTGATTTGTTTTCCTGCAGGTAAATTCTGCAGCATCCTCAGAGGTGAGTCACTTAAGCTGTCTACTGAAATTCTTTTTGTCCAGTACAGTCACATAATCATCACAAGGAGTTTTCTCTTCAAAGATAACATCACTTAAACTGGGGCAATCCAATTTCTTGCCTCTGCCTTCTGCAGATTATGAATAAGGTATAAAAGCAAGATGGAAAAATGTCCTTTCTTACCCAAGTCCTCTGGATATTTGAAACACCTTACCCAGAGAGCTAGCTCCTACTATGGCCTGAAATCTTTTTCTTTCTTTATGAGCCAATTATTTAGTCCCTTCACTACATACAGCATCTTATCTCAACATTTTCCACGTTGGCCAGTAGTTTCCATGTGTCTTCTATTTCCTGGAAAACTTTCTGGGTCATGACAGTCAGGCCACTTGAGCACCTCAATCAATCTGTCTTGCTCTTACAGACCAAGAGCTCTGTGATTTGGCTTCTACATTCACTCAGATGCTTTTAGCTGCATGGCTAACAGAGTTTTTATTTCCTCGAACAAATCATCTCCAATCATTTTGCAATACCTCTAGTTCTTACGTCTCATTTCTTGGACTTCTTTTAACATCTTTTGGTCACCTCTCACTGCACCCAGCACCTTCTGTTTGGACTTACTGGGAATATTATGTTACACATTTCCTTCCTAGAAATTCTCTCACTTAGACACCAGCACATCAAAATTTAGGGTCTCTATGTACGTTGAATGTCTTGGATAGCACTTTTATTGTTTCATGTATTATAGCCCTTAAAAGTTAAAGATCATGGACAGGGTTAGCAAAGCCCACTGTTGTCCAAGTGTTAAATGCCTGTCTTCCATCTGTCATTAACATAGCACCTGAGCAGCAGGCTAGCTGTGGAGGGCTTCGGGCTATTAGCTTGGCCTGCTGAAGTTACTATGATACATCCACACCTCCTTTACTTGCCGATACCCTCTCTTCTGGTAGCTGAGGATCATAGGAGCCCTTAGGCAAGCTCTGCATCGTGCCTGTGCTGTGATGCTACTGTTAAGGCAGCTGCAGGGCCGCTTTGTGCCTCCTGTCTGACACTAAGCAGCAGCTGCTCATATGCAGAGCAGCATTTTTGTTTGGTATCGGGTAAATCTTGAGAAAACACATGAACAAAAAAAAAAAACCACCCCACAACACCAAACTGACAGCATGCCCAGATAGCAATGAAAATTGCACTAGTCCAAGGACTAGCTCTTGTCCAGATGAGTCTGGATCAGTGCCACAAAGTCTTATTAGATGTTGGAAGAGACCAATTGAATTCTAGTTGCTCAGTAGTCCTATAATACTACAAACACCAAACTGCACAAAAACTGAGGTCCTACCTTTCTGATGTTGATAAATAGTTGCTTCTGGAATTAGCATGGATTGAATGATCACAGTTTCAAATTAACTGTGTGTTTGCTAATTGGCATCTATACCCTACAGTGCAGATAGAGACCATTTAGGTATTACCAAACTGGCAAATAAAGCTTTAAACTGTCTTAAAGTTTAGGAACTGATTGAAAATTGAAGAAAGCAATAAACTTCCACCTTTTGTAACACTGTCAGTCATGCTCACCAGCACATTCATCTCCATCTTAAAACCACTCAGGTACTTCAACTCTTCAGAAGGCTATTCTAGAATCTTATTTTTCTTTTAATTAAATAGCTGCTGCTTCTTCTGTCCTGCCTAAATTAATTAATGAACAGGCTATGCTCCTATGTCCATATGCCCGCCCTAGTTTAATTCTGGTTTTCTTCCTCTCCGATTTTTATCTCACCTCGGTATACTCGTAGAGAACAAATGTGGTCTTTCAGCCTCCATTTTCAGGCTACACAGCAGGTCATACTCCACTTTTGAAATACATACTCCATTTTCCTGTAAGGCAAATTTGAATTTGCCTTTCCTGAACATGGGTAATCATAATATTGAGATCCTAAATGAGATCTAACCAATAAGAGGCATCTTACAGCTTGAAATTTCATGTTGGAAACTGATCAAGAGACTTATGAGATGCTAGAGAAGAAACATTATTAAGGATGTGTATATCTGAGCATCTAACAGGAGATGAAGCCCTGGATTAATGCACACATCCCTCTTACTTGAACTCTCTTAAACCCCACATTATTTATTGCAAAAGAAAAAAGCAGATCCTTGATTACAGTCTAGACTGAAAGAAGTGCCAAACCCAGCCCATATTTATTCCCTTGTATCACTAAAATAGGGAGACTGAAAAGACTAAAGTAATTGGCCATTTTCTGCTCATTTAGCCCTTTGTTGCTAATGGATCAGGTTAATGCAAGTAGGCTCAGGAAGAATTTCATGCTGCATTTTGAAATTTCCCCCCCCCCTTTTTGATGATGTTTTGTTACACTTTTTTTTTTTTAATTTCTGGATTGTCCACACAGATTTTGTGCCACTAACTAAGGACCAACTGCAACAAAAGAGATAGAATCCTCCTGTGTATGTGGTTTTGTACTTATGCCAGGGCAACATCCAGTTCTAACGGCCTTCATCAAAATTAATATTGGCAGAAAACTTACACTGAACTCATAAATAAACTGTACTTAGTACTGACACAACCGAACTGTTAGACAATTCGTTAACTTGCAACCATTGTTCATACCAAGACAAATACTTGTTTTCAGCAATTACCTTCCAAATATTCTGAAAATTGTCTTCATTATCATTAGTACCAGAGTGCTTGGTATCTTTTAGATCATTTTCCTTCTCAGTCCTATCTGTAGTATTCAGAGCACTTCCTCAGTGCTGAGGGATGCAATTATGCTCTGCCTAAAACCTCATGCCCAGTCCATTTAATTTCTCTGACAATCTCCCATGAGGCGCAAGTCTGTTCCCTCACTGAGCTCATTAGTTTCTATTCCTGCTCCAGCAGGTAGATCTCAGACTTTTGGGGTCTTTTACTTGAAAGACTATTTTATTGGCAACTATATACAAAGAAAAGAATTACTATGAATAAAAGATTAAAGGAAATCAGTGGCTACTGACCATTAAATAAAAGTAACAACAGCATTGCTGGCAAAACTTTGTAGTGTAGTTCTGACCTAAATGACTACTTGAACCAAATTCCAGAAAGAAAAGTGGGTTTACATACTATGATGCAATTGATATAGTTAAACAGTACTTATTTTACTGACAAATTGGTGTCTGCTTAAAAGGTGATTTCCACTGATAGCTACACGTTTAAAGTATATCTTCCCCATAAAATTGTTTCCACACCAGGGATTTTATCAGTATGCCAGTTTTATATTTAAAAAACAAACAAAAAACACACCACAAAAACCTTTATTTACTAGACCAGAGTAACTACTCATAGCACCACACAATGTTAGGATCTGCTCTTTAAAGGTTTGGGTAAGATATAACTTAAATGAAGCACCTAGAAGTACCAGGACAAACCCCCTTTCCCTCAGCTACAGGACACTTTGTATTTTCCAAGATTTAATCATGTTTTGATAGTTACTGTGTCTCTGTCCAGAAAAAATAACAAAATTTCTTCTATGAGATACATTTGCATCTCAATATATGTCCTTGACAACACTTAAGCCTTTAGTGAGTTTTCCTAAAGGCAGTAAAATTCTAAGTACGTTTCAAAAGTACAGCATACTCTTGCATTTATGTGTTTGTTGGGTAGTATAACATACATAGCTCTGTCTTTGACTTGTAAAGCATTACAAAAAAATCTCACAGAGATAGGGAAGATTCAGATGCTGATTATGGGAATGGTACTAATTTGTATAGGAAGAAGAATGACTCATCTTTTGTCAAAAGTTTTCTGAAAGCACTTAGCTGATGCTGGTTTCATATCTGTCAGGCTTAGAGTATTTCTGGGAATCTAAAGAACCTGACATTCCTGTCAGTTCCAGCAATGTGTCCCCTTAATTAAGATATGCATACATCCATCAGTGAAACATCATTCCTGTCAACTGATCTGAGGGCTCATCTGTAGAGGGAATCTATTTGGGAACACACAAGGGTGTAAATGTAACCTGTCCACACCAGGACCTTGCATCGAACAGGTCTTTTGTGGTAGATGTTTTAATCTCATTTCCCCCTTAGCCAAGGGCAAATATGAGAAAAAAAGAAAGTCAGTGTTTTGCTGGGTTTTGTGAACTTGTAGTCATATTTCACATCTCGTTTACCTCCTGCTCTCAATTTCAAAAAAGATACTTTATGTGGTACATTAGGAAAGAATGCAGTACTACTTAATCAATAGATTTAGAACACTAATAGAAGAAGTGAGAACACAGATATGTTTAACTGCAGTCACATGTTATCTGTGGTATTAATTTAATAATAAGCTTGCAGAAGTATAGAAATCAGTAAATCAGTTATTGAAATCAAAGACTGGGAAGTTTTACTAGGGTTTACATACAAAAAGTTCACCAAATCTATTGCTGGATACATAGGAGAGCTTGCAAGTTGGAAATATTTGAAAGGAGGTCATCCCCGAGACAGCTGGCAGCCTCCTATACATCTTCTGCAACCGTTTAGTTTAGATAGTTCCAAAAATACATTGTTTACAGAAGAAGAATCTTGTGTTTGTTTCCTGGAATATTTCTTAGTTGTTAAACTCTGCAAAATGTAATATGAAAGTTAATAATTTGATAACCTGAACCTAAAGGTCTGGATTTTCCTCAGAAGAAAAATTAAATGGAAATAGTGTATTGTGTAGATCCCTCCCAGTCTGGATACTTCTACCTATGGTGCACGTTCACTCTGAAATAGAAGCAGACAGCATAAAACTCCTGGAACGCAGCCTTTCTGTTCCTTTTTTCTTTGTGATTATTTTCTTGCGCTGTCTGCGATGTGATGCAAATGACACTCTCAGTTTCAATCTGGAATTTCCCTTTGGAAAGCCCAAGCATGACCAATTAATTCTATTATACAGAACGTCTGATGAACAGCTTGCAGAACTATGGTAACTGCTCTAAAATAACATCTCTGATATGTGCCTTTGCATGGCAAGCAGGCCATAGCCATCCCTTGCAAGGGGATTACATTCATGACCACCAAGAGCAGTAGAACTGACCACATACATGCAATAGAAATTACTTTCATGAGCTATAGAAGGTAAAATTGAGAATGATAAACACCAGCCATCCCTGTCATCTTAATACTTCAGCTCTACACTATGTAGTGAAATAGATTTCAGTAGTTAAGACTAATTTCTATTCCTCAGATTTGTGTTCACCACCGATTTGTTTATGACATTTTTTCCTATAGCTACCATGCCTTAGAGAAATGTAAAACTACGTGAAACATGGTCACCTTTCTTACTAAGCAGTTTTATACAGATGAAACTACCATTATTCAACATCTGCACTGAAGAATAGGAAATTAAGATTAACTGTGATTTTCAATAAACACATACAAGTTCGAAGGCATAATCATCACAAACAACAAGACAGCAATTGTACCATAACGCATGTACCCACAGGCCTCATAAGGGCCCTGTTGCTCAGCAATCACAAGTTTCAATCTTCAGTAAAGAGTTTAAAGCAGTGCTACATGAGACCCAACAGCAAAACTATGTGTCCACATTAGCTAAACCACTTAGGATCCTATAGACCAGCAGTAGCAGAAGACTTATTTAAAAAACAAAACAAAACCCCACAAATAACTTCAATGTAAACATTATTTAAATTAGGAGCTGAGAAAAGGAAAAAAAATAGAAGAAGGAGCTGATGATTCTGAACAGCACAGAAGCTAAGTAAATTACCATTTTTTCCTCATAGTCTCAAGGTACAGACAAGTTCCTTTTAAATACGACTAAAAGGAAATACACAACGTCTGGTTGCAGGGCTTGGCAACTGTGAGTAAAACGTTACAGGGGAGGACTGTGCCATGGGGCAGGACGAGATGAGAGATGGCTGGAAATGTAGGATTATTGATAAGGTTGATAGGAGAAACAGTTTATACTTCAATGTACTTAAATTTGGCATTTTATCCTGAAATTACAATGTATACAATTTTAGTTTCCTCCTCTAAACATTCCAAAATTCAACAAGCAATTGTAACATGTCATGAATGCTAATAAGAATATTTTAGTAAAGCATGTTAGTTTTGAAGATCAGTCACGCAGCTTTTGTACAATTTAGGTTAGATTCCTGCATCCAAGCTTTTCAAAGGGTTAAAAAAAATTTCTTCTTGTCCAAAAACACCCCATAAAATTATAGCCTCTGTGTAATTAAAAGGTAACCTCACTGAGTTTACAATACAAACCAGCATGAAAACAAATGTAAAAAAGCAAGCTCAATTTTATTCTTCGGCACATCATATCTATTGGTATTATCCCCTTTGATTTAATTGCAGTTGTATCATTTTTGCTGAAATAAGAACACTGAAGATCATGGCTAATTATCTTTTGATTTTCTGTATTTTTTTTTATGGTGATATCTTATAAACCCAAAATCAATGTCTACAAACCTGGAAAAGATTAGAAGTGTTCATTCTCCTTCCAGACAAGATAATCCTGAGCCAGTAGAAATGCATGGAAAGTTACAGTAGGTTGTAAGGACTCCATAAAGGGTTACTTGGACTCATTTCCAATATAGAAAATGATCTTTTTTCCAGTCACTGGCCAATTAAATGAGTTCAAACAAACCTCTCATATCCTGGGGCAATGCAAATTCACAAGGGAAAAAAAAAATAGCACTCAGTCTTAGAAATCCAAAGTAGGAGATCAAAGGAAAACACATAACAATACCACAATGCAAATGAGGTTTTGCCTAGGATATAAAAAGCTCTGAAAAAATGTCCACAACAGCAGAATTCCTAGAGCTCAGAGTTTTATAAAGCCAGTTAGCTCGGTTTGACTCATCATCTTTTTTGATAACAGAAGCCTGACCCTTAGGAAGATATCTGTGCTGTTGGAGAGGCAGTCCCAGCTCCCCAAAGTTTGAAGCTTTGGCAATATTTAATTTCTGCTAAATACTGTATCTGAAATTTGTTTGTTCATTTTGAAGTGGTTGTATCCTACCTGCCCTGCAGAACACTAAATTCCATTAAAATAAGAAGCCTGAAGAGCAGTAGAATTTTTTCCGTCAGAGAATAAAGACCTGGGTCCAAAAGCCAATAAGGAACCATAGTGCAGTATCCCCTTATTGCTCTCTCTCACAAGTAAATACCATCCATCTTAATAATGCTTCTAATTTGGTAAAGCAAGGTATCAAGGGAAAGTGGATCAAATATTGCAGTGAAACTCTGGGGCAGAAGTTACAGTTGCTGAAGGCTCCAGTTATTTATGTTTGTTCCCTCTTGTAAAAATCACCCACGGACATTTTCAAGCCTTCCAATTTATCAGGGTAATATGCTATCAAGCACTGATCATTAACTCTTCCCTTCTGAATACTCCATTCGCTAGTCATTGTTTGCTCTCACTTCCAGATATTTTATGTAGATAAGCCATTCGTAATGCTGAATTTTGATAGCATCAGATCACACAGGCATCTGTGTACGAGCAAATATGGGGTCTAGGGGGCTCAGCTTAGGCTTTGGTGTGCGTGGATGTTGTCAGAATGCAGAGCTGCATTAAGCAGTTAAGCTTAATTAGATTAAGCCACAGTTCTCACTGTTAGTCCAGGGGGAGAGGTGGAGGTTGCCTAGAGTTACACATGCGCAAAGAGAAAAGGGAAGAGGCTTCCCTACAAAATACATAGCCTTACAGAATCTCTGTGGAGAAGGTGAACTAGGAAAAATACAATATATAGGGGATGGTACAAGGAAAAATAAAAAAGATGAAGTTGTCTCTCTACAGACTGATGTAGGCATTGCTCTCTCGCAGAGCAATTTTATGCAAGTGTTTTGCATTAGAGGTGTTGTCAGATTTTTCAGACCTACATCTCTGTAATTTTCAGGTACAAAGCATACAGATTTGCACATACTTCATAGTTCCAAGTCCACTATTTTCATACAATTATCATGAATACACAGGTGTGCCCATAGGCCCAGCTCCAGCTAATCCCTGAACTATTCTTGGCACATCACCAAGCAGCAACAACTATAATGAATGGCAACAGCAAAGAAATCATAGCCTTATCTTTCTGGCAAGAGCTGTGAAAGCTCCATGAGAAACTCATCATCACTAATGCAAACCCAAGAATGGAGGGAAATGCGCTTTCACTAAGCAGCATTCTCACTGGGGCTTCCATTCAGGATAACATTCACAGGAGCTTAGAAAACTTCCTGTAATAAAACAGTCTGTAAAGATTGATGCAGTACAAAGGTATCGAAGCAAACAGCCTTTTTAACCATACTGGTTCGTGACTTTTTATTAGTTTTTAATTTTCTCCTTCTAATTGTGTGTTTATTAATTAGGTTTGTGACGATAAAACAGTTTGGGGGACTGTTAGTTGAGAATACTAGAGATCTTTTAACTGATTTTAAATGTTTTTAAAACTTAAACCTTGGGTAGTTACCAGTTTCATACACAAAGAGGACTATATTGTGTCAATGCACAATACAGTGAATTGCAACATCAAGAACGCAACATCAGAAATCAAAATTCAGTAATACAAAGCAGCAGTGAGATTACTTGAAAATTCTTCTTAAGCATCCCTGCAGTCCTTGCCATCAGGAACTGCAAGAAGCACAGCTGCCATCAGCCCTGCAGCAAGAAATGGAAGACTTCAAAGATAATTTTTCAAAGGCTTCTCAGTTTGTTGTTGGCCCGCAAGACAACAGTGCTTTGGTTTCAATTCCAGAGGTCCTTAGAACTAAAAATACTGAGATGTGGGTGTCCCTGAACACAGGCTAGCATCAACACAGAAACTATCAACAGGCAAACCACAGTATCATTTAGGGTAAAGGGGAAGTTGGGGCCATAACATAAAGCCAGAAAAAGCATAGTAGAGAGTACTGGAAAACTGTCATTTAAATCAGAAATGTCTTTATAAGGCTAAAGAAAACATACCTCTTATAAAGAAGGAGGTTTTAAAATGGAAGTTTTACATGTTCTCCCTCCCATCGTCTTTCCTCCAGCTTCAGTTTGTGCCCCACGTGGTGTTGATGTATTTCCTCTCACAGATGGCAAGTCCTATGCCGCTGCAAGGTGGAGGAAAGGACAATTCCTCACCATGTCAAAAATCGTTCAGAGTGCACCAAGTCAGCACCGCAGGCTCCGACCCCGACCTCCCCATTCTCCTCCAAGGGAGATCACTTCTAAGAGTAACCTCCATTGCCTGAAGGCGAAGATACGGGGTAATTGCCTTTGTTGCAATTTCCACCCCCACTTGCACTGCTATGGATAAAGTTTCCAGACACGACAAGTACCTGCAAGGTCTCACAGTTCGTCACAGTACCTGACAGCCTAAATTAACAGTTGTGGTGGTGGGAAAAATAAGCTAACATACATATGCAGAACTAAAATAGGGCAACTTCAAATCAGCTCTAAGCTTCAAAATTAGAAAGCCTGATTAGTAAAACCAGTATACCCAATATTAGAAAAAGCATGGATCTAGCAGCTTTCAGAAAGAGAGCTACAACTGTGAACACAATTGTATGTGCTACTTGTACAATACATAGGCTGCCTCTATGCTAGTAAATGGTCATGTTCAGCCATGCTCAGATGTGGTCCCAAACATTGGGAGCACACCTGTATAGTCACTGGAAAATGAGGTCCGAGTTTCATGACAGACTCGGAATGAGTCTGTCCCACAATGTTCTTCACAGGAAGGAAAAGAACACTGAAACTTTCTATTCTTGCACTTTCTTGTGTTATGTCAATTTTGAGGCTTCCATACAGTCAGGAATAACTCAGACTTCAGCCTAAAACGCTGATGGAAATAATCCTTAAATGATTCAACAGTCTGGATTTGATTTCTCTTTAATTCACATTTTATTTTCTTTTTGGTTTTGGTAGCTTGTTCAGCATGTAATAAAAACATGGAAATATTAAAGGATCTCTGCATTTCTAATTGCACTGGCATTCAATTCTGCCTGTGATCTGATCCTCTCTTGCTGCTGCTATAGCCTGAACATCTTCTAGCTTGGCAGCTTTCCCTACATGTCAGAATACTACTGCTGACCACAAATCTTTTCCATCATGCAATATAAACATTAGATTTTTTTTAATCTCTCTATTGCCTTCTTTTCTCCTGATGCATCAGATATCAGCTTTCCCTCACTACTTGGAGTATGAGAGGTAATAATCTTATTTCTTTATCTCAAGTGTAATTTCACAATACAAGTGTAAACTCTTCACAGTCCTATCATCTTTTTTACTCCTTAGTCCCTTCCTGGTCTGAACGGCTGTCAAGCTGCTGTCATATACCTGGAATCCTCATCCATCAAGTCCAACCACCCTTTCAAGTATCATCTTAAAGACTGTAGACCAAGCAACACCTTTTCTCTTTCACATTCATCAACAATCCTGATGCCCTGTATTATTCATGTGCCTGTTTTATTGAGAACTCAATCTTTCTCAAGGAAGACAAGTCTTATGTACAACCCAAGGAGCTTAGAGGCAACTGAACCTGTCCCCAAAGGCAAGATTCTTTTAATTTTTTTTTTTTTTAAACAATGCTATTATTGTATTTCCACTCTCAGTCCAGGGAGAGTAAATATTATGATGTTGTTTTTTTTCACGTGGACCAAACCTTACAAAGGCGAACAATACAAAGTGGGGAACCTGGCTCAGTGAAGTTGTGTCAGTAATGTTTTGTGGGAGACAGTTTAAATAAGCACATTTTACAACTTTTGAGCTCTCCTGCTACTGTATGTAGGATTAATGCCCTTCTCGAGGAAAAGGAAAGGACATTACAGAAGGCCAAACTGAAACAAACATTTTGAGATATTAAGCCTTCTGTGGATGCAAATCTGAAGAAATCTGAAGAATCAAACAGCTAGATTTAACTTATCAAGTAGTTACAGAGCAAAATGCTTTGACATCCTGAGAGTAGCTCTTGTGGGCATTTGAATGCCTCAGAATTTCCTTTCTGAAATTCTCAGCCTTGGTGAAACAGGCAAGTTTGCCAAGAGCTCGCTACAATATTCAGAGAAGATATCAACCTCATTGCTCGTGCCTAGGTGCAGATTTTCCCTAATTCTAGTTTTGGAAGACACAGTCTTTCTCTAGAATTGCTACAGTTTATTCTTGATGCTACAATAGATGTGGTTTTTACTGGTAATGTCATAGAATGATAGAATCTTTGGGTTAAAGGGGACCCTCAAAGGTCACCTAGTCCAACCTCCCTGCAGCGAGCAGGGACATCATCAACTAGATCAGGTTGCTCAGAGCCTTGTTCAATCTGTCTTTGAATTCTTCCAGGGATGTGGCATCTACCACCTCTCTGGGCAACCTGTGCCAGTGTTTTACCACCCTTGTTGTGAAAAATTTCTTCCTTATATCTAGTCTAAATTTGCCCTCTTTCAGTTTAAAACCATTACCCCTTGTCCTGTTGCAACAGGCCCTGCTAAAAAGCCTGTCCCCATCTTTCTTATGAGCCCCCTTTAAGGACTGGCAGCCTGCAATAAGGTCTCCCTGGAGCCTTCTTTTCTCCAGGCTGAACCACCCCAACTCTCTCTGCCTTTCTCTGTAGGAGAGGTGTTCCATCTCTCTGATCATCTTTGTGGCCCTCCTCTGGGCCCACTCCAACAGGTCCATGTCTTTCCTGTGCAGAGGGCTCCAGAGCTGGACGCAAGACTCCAACTGGGGTCTCGCCAGAGCAGAGGGGCGGAATTGCCTCCCTCGACCTGCTGGCCACGCTGCTTTCGATGCAGTCCAGGACATAGTTGGCCTTCTGGGCTGCGAGCGCACATTGCTGGCTCACGTCCAGCATTTCATCCACCAGTACCCCCAAGTCCTTCTCAGCAGGCTACTCTCAAGCCCTTCATCCCCCAGTCTATATTGATACCGGGGGCTGCCCCAACCCAGGTGCAAGACCCTGCACTTGGCCTTGTTGAACCTCATGAGGTTCACACAGGCCCACTAATCAAGCTTGTCCAGATCCCTCTGGATGGCATCCCATCCCTCAGGTGTGTCAACCGCACCACTCAGTTTGGTGTCATCTGCAAACTTGCTGAGGGTGCACTCGATCCCACTGTCTATGTCACTGATGAAGGTATTAAAGAGTACTGGTCCCAGTACAGACCCCTGAGGGACACTGCTCGTCACCGATCTCCATCTGGACATTGAGCCATTGACTCTCTGGGTGCGACTGTCCAACCAATTCCTCATTGACCCAACAGTCCACCCATCAAATCCATATCTTCAATTTAGAGAGAAGGATGTTGTGGGGGACCATATCAAAGGCTGATCGAAGTCCAGGTAGATGATATCCATAGCTCTTCCCGTGTCCACTGATGTGGTCACTCCATCACAGAGTCATTTTTGTGTTGAAATCTAGGTACCATCAATATAATTTCAACAACAAGATCAAAAGAATACAAAATTCACAACTAACAAAACTGACACTTGCTGATCCCCTCATGAACACCAGCATCTTCATTGCCTGAAGCAGCACTTCCAGTTAATTGCTCTGTCACGCAGCTTTTACACTCACATAGACAGATCCACACCCTGTCTTTGTTGTTACACATTAATCACTTTCACAGCACAAGTTGCTATTCCACCCCAACCTCCTGAGCTGCATGGTAGAAGGAAACAGAAGGAAAAGAAGCTTGAGAGCGAGCAGATCAGACCAGAGCTCAACATCTATCTGAAAATTCAGTTTTCTTCTCAGATTTTCCCAACTGCATGCTTTCAGCTATAGAAATCACAGATGTTATTACAGGCTAAGTTTCCTGCAGTATCTCAAATGCATGACAAGTTTTGAGAGAAAAATTACAACTCAAATTATTTCAAATCACCAGGTTATTCCTGGAGCTGCCTGGTTGCAAAGCAGGCTCTACCTCTAAGACCCAGGACAACAGGGTGCAAATAATTATTTATGTTGTGGAATGCAGCCAAAGAAATATGGGTTGCAGTAGCTCCAGGGATAGAAAGGAAAAAGAAAAAATAAGGGGGGGGTGTGTGCATGCAGCTGCAGCAGCAAAATGATGCTTTCAACAGGAATGTAAAAACTGTAACATATTTGGGAAAATACCAAATTCTATCATATTGAAAAAGTAAAGCCTGAGGATATTGTCTGTGATATTCAGAGTTATTATTTCAGACTTCCACAAATGCAAAAAGGCTTTTTTTTTCCAGTTCATACCCAATTTATATTTTTAAGACAGACCAGAAATATCTATGCATGTATACATATTTGTGTGCATATATATAGACACATACATATTAAATATATTTGAAGATATAGGTATGTATATATTTAGGGAAATATGTTTAGTGAAATTTCTGTTTCCAAAATTCAATGAAACCTATAGCCTAAGGTTCCTACAGTTAAGGAACCACAAAACATACAGGGTCCTGCATACATACACACTAAAGAATTTTTGCTATCTTAGGATGTATGGCCTAAATTCCTGCACTAAAGAACAAAAAATTAAAGAAACCACAGAATTCATATTTCAGCTGCTTGAACTAAAGACAGGCTTTAAAATGACACAGCCCAGGCAGCTGTATATTCCTTTCTCCAGCTTAACACAACACTAGCATGTTGTGGGCAATAATGCAGCAAGACACTGCCTCAAACTTGCCAATTCCTCTGTTACCAAGACAGTCATCTGGCTAATATGTTATTCATTTGTTGACTTCAGGGAGAATTAGTTCAGTTGTCAAGTGTGGCAAAATTATTTCCTGACAGGGACAAAGCAAATGCAGTCAAAACAGAGAAAGAGTTAAAGAGTCCCGGGGAAGCACAAGCTCACTGGACTGCAAGGCTGAAAAAGGGCAGAAAGATTTAAACAAAAAAGGCTGGTATACATACCCCTGCAATATCTTATTTACATTCTGAGAGCTTACTTATGTTATTAAAGCACTGCAGTATTGAACATGGCACTGAGGGATACACTGTGCTAAAGAAAGGGGAGTTTTTCTTGGACTTTTTTTTTTTGCAATTTGATTTTGTCAGAATACCTACAACAAACAATAGATTGATTCTTATCCATCAGTTGCTGAAAGGGTGTCTTCATGAACATACAATCACAGACAAAAGTAACTTGCCTATACTGCCTAGGAAGTATAAAAGGTGGGATTTCAAACCAGGTCTTTTTTTTCTAACTGTTCCCTAAAATGTCCTTTTCCTTGTATTGTAGTCTTCTGGTTTATGCATCACTAAGAGCTGAGCACAGTGGCCTTAGCTACAGCTTCGCTCTCACAATTACTATTGCTTAGGTAGAATTCAAGTTATCTCTGTTAGTACTACTAAGTCAGAAGCTGTCTTTAGAAATTCAAAGTTACTTACAGGGATTAGTTTTATTTGGGAAAATAGAGAAATTGATGGAAGCAGAAAAATAAATAGGACATAATAATTATTATTATTTATGTGGTAATAAATTATAACATTTAAATATAAAATGCTTCATAACACTTAAATAAAACACACTGTAGCAAATTCTACCATGGATGCATACATTTCACTGGATTAAGTCCAAAAACATGTGATTTACACAAATTAAGATATACTAAAGGTACACAGTTAAAAATAAAGAGCACTGTATAATTGCTTTGTACGTCTAAGAACTCCAAAGTAAACCTTTACCCAAGAACATGAATGTGGATTAGCACTTATTCAGAAATAGTGGTGTGAATCTATAAAGAGGGTTTAGGGTTTTTTGGGTGTTTTTTTTTTTCCACATTCCTCTACCTTAAGCAGGAAAATTACTAAAATTAGGTGATCATAACCAGTCAATATTAGGAAGAACATACTTACAGAGCAGCTGGAGACATCAACAGACAAAACCCCTTTTTGGTAAATATTATAACATCTTTCATTTTATGGTATTTAAATTGGCTGAGGAAAGCTGAGTTCTCACTTGCCTTTAAGCAATATAAACCAGAAAGCAAGTTCATCCTTCTCTACTTTTTTTCTCCCAGCCTTCTCAGCTGTCTTGAATCACTTCCTTAAGCATAAATGCCAGCAGGGGCCATTAGGTCACCTGTGTATCACAGGCCAGTAAATTTAACCTAGACGTTCCCTAAATTAGTCTGGCTTTACCCACCTGAACCTGAGATTTAGTCAAATTTGACAGTGTACCACAACTAAGGAATGGGAACCACCAAGTTCTTATACCCAAGACAGCTGCATGAGTGGATGCTGGTTAGGTGAGATTTACAGAGAGAGTCCAGCTGGCAAAACACCTCCCATAGTGAAGGGAAAGGCAAATATAGGCAAGCCCCCTACCACTCTCACCTGGAGCAAAGCCCAAATCTTGTGACTTCCCAAGCCCAGATCTTGTGACTAGGTCACCCAAGTAGATTTTTATACACACAAAATAATCTTGGAGCAACTTTTCCCTCCAAGTTTCTCTCCTATCTCTTCTTGAGGGCTGAAGATAAGCCATAATAAATAAAAAAAACCTAGCAAGCAAACAAAAAATAATACAACTGCCCAGTTATGTTTGAGGGGAAGAAGGAAGAAATTCCTTCCTGACTGTGCAGGAAACCTCCTTCAGCTCTAAAATGTAATACTAGCCTATAGCTATTGTCTTCACGTGTCATGAATGTACCAAGCATCATGTGCCATTTTTACTCTCCCCAATACCCAGGAAGAAAGCGGGAGATGCTGATAATTCAAGAAGTCCCAAATTTCCAGGCCAGAAAGGGTTACTGCAATCTTTTAGCATGACACACAATGCATATACGCTCATGCATAGCGCACACAGATTTTTCCTTCAGCCAGATTAAAGCTTTGCTTTGAAAGCTTGGGATTGAGAGATACAAAACCACCATGAGTTTCTCAGATCTCACTTTCCCAGGTCAGCCATTCTGGTATTTAAATTGCACTCACAGCTAGAAAGTTGTACCTTATGTCGAGGCTGGAGTTGTCTAATTTAAACTTCCAGCACTTACCAGAAAGACTTTATCATGAATACTTAAACACTGGGTATGGGAACATGAATGAGTTATCATAGGACAACGTCAGGTGTTCACTTCTTTATTAATAACTGCTCTTATCCCATGGAAAATGTGAGGCAGCTTACTCTCAGGGAGAAGAATGTCAAGTCATCCGTGGCAACACTCTTTCCCTGTGCACACTCTGTTGTCTTCCCATTCACATATCACAGGAAGGTCTCAAGAAGTAGCTTGTCCTATTTTCCATGTGCCTATTCCCATCAGATGATCCAAATTCCACTAAGCTACAGTACCATATCATATTCCCCTATGTATTCAAGCATGCCAACATCCTCCTGTTGCTCATGTAGGTTTCTAACATCAGTACAGAGGCAATGAAAAATACATTCTTTACATGCACCTTTGTGCCAAATTAAATGATATAATGAATGCGAGAAGATTTTCAAGGAGTTGCTATGTCAGGGGTGAGGATGTGCTGAGAATTTGAAACTGATGCAAGATATGAAAAAGAAAATTCATAAAGTAGTAAGCACTGGAAGGTCACTTTGACCCCATTTTCCATTTTCTTGCAGGACATCAGACACAGTCCGTGTTTGGGAGTGCAGAGATAGTGCTTGTTGATAACTTCATAATTTCTGTAGCCTACAACTCAATTTTCACAGCTGCATTACAAGCACAGAAACAAACAGTGATCTTAGAAGCTGTTTTAAAGGATATTTTTATCAAAGATTCTTTCATTCTCTTCCCCACTGCTGAAATTAAACATCACCTGAAATCCACAGAACGTCCTTGTACAGGTTTCTTCCCAAATTCTATTGCAAGTCTCACTGGTAACTTAATACATTGCTTCTAGTTCCCAGTTTTCCTCAAAGACTTGTTTTTCAGTTAATTTTTTCCTCGATGAATGCATCAAGAACATCATTATTTCATTGTTTTTAATGAGATGTTCTCACAGGCGCTAATCACTTCAAAAAAAGTCAGCACACTGATTTTGCATATTGTCTTCTATAGGTTTGGTATCTACAGCCTGATGGCCCAAAGGTCGTCCATGTAGTCTCCTGGAGATGCAAATTCCCCTCATGAAGACTCCTCTCCCTTTTGCACTATACCATAAGTAGCCATACAGGATCTTGCATTCAACTACAAGAAGGGCAGGGCTTTATTTGGATTTTTTTCTTTTTTACAACAGCCCCTTTGTTCTGTTGTAAACTTGTACCTAATTGAGAAACTGACAAAAAATCAAGTCCTTACCTCCTTCAGAGTTTTCTCTTCCTCCTCTCGAATAGTAAGCATTCAAGTCAAAAGATCAAAAAGTCTCCCGAGTTTTATGTGGTTCTTTTTGGACTCACTAAAACCAATTATAATCCAAGACATTCTGTAGTGCCAGGCCTCTTTCTGGCAATTTTTTTTGAAAGCAGAACCCTTTAGAAGTCACTGTCCTCAAAATCCTCTCTTGGAGCAGGTAACAGTGTTACCTTTCTGGATCTTGCAAACATATATGTGTGCATTTCAACTAGGACAAGCAAATAAACTTGAAACCCATGCATTTTACAGATTGTTCTGATTCATCACAGGTATCCAAGTGGGAAATAATATGGAATAATGTATGGACTACCTCCTCCATGATCCCTCAGAGATGGATCAGTACAAACAGAATTTCACTGCCTTTTTCCCCAGACAAACAGAGGAAACATTTGAGACAGTTATAAAGCCAAAGCAAAATTTATTGCTGAGTGGAAGAAATAAGGAGGCGAAAACATAGGACAAAGATGAATTTCAGGCAAGATTTAAAATAAATGAAAGCAGAAGAATACTACTTTTCACCACTTAGACTCATTTAAGAATCCCTGTATTTTATTAGGTACTGAATTAGACAAACCCTGCAGTAAAAAACCAAAATGTGCTGGTTTGAATTTTCTGCAGTCACGGTGCAGTGAAAACAGTAACAAAAGTGTTTTAGTTGTCTAGCCATTGTAAAAACATACTGATTTTCCAGTATCAGCTGATCATAAAATTACATATCTTCAGTGTCAAGTTCTGCATGCTGGAACAGCGGTTAACCACATCGAAGCCAACTGCAAAATGCTGCTGATGTCCTAAGGAAAGAGTTGGTGAATCACAGGGCTACACCAAAGTAAATGGACAAACCTCAACATGTTCGGTCTGTGCTTTGCAAAAGGACTGATGAATTATTCTTTGCTTGTCATATCACACTGCCCTTTTACAGGCATGAAAGCTGCCGGGACCTCTTCCAGAGAGGAAACCCCTGGCAGCTGCTGACTGCTGGTGAAACGGACTACTGGTGTCCCTTGTGAAGCCACTGTGGGGGCTGACTCATCCGCAACTTCTTTTTGCTTCTCTCATCTGAATGGTCCCTGGCTGATCCATTTCTATAGAGCAAGGCTCTCTGTCATATTCTTTGGTCCTACTCTATTTTAACCATATTTTAGGATTTACTCAGGTAAACCTGTGGATACATAGATATGGAAAGATTTGGAAAAAGTGAAAATGCCACAAGAACTACTCAATTTCACACACACCCCACCACCCTCAATGGTTCCCAGTGAAAGCGCTGTAATGAGAGGACTGTAACAGCAATCATTGTTCCCTGTGTCACAGAGACTGAGTATGCCCGGGGCAGAAAGGAAGAGGGAAAACACTGAAAACAGAGATTAATTTTGTTCTTAAAAATGCCTTCCACATATAACTACCTTGTGCAGAAGCCTTTCAGTTTTGGGTGTAAAACTCATAATGTTGGCTCAACAAAATGTACAGCAATTGGACTTCACCTGGCGGTTTCCTCCGCCGAGTCTTTTCCTCACACAGCCCACCTAAAAACCGCTTTTCCATACAGCTTAATATCCCCCGCCTTGCAAAACGCGCTTCCTCGGGTCCATCTTCTTAAATACGAATTTAAACGCCCCGCTCCCCATTTTTAAACCACCCCACCTCCTCCCGGTACGGGGGCTGCGGGGAGGCAGCCTCGGCGGGGCCTGGGCCTCTGCAGCAACTTAGACGAGGCGGCTGCCGGCTGCCCAGCGACGGCGGACCCGGGGCGCAGTCCCCTCGGCGTCCGTGGCCCCACCGCCGGCCCCGGTCCCCAGCCCCGCTTTCCTTCCCCGCGGCCGAGACGGCCCGCCTTCCACAAAACATTCAGGGACGGGCAGCATCGCCGAAAATCCCCTCCTGCCGCCCCGTAGGTATAAAACCTTCAACCCCTTCTCCGCGGAGGACCTGGGCGGGCGTGGGGCGGCGGGAAAAGACAGAGGAACGGCCTCAGGCGCCCACAGCGCGAGCAGTGTTTTGGGGGGGGGGGGAGGGGGGAGGGAGGGAATTGCAGCGCCGCGCGCTCCTGACAGCCGTTACTAACGGTCAGACCGGCGCCCCTCGCTCCCTCACCGCCATGCCGCCCCCAGCCCAGCGGGCGGCCCCACCCCCGGCCCCTCTAACAAAAGAGGCCCGGGGCCGAGACCGGGGCGAGAGGTCCCGCTGCTCGCCGGGACCCGCCCACTCAACTCCCTCCTTCCCGGCTGGGGGCGCTACCGCCAGCCCCGCACCGCCTCCTCCCTCCCTCTGTGGCTGCCCGCCCCTCCCCGGCGGCGGCAGGGTGCCGCCGGGCGGGCGGGGTGTCTCCCAGGCGGCCTTGCCCGGATGTGCTACCCTGACTCATAGCCGCGCCGCACGCAGGCTCCGCGTCGCTGCAGCGCTTGCCTGCCCTACTCCACGCACACGCCTCCCGCGCCTCCCTCCGCGCCAGCGGAGAGGCGGCGGTGGCTGCAGCAGCAGCAGTAGTAGAGGAAGGAGGAGGCCGCGGCGGCATCATGGGTAAGTCGCCCCAGCTCCGCACTATGCAGCCCCCTGCCGCCGCCCTTCTGCCCCCGGAGACCGCTCTCCGGCGGACGGGGAGAGGCGACTGGTGCAACTTCCTCGTCGGTCGCCTTCCTCCCCTCCGCGCCTCATCCCGGGAGGAGGGCCGGGGCGGCCGCGGGGCTCCGCCGAGCCCCCCCCACTCGCCGGCGCTGCCGTGGCCGCTGCCCGGCCCTTGCCCCTGCGGCGGAAAGTTTCCGCGTCTCCCGCGCTGCTGCCGGGCGGCCCCGCCTGCCGGCTCTCTCCCAGCCCGGCGCCTGGCTGGGCAGCCTCGTGGTGCTCCCCGCACGGCACTCGCCGTCCTGGGTCTGAATTCAGGCGGGTTAGAGGAAAGAGAAATTCCCCCGAGTGCGAAGGGAGGTTCGGAGCAAGGAGTTATATAAGGCACCCCCAGGACGCTTTCCCAGTTACTGTTTGCGTAATGGAGACAGTTGGGGTAATACGTTTAGGAGATTAGTTTATAATCTCCGTTTGTTGTTTGTGGAAGGCACAAGGATCCTCGTATTTTTCCGGCTTTTAGAAAGAGCATTACTCATGGCAACAAATGCAGCCATATTACCTCTGCCTTTTTTATTTTAAGATTGTAAATTAACTAGTTTCACAGTTATGGCCACTTGCATGAAGCTTCCAACAAATACCACTAGGAAGTATAGTATTTGATTTTTCTTTCCAAAGTGCTCAGCCAATTTCTCTTGCCTTCTTCACCTCTTCCTCTGGGACAAACTACAGCTCTCCTGGTATTAAACAGCTATCGTAAAATGGATTTTCCAGAAATCTGGCTGTAACATAGATCGCAGAGATGGATAAGGAGTGCCCCACCTTGAGCTGTCAAAGACCCAGCCAGCCTGCCAAATGTTATGGTGGGATCTAGGTTGCAGATCCGGACAGCAAGGAGCTGTAGTTCGCAACCAGGGTAAGGAGGTGGCAGTTCCTGAACTCGGCTCAGGGGTTTGACATCTGTGCTTCCTGTGGCTTTAGGTAAACTAGTAGTTTCTGTGCAGATCATGCACATCTTTGACTTTTTAACTAGAAGTTTCCATGGCAAGAAGCAGTTGTAGTGCCTCAGTTTTTCTGATTGTGAAATGAGGATAAATACTTACTTACCTCCTTTAAAGTAATGGAGAACCTTTGGTGAATGTTTCAGATTAGAAGATGCCAGGGACAGGTATGAGGAATAACTATCAGATTTTATCAGGATTGGGTAAAACTATAATGATGTAGTGAAGGTCTCTCTTTTCGTGTAGGTGGAAAAGATAAGACGCCAGGATTTAGTTTGCACGTTTCCTGTCTCCATTCACAAAGGGAGACTATTAATCTCATCATTCTGGTCAAAATCTAGTTGTAGCTAACTGTTTTGGGTTCCAAAAATAAGAACCTCAGGACATCAGCTAAAAGCTGTTCAGAAAAGCTGGTGCTGAATGAGCATAGCACTCCTGTCTAAATAAGACCACACTTCACTTGCAGGCAAGTTTGTAAACAGTTTGAGAATATGCTACAGCTTGCTGCACAAGTAAAAGTAGTTATAATTATTTTTGGGAAGAATGAAATAATTTTCCTGTAGAATCTACCAGCACCTGTCCATCATTGCCCTGAGAGATTGCTTGTGAAAATACAGAGGAACTTTTTCCCTTCCTCGCTTCTTCACATACCAGGGGCCTGATTCCACTATCTTGGAAATCAAGACAAACTTACCTTAAAATCAAGGCAAACTCTAAGTAGCTGCTGAAGCAGATCTTCTTGCTCCAAGGAGTGAGTGGCAAAGGCAGAGATTGGTTTCACCTTGGCTAGCAAGTAATAATGACTTTCCATGTTAAAGATCTATGTTTAAGCTCATACAATCAGTGCACTACCTTCCTTCATTCGGCTTATAGTATTCTTTTTGGTAATGCATTTTATAAAAGCTGAAAATCCTTATAATTAAATGAAGGATGAATTTGTTCTTCCTATAGCTTGTGTATCATTCCATAAATCATGCTCAACAAACAAGCATTTGTGGCAGAGACTGCAGTAATATCTTACAGTTAAACATATGGTCTATTCTGTATTTATGAAGGTTGGTATGGTATTGGCTGTTTTGTATACTAATGATACAAAATGGAAGCCCAAGAAGGTATATTCTAGCTCTAATAAAAAAATTTCTGTCATTGAAAAGACTTACTATGTATACATGGATCTGCATTATCTTTACTGTGTAGAAATATCTCTGCTGCCACTCTGGTTCCACGTGGTATTCTCCTTCTGAAGACATTCTCATGGCAGTTGTTTCCTCCTAGAGGATAGTGATTTCCTCTCATTAATATCAGTTCTTTCCAAAATCATCATTTTTGTTGCTTGCATTTATACTTTTTAAAGTTGTGTCTGAGTACAATTTAAACAATATTCAACTTTTGGCCTCAAGAGGCAAGTTGCCTTAAAGTACTCTTGGCAGTAGAGCACTTTGAATACTTGAGATGACGTGCACCACCAGTACTTTACTTCTGTATTTATAAGAACAATTACAGGTTTTTGCTTTTCAGTTACTAATGTAATGCTTCAGTTTCACAATGAATGGCCCCTTTCCCCGGTCAGTTCTTGTTTTTAATGTCAAAAAACACAACTGGTAAACTTGTGCAAACACACTGTATCCAAGAAAATGTGTTTTAGAGCAGTGGCCTGTGGCGGTTATAAGCAGGCTGCAGTTATTCCACAGATATAAATTAATACAATAAAAATCAGGAACTTGGTTGCATGTTGACCACTCAACCAGTAATCCATTCCCCCCCCCCCCCAAGATGGAGAAACACCATGTATGAGAACTTGTATGCAGAATACAAATACAGATCACAGTCTTTTTTATGGCACATACCAGTTTGAAGTGTCGATGGTATGGTCTGTAACAATGAAAGCTCATAAAAATATTCTTCCATTTTGAGAGTACTGGTTTGTTGGCAGAAAATGGAAGGCAGCCTCTCCTCTGATGAAGCTTAATAGATACTTAGGTGCTTAGTTGGGCAACAAACTGAGAGCGCAACCTGCTAGACTCTTTTTACAATACCTACCAGTAATAGCACGATGACAAGATCTATAACGTACACAGGCTGTAACGTAGATGGATTTAAGTACTGTCTATTTAGCTACTGTTGTCAGAACAAAGATTCGTATTGCCCCTCTCCTCCCAGTATACTCCATTTTCTCCCACCATCTCCCTGGAGAATTACCACTTACAACTATGTATCAAGTTTTGGGGTCAGCCTGGTGGTTGTCAAACACCAAATGCAAACTGAACCACAGATCAGGGTGTAACAGGCCAGTGCCTGTCTTCAGGACGCTGGTTCATGAAATAAAGCAGGCGAGAGGGTGTGCAGCTTCAGGCATGGCTGTGTGCAATATTGCTTTTGGGAAGATAGGATTAAACCGGCCTGCTTTTTATTAGAAAATGTAATCGGGAGCTTCAGACAGGAGAGGAATGAAAGATAATGAAAAAAAGTCTTCCATTTTGAGAAGTCTTTTGCTAGTTTTCTCACAGGAGATGCAAGTCAGCCTAATAAACTGCTTGGAAGAGAGATGTATCAATTGCACAAAAAGATAATTTTTAATTCTTTTAATGTTTTTGCTAAAACAATGAGACTTCTAACTCCACTAGCATACAAGTTCTACTCAGCCGGAATACACCAATTTAAGCCAGTATAAAATGTTACATTAGCATTCCCTGAAAATGAGACTGATTTTGGTAAAAGTTTTGTCTTTAAAACACAAACACGGAGGAAGCTGCTTTTAGACTGCATCTCTTGCTTCAGTAATGTTCCTCGAAGTGTGCTTCTGAAGCAGCCAGAGAGGTTAGGTTAGTTCTGACTGACCTTCCTTAATGAATAACTGTTCCTGTGTTCAGGCCAATATTTGTGATCTTTTGTTATTATGTGAGACTGAAACCAACCAATTTTATCTTTAGCTTTAGGTTAAAGGCTTCATTCACAAGTGTGTTTCCTGAGAACAGAATATTCAGAGGTAGTTTCAGAAGTCTGTAAGGAATATCTGGCTTTCTGTAGCGTCAAAATAAAAATGGAAAAAGAAAGGGCAAAACAACAGCTGAAACGTGAAGGAAACAAAGCAGTAGTAATGGAAATGAGAAAGCTACCAAGACAAGAGACAAGAATAGAAGGGAACAAAAGTCCCTTAAGGGAAATGAGCGGAGGGAGAGAAATATTAGAAGCAGAGGAAGGATGGGGTTAATAAGTGGATGAATGGAACAGCAGAGGACAGAAATAGGAAAAAGAATTTAGGAGCTCTACTCTGCCTACCCACCGACTCCCCCTCCTCCCAGAAAAAAAAAGTTAAGAAAATAGTTGGAGTATGAATGGAAAAAAAATCAGATAATTTTTACCCTCCTTTTTGTAGTACCGTTTGGCAGCTGCTGACAGTCCTTGAGAAGACTCATTATAATTTTCCATCTTCCTCAAGTAAAGCTGATGTATTTCTGGAAGTTCTGAGAATTTAATTATTTATAAATATATATTAAAAAAAAAAGATTAACATAAACTAGCATTTGCTCAATAAAAGAGAGAACAATGTCATCACCATTTGACAGGAGAGAAAGATATGAAGATTCTTCTATGGCATCTGTCAAGGAAGTTGGTTGTTATCCCTTCTTAACTGTGTTGCAGGATGCAGTTCATGTCTTAGGATGACAAAGGGACATTAAACAGTGACCCAGTTACTTACGTAAGAGAAAACCCACTTTCCACTGTTGACTAGTCCACCTCGGTCTGTTCAGATGCTGTACGTTCAAGAAAACAAGCATCCCTGCTGTCTTGATACTGTTGGAGGCATTATGTTTAATGTTTCCAGGTTAAAATAGATTAGGAACTACAGCTAAATGTCTGGAAATTAGGAGTCTTAAAATGTTGATGTGTGTTCTCCAGCTAGTGGAGAATTTTTTTAATGACAGTTTGAATTTTAATTAGGCAAGGAGCTTTTCCTAGTAAGGGATTTTGTCCTTGCAGTGAAAGCTGCTACTTATAATCTCCTAGGGCCTCTTTTTGTTAAATATGGTCTAGAAGATTGTTTCTATTTACAATTTTCGTATAATGGCAACCAAATGAAATTTGTCTGGGTAGAATAAAATGATAGTTAAAAACCACGGACTTCTGAATGTTGAAGTTCCTTTTAGTGCAAAAAATAGCTGATGTGTATTAGAATTTATGTGCGCTCCAGATATGCCCAATAGAATTTATAAACTCTCTGAAACAGTGGCTGTGGTTCAAGGAACCTCAAAGCTGAGCACGCAGCCTGGTGACGTTTGTTCAGCCTGAGAGTTGTGCACTTCTATCTTAGGGAGCTTTCAAGTTGTCCAGAAATCCTGGTGATCTCATACTGTTCTTAAGCTGTAGTTCATGTAGATTACAAAGTTGACAGATGCTCAGAAGAATTTGTTAAATCTATAAACCAGATAACTGCTGTTCATTTAACTCCAGATGAGAGGACAGAATTCAGTGCAGGATGCTTTGGGACCTGCAAATAAATACAGCCTACCTTAACTGTACCCGTATAAGTGTGCACTGGCAAGGCATGTGTCTTAGAAATACCTCTGACTTGAAGCACTTTCAGATACATCTTCACAAATTCTGATAAGAAATGTCAGGGAATAAATGTGTGTGTCTGAAGTAACTGGAGTTCAAAATGTGCGTAAATTGAGACAATATAGATGCCTGTACAAAGCTGTGTTAAAATTTGCAGTTTAAAATAAATGAAGTGTTTTCCTTTCATACCTGTTATAAAAATCACATTTACACATTTAAAAATCAGGAAAAATTAAAAAAAAAAATCACACTTTGCAAAGGAAAGATTTCAAGTGATACATTTCAATATTAGGTCCCATTTTCCTCATATTTCACAACTCTTACAAGCTTACTGCTTCATAGTGGTGTATTATAGGACAATGTGGGGCATAAGTAAATATGAAAATACATACGTTTTAATAAAACACTGAGCTATTTCTTGTGTTAATGATAGCTCAGGGACATGAAAGTCAGTCAGTGTTGTTGAAATTCAGTAGTTGGTTCCATCCACTGATACTTGCCAACCTGATGGACACAATAATTTTGAAGAAATATGCAAAATTTGTGTATAATTTTTATTTTAATTTTTTGTTAACCCTTCCTATCAGTTGACTCAAATTTGACAAGTCCTTTCAGTATGTGATAAAATCCAGTTAGACAGATGTTTAAATTCACATGGTCAATAGCACCCTTCCTTTCAGGCTTACTGCCTGTGATCTGCAAATGTACTTGGGAGTAAGACTGGACAGAGGGTAATATGGAAATTACAAGAGAGATGGAGACTGAGTGAGAAGACTGAGATTTGTGGAGGAGAGCAGCTAAGCAGTACAGGATGGAGAATATGATGAGGATAGATGAGGCTACCAGTGAGCCTGCGAGGAGCAGGCCTGCATTTGGGAGACCTGTAGAAGTGACAGCTAGGCATCTCCTGGTATTCTTGACTTTACATATCCACTGTCAGCCGCCTGTGCAATTTTGTGACCTTCTTGATACACTAATATGGGAGCATCAGGGCACAAAACCTGCAGTTGAAAACCCTATCCTTATTTGCAGTCTTTGCCTTTCAGTAAATGTCTTTACTGCTAGAACACACCAGTTCAAAAAACCTTCCAGATGTAACACAATACTCATCCTTCTCTTATCCTAGCTTCCATACAGTAGAGGTCTACAGTTGGAAGAAAACTCCCTCATACCCAGCACTTCCCAAACTCTATTCTACTCCATTTGCCCTTAATTATACCCAGACTGCAATCGAAAATTGCATTGAACCATGTGGATTAATTCTGTGACAACTTTTTGTGGCTGGAAGCTGAAAATTCTGCTAGCTTAGCTACTTAACATAAATATCAAAACCCATAAAACATGAACACCTGCCAACCTTTATGGTTTCTAGGCTAAACGGAGTGTTTGGCTGGGGAGGTCAGCGTGTTGCTGAGTGGCCTGGTCTTTGGCAGCTAGGAGCTCCTCTGGGGACCATATTTAGAAATGCTTCCTGTCTTTGCTGTTGGACATAACAGTCCAGTGACTTAAATTAATGGGACTATTTTAGCATTTCTAATGTTAAATTCAACATTACAAGTGCATGTCACTATTTACAGGACCCGTAGCATACCTGTTCCCTTCTCTAGCCTTGCTCAGTTCATTCCTGTATCGCTTCTCTATGCAGAAATCCCATCGTGCTCACAGTCGACAGCACCCAGTACCCTGCAGGCATAACTTCAGCCAGATAGCTGCTTGTGCTACATGAAGGCTTTGGAACAATTTCCTTAAATCAAAATGCTATTTTATCTGGACAGCAGGAATGAAGCATGGGAAGAGAAAAGCAGGATTGTACACATCTTTCTTATTTAAATCTTCCCTGTCCACAGAATGTTTAACTTACCCCTCCTGGGCCTCTGTAGGAACTGACTAAAGTCAGTCTTCCAAGTCTGGTGTATTTGGTAATAGCATCTTCGTATCTCTGACCTCTTCCTCAAGCAATCTTCTGATGTGCGTTCCAGAAGTCATTGGATTACTGGTCATGTTAGGACCCTGTTGTACAAATACCTAAGACAGCCCTCCTGAACTTTAGTGAGCAATTTAAGAGGAAATGTAGTGAGTGAATGTGACCTTCAAAAGGAGTGGCAGCAGCAATGAATAGTTATGAAGTATTTTCACACTTACCTTCTTTCCTTTTTTTTTTTTTCTTCTCCCCTAAGTAACTAGTTGCCATTATTTTTCCTCCTTCCTTTCCGTGCCTATGTGTTGAACTGATCAAGATGTTGGGGGGGGGGTGGGCAGGGAAGGCCAGCCGCAAGGCCAACACTGGTCTGTGAACACATTCATTGTAAAAATGGCTGGTATGATTAAATGAATTTAGAAATCCATTAATAGACTTTATGTAAATACATTTGCTCTCATCCTGCAAAACCTATTGGGCAGTCCCCTTTCTTACCTGGTTCTCCATGAAGCTCAGGGAGAATACACAGACATGCTGGCTCCTGCATATGGAATTAGGGGAAAAGCAAGGAAACGTTGGTGATTGAGGGGAAAAAGATGGAACGTGCATATGGGATTGGTGACAGGAACCAAGCAGGTTCAGAGTTGTTTGTTTGTTGTTTTTTTTTTTAAACTTTTGCAATAAAAAATTCCATCACTCGTTTACAGCAAGATAGTGCTTTAGTCAATCAAAGCTACTAATTGATACATTTACATGTAGCAGTGCCCAAATTACAGTGTGCACTTTCCAGGCAAAAAACACATTTCTCTATCTGGTGTTACAATGTACGTATTCAAGTCTTTTCTATTTTACCTAAGAATCCGTTCTTACTGATTGCACTGTCTTCCACAGCCATCCTATGCCTTCAGGCTTCTTTATTTCATTGCCCAGTTTTCTATAATGTCTACTTCCTCCAGTTGTCTGTTTTTTTCCATCTTCCCTCCCATCTGCCACTCTCCTCCGTTGATTCTGTCTTTATTAATTAAATATCTGACAGCTTCTTCCATCATCTGCCCTTTCTACTATCTTCATGAGGGACAGAATTGGAAGACTTGTGTTCCACTTTCTAATTTCAATAGCTGAAGTGATTTTTTTCTTCTCTTCAGTTAAATTTTTGCAGGGATGTTGGACTAGATTACCTTCAAAGGTCCCTTCCAACCCAAACTATGCTGTGATTCTAAATAGCAGTTATTTACAACCAGTTTAAAATCATGCTTCAGTTTTCCCTAATGTACAATAAGTGAGAATATATGAAAGAATGTATCTTGTAGGAAAGAAATTATATAGAATTGGGCCCTATTCATGTAAATGCTATTTATACAGCATTCTTGTGCCCACACTGAGTAGCACTGAAGTCACTGGGATTCTGCTTTTCTGACTCAGCTGTAGTAGAGTTTAAATTGTCCTGTTTTGCTGAAACCATGCAAAATGTTATGCATCACTCCATCCTTTCAAGACATAGTAATATTTGCTCTCCAGTTTATACAGTTGTGGGAAAAATGGCAGACATTGGACTGATTTTTTGACTGTCAGAGGCACTATTAGAACATCTTTTATTCATAGGTATGATGCTAACATGTAGCATCTGAAGGAACTTGTCAAGTGAAGAATGCACCACATCCTATGATTAAAAAAATTATGTGGTGAACTTGATATTTCTTAAAAATTGATGGAACTATATAGTTTATATAATTTGTTATATCAAAGTAGAAGCAAATTTAACATGGGGATGATCATATTAGAACATCCTCCTGTAAAAGGAATAGTAAGCACAGTGTCATAAGCTATTAATATACATGCAGTGACCTTTGTTCTATCTTGTAGCAGCACAGGGAAAAAGAAAAATTATGTTTTCAGAAACCTGTTTCAGAAACTCACTTTGTAGCCATTAGATGATGACTTTTGATGCTTGTTGATATTCCCAGAAAATGTTAGGAATCCCTCTTTGCAAGACCACTATACATCATGCTTCTAATGACATATATTTAGGAGTGTGGACACTTAGTGCTCCAAAGGCAAGAATGGTGAAGCAATTCAATACACTTTTTCAGAATGCATCTTCATCCCAGAAATCATCTGAAGTGCTTGTTTATCTTTATGAAGGCCATAACTTCTCCCTTTACGAGGAGGGTGAAGGCATTGCAGTTCTTTTTTTGGCTGTTGAGAACAAGGTAGAATTTAAGACTTCTTATACTGTCTCTAGAAGAGACTGGAAGAGTTCTCTTGTGAACCTAAAATGTGAGTTCAGTGCATATACCCAGTTCAAAACAGATGTCTGGAGCGAGAAATGCCCTAGATAATACCGCACTTCATGTTAGCAAGGGGTGGCCTGTTTTGCTTTTTCTTTTTTTTTCCTCTAAATTGATATTAAATAGGCTTTCTTATAAAAAGCAACAGCTGTGGACTACTGGATTGTTTTTAGCCTACTTGACTCTTCTGATTCTGAGCAGTTTTCTGTACTTCGGTGATCACAACAGCAAGGTGTCACTCGGAAGGCGGGATACTTCAGCAACTATTTAAACTAAACTGCTTTCTTTTCTAAAATTAGAAATGGTCATCAACAAAACAGCATTTTTGGCTGTACATAAAGAACTTGCTGGGTTTTTTGAAAGCTGGTTAATAGGCACATTTTACAAAATTACTTAATCTTTGGCAGGTTTTTTGAAACCTTTTCTGTTTGACCCTTTTTATGTCTTAAAAAATAGATAAGCCTATTAATTTTTTTCCCCATTACCAGAAATTTATTTCTTACAGTAAGAAATATGTTGAGGAGCCTGCTTGCGGATTAAGATTAGACTATGTTTGGGCAGGAATGATGTAACTCTGAGATGAAGGATTAGATATCAAACTTGACAATTCAGGAATTCTTGCAACCTCCTGATTTTTTCCCTTCTTTCTTCTCCCCAGACTCATGTGGAGAGTGAGTGCAAAAGCAGCCATTGTAACAAAACAGGTCTATCCTGATTTTGGTCACAATTTGGAATTAAAATATTTTTGTTTTAACAATTTTTGGTTTAACACTTAATTGCTCTCAAAGAATGATCAGAATAAGTTTTTGATTGCCATTATAGTTACTGTGGCGATCAAAAACTTACTCTAATTCTGGTGTTACAATTGAAATTGTATTACAATAAATACAGATACTGCATTTATATAACTGTAAAAGATTCTGTACTTCTTAGGCTTTGATCATGTAGCATGTTATTTTTTAACACCTTCAGAGGGTCAGTTCAAGTTTAGAAGCCAAATTCTGCTTGTTTACATGAACATACTGTTCTGCTCTGTATTTGTGGAACTAATTTGTCCCCAGGACTCAGCATATCATTTGAATCTTTTCATTTTAGAGGTTTCTGCTGCTTCCTCCAATACAATCCAAGGGTAATGTAAAACCATCAGACAAAGTCTGGTTGCTTTGACATGAAAGATTTGTATGCTCAACACAGAGCTTATAAAGAGGTATTAATTTAATGAAAGTAAAACTTTTTTTCAGTGCTGAGACATGACTTCTTTTAAATTGAATACAGCAAATTCCATTGAATGACAGGTTTAAGTGTGTGTTGTAGTTTTAAATGACACTGTATTGCAGTGCTTTAAGTGACCTGCTTGCAGAGCATTTAGAAAAGGTAATCTGTTCAAACCAGCTTTGCTGCTGAAGCCTCCGTGTAGTCGCATTATGGCCTCAGTTCCCAATTGCCCTGTATTATGCATAAAGTGACTGCAAGTTTGATTTAAGATGGTAATTGGGCCCAAATTGTAGCTTTTATATTCTGCCTGGGCATAAATGACCATAGGATAATGGGTAATAAAGTGATGGGTAATAAAATGATGCCCATGGTGCCTTCATATTTGAGATGACTTGAAGAAGTCTTATTTTTAAATACTTATCGCGGTTTAGTAGAAGTAATGGTTTTAAGATCTGCACACAGTTTTGAGGCTGCAGTGACTCACATCTGTGGAAGCCAGAAAAAGCTGCAGACGTTTGGTGCACTGGAGAATTTGCAGCACAAGGGAATTAAGAGTTGTATTCCCAAAAGGCTGTAGTTGGTCCAGTGTATCATGATGTCAAACACAGATGAGGAAATCTGACTTCCCATGCATTAGAGAGAAAAGGTAGATATGCTGGCCATGGGTGACAGACAGTTACTGAAAAGATAAGAGCACTGAGCTCTATCATTAAAAAAAATCCTCTTCAGAAGGGTCTATAAACATTAATTCATCTAAATAACCTTTTAAGTGAGAGAGTGAAGACAATAATTATGTTTAACTACATGAAAAGTAAAGCAGGGAAATAAAACCAAACTCAAATTTAACCCTCCCCCTCCAATCCATTTCTTTAAAAATGTGGAAACAACAAGACCAAGAGACTAGACTGTAAAAAGCTATCTTCCTCTCTACTCTCATTCCCATGCAGAATTTAAAGTTAATGTATTGCAGAAGGCTGCTATTGACCCAGATAGAGAAATAGGAAATAAGTGAAAACTAGATTTTTACCTTAAACTCTGAAACATGGAAGTAAACAAGTAGCCTAACAAATTAAAGGCACTTTGTGCAAAAGAGATGTTGGTTGGATATGTGTGAAAGCATTTGCTCCTAAAATGTGGTTTTCTGGTGTGACACTGCATCATTAAAAGAGATACCAAGGTGCAAAAGGTATCATAATGACAGCTAGAATTAAAAGCAGCATTTCCAATGGCCTGTGTTCAGACCACAACTCCTTATTCACCTCAAAATACAAAGTTTCTGGGTATTTTGATAATTATTTCATTATATACGTATCACCTCCTAACAATTAGTAGGCTGGGAAGTCCTAACCACTTGTAATAGGAATGTGGAGATTTAATATACTTTTGTAGTTCTACTAGTTCCCAAAATCACCTCTGTGGTACTTCTGTTCCATTTTTGTCATGTACACAGTCATCTCACAAACTTTGAGATTTTTTAGCAAGAAGTCACATTTTTAATCGCTTTTTTCTTTTCAGAGATAGAAATTATTAATAAACTTTCTTCAGTATTAAAATATTGCTACAGACAGCAAGCCTCACTCAAGCTCTTTTTGTTTACTTTTACAACTGAAGACCGCAGTGACAGGGAGTCCACCTTCTCTGTTCTTCAAGGTTGTGCTCAGGTCCTTCTGGAATAACATGAAGGACTTATCAAATTAAGATAATTTTGCATCATACTCAACAAGTTGCTTTTCCCAATAGACTTAGCCTCTGTGATATTTTACAATCACATCTATCTGTCTTCTCATATCTGGGAATTCATGCAGTACCAAAAATACATACACTCTTGAGTAAATGCAAGACAAGAATCTCAGAATAAAAATTAACAGTATGTTAGCAGGAAAAAGGAAATAATTTTGTACATACAAAAGAGTCCTCTCTTACTCATGTTTAAAGATTTTTCTTCTTCAGCCCAAAACTGCTACATTTTGTAGAACAAAAGGCTACTTACCTGTTTGGAAAGAAAAGGAAAAGATCTGTAAGAGTTAGATAGCAGGCATAGTCAGATCAGGATTTTTCCAATCTGTGCTCTGCTAATTTTTGGTAAGACCAAGCAGTTCCATTTCTGTTACACAGCAAGACTTAGTCGTACCTGTAATAAGCATGTCCTACTTGGAGGCACTCTAATAAGCCCTGTGGTAGAAACCGTGAAGGTGTTTTGAGCTGAAATTTGAACGGATTCGTGGAATGATAGAAGAAATACAGAATTGTCATTTGGAAGGGTTTTGAAGC
The DNA here is from genome assembly GCF_964289735.1 of Phaethon aethereus. Classification (NCBI taxonomy): domain Eukaryota; kingdom Metazoa; phylum Chordata; class Aves; order Phaethontiformes; family Phaethontidae; genus Phaethon; species Phaethon aethereus. The sequence continues at coordinate 30,628,307 of NC_138578.1, read as the reverse complement.
AGGACTGTTGCCAATGCTAGAAACAAGTCAACTATGACTTTGTCTAGCTACTACTTGAAGCCTCCGTAGTCTTGGTAATGCCCCTTCAGGTAGCTGCAGGCCCCCCTTAGCCTCCTCTTTGCCACACGAAAGAAGCCTCCAACCTCCCCTTACATGTCATGTTGTGGGCACATGCCCATCTTGGTAGCCCTGTCCTAGAATCTCCCCAGTTTTTCAGTATCCTTCTTGATCTGGGACACCCAGAACCAGACAAAGAATTTTGGGACACACAAATCCTTGCCAGCCATCAAGCAGAGCCTTGATCTGCTGGCCAGGCTCCTAATATATCCAATATACAGTTTGCTTTATTTACCTTGAGAGCATGCTGCTGTCTCATGTTTTACTTGGCATCGACTGTAACCCCTGGGTCTTTTCAGCAGTTTGTTCTTATTGTGCTTAGCTGCCTATTTCCATGGGACAGGAGAAAGATGACTTTGTATCTTGTGCTTATAGCTGAAACATTAGCAATTTTCCTGATAAATACTGCTTTAAGGATTGATTGCTGACTGTATTAATTAATATTACCCAATAACATTCCGTAGGAGGCTTTTGTGTGTTAGTAAAATGAAGATGCAGGATATTAAACCTGATAATGCTTTTAAAAATTTTTATTCTTATATGCATCTTCTGGAAGTAGATGGAATATGGCCAGCAACAAAGTTGCACTGATCTGTGCCTGCTGACAAAGAAGCATCTTAGTCTTTTCCTCTCGTTTCATTAAAACCTCAGTATATCAACAGTAGTTAAAATTGACAGCAGCTTTTGGCTTGTGCATAATCCACACATTTAGTCCATGAAGTGTGTCTTTAAGCTTTCCCACTGTAACATGTGACAACTTCTGAACTATTCTTTTCTCCACTTCCCTTTCCTTCCAATTTCAAGGGATCCATTATAATTGAGAAAATAAAGATTCAGAAAAACATAATTGGAAAACTTAATAGGAGAGGTTCTTTCCTCTGCTGTGGTCCCTTTGTGGCTGGCAATTGTGGGAGTTATATATGCTGACTGAGAGGAATTTCCTTGGCGCAAACACTATAAACACACAGTATAGACAGGACTGTGCTGTTCCTTAATGTTGGTGCAAGATTCCTAGTGGAGGATGGGCTAGGACACATTGTTGGAGTTTTTCAGACTACTGACAGACTGTTGCAAAGATTCTTAGTGTCTCTTGACTGTCAAGCAGTCCATAAATAACTCCTCAGTGCATGCAGTTATGCTAAAAGCTGCAGCATCCTTGCTACATGCAGGAGCTGGTCAGGAAATCACCTCTCAGAAAATCGTCCTAGGTTTTGACTTCTGTTCCCTGCGTCTCTTCCTTCTGAAGTATCACTGCATCTTTCATCCCTAATGGCAAAAGGACTAGCAGTTGGTCAGTAGCTTGGTACTCTAAGAATCTGCCCATGTTGGGTAGTTTTACTGATGCCATAGACCTGTGTAACAGCACAACTGCAGTTAACAGTGATACAATTCTCTGAGACAGTGATTGAAAGTGGCATAAAACAAGTAACTTGGATATCTTGAAATACTTTCTGCAGTAGATGTTTCTCTGTAGATGCATGTTTAGGGATGGACTGCATTACACATATGCTCTGGATTTTAGGTGCTAGTTCCCAGTTGTTGCATTCAGAAACCTGAGCCAGGTATTTTGGCTCTCTAAACAGGCTGGAGAATTCAGGGTAGGATCCACTACCAAGCTCAGCAGGAAACCACCTATAATTAATATGCATACCGTTTTCTGACCAGCACAGTTTCTGCCTTAAGCCCAGGGCCTGGAATTATTTCTTAGAGGTGGATGCCTGCACTTTTTCTATGAAAGTCTGAACCTTTATTCCTCCTTCTTTTCAAATATGAATGGAGGAAGAGGCATGGCTGGGTTACAACCTTCATCTTCCTTGGGATAGGCACATGTTTATGCAGGAAAGAGAATAGTCCAGGCTTTTTTCTGGCTGAAATTGAAGCTGCACCCTCAAACAGACCAGAAAACCAGGCCTAATACTGGCATGCATTCATTGCCTATTAGCCAAGGCATGTTTTTTAAAAGGTGGAGGTGTTTAGTTCCAGCACTTTTTCCTGTGACTGCTCATTTGTTTTATGCAATGACTGCTTAATGTAAAATATATCTCAACCTCAAGAAGAGGTAGAAGGTGTTTCAGTCCTCACATGAAAAATATAAAAATCTGATTTGAGTATGTTTCTGGGAAATTGTGTTTAAATCCACAACATTTGCAACTGTATCCAGTTGTCACAGAACCTTGCACCCCTTGTGAAACACAGCCCAAGGACTTGTTTCTCCTCTTCATCTGCTATTAGCTTTGCCTTCCGTTCCTGAGACCTGCAGATTATATGCAGAGCCTGGCTCCTTTCAGTTTCTGTCAACATGACTCTTTACTTAGTCTAAGAGATGGTTATTAAGCAGTGAAAGCAAAGCACTCCTCCACTTCGCAACACACTCAGATCCTACTTGTGAGGGAAACAAATGACTTGTGATTTAATGTAACAAGTGGCATTTTGCAGAAATCTTTTGTCTTTTAAAAATGTGTTTCTTTTTGGGGGGAAAAAAAAAATCTTGGTTGTCTTTTTTTATTGAGCATCCTGCAAATACATGTGCCTTGGGAGCATTTAACTTGTTTTTCAGATGTTGTCCAAACACAGCTGATTGCAGAATGGGGATTAATAGTTTGGTTGAGTCATGAGATTTAAGACCTATAAAGTAGCCTTTTCTTTTGAAGATTTTTTCCCCCTGATTTGCACTGTCAGATTTTCTCTCTCCAAAAACACACTTTCAGTGGATACATATTGCATCTTCTCACTCATTCAAATGTGCATCATAATGGTTTGAAGTAATACTTGAGGCCTATAAAATTTGGGTTATGATTTACTCAGCTGTGCCTACGTACTGTAATGTGCTGCCTTAGAACATCAGTATCATGTTTACTACATTGTCACTGTTGTATAATTTTTACTAAATAAAGCTCTTAAAATGCTGTGCAGAGGTTAATGATCACTTATAACTGCAGCAGTCATGCAGAACACTAGTGGGTTCTGTGGAAATCTTTCTTTAAAATAGGGTTATATTAAGCATTTTGTGCACCATTTTAATTTTGCCATCTGATTATGCAGTTTTAAGTCAGTCTTACATGAAAACTCAGTGGAATCCTTTTCCTCTAGAGAACATCTGAGCTGATCCTATCACTGCAGTGTTTTTATTGAAGCTCTACATCCTATGCATTCCTAAGTGAGAACAAATAACTGCATTAATAGGTAAATATTTATGATGAGAGGGATTAACCACAGATGTCTACTAATCTTAATAACACCAGGTTTAAGGCAGTACATGATACCTATAAAAACAAACTCCAGAGTATATTTTAGCCCTAAAAACCTATAGCCAAATGATACTGACAACCCAGTCTACAATTTACAACATGTGAGCACCACAATCTGCCTACAAAGTGCATATTGTTGATTTGGGGACATCTTTGTAATTTGTGCTAAACTGCTAACTTGAAGGACCAGCAGCATCAGACAATCTCACCAGCCACGAAGCAGTGCTTTCCAGGATTAACTTAATTTCCTTCGTATCCTTCATTGACATTAGAGAATATTAAAAGCCTTTTTCTCCAAGACATGAGGAGACTGTCACACTTCTATCAGCCCTACTGTGGTTAAAGAAAATGTTTTAATTACAGGTTTTAACAATTGTGTTTTCGGGAGGAAAGGCACATTCTTATGTGATAGTCTTTCCCTCCCTTCCTTGGGAAAAAAAATGTTTTGCTGAGAGTAACTTTCATAGGAGAATACAGGCAAAGAAGTATTTACCACCATATGAATTTTTTATTGTAAGACATTTGTACATAAAGGGGTTTAGTGTCACGTATTAGATTTGCAACCCATCTCTTTCTAACAAACTTTCACTGAAAACCAAACCATAGCACAAACAGCAGGTCACTTCCATTATGAACTTGTTTGCACACACTCATCAAATTCAAACAGTATATTTTCAGGGCTGGAAGCTTTCATGCATAGTTTGTAATTATCAGGTAGCTTGTAATTAAAAGTAAAGTAGTGATTTTTGGGGAAAATTAAATAAAAACAAATTAAAAGCAAATTTTGAAAATTCTCTGGAGAACAGCATAAACCACCATTAAGACTTAGCTTATCTAACGAGTATGTGCTCTTTGGGACATCATTGTGAAGTCCCCCAGTCTGACAAGATGCAGAGGCTGCAACTCTCAGCCTTTTGCTGGGATAGATAATTGGGGGAAAATTGCATGTTTCCATAAAAAGATAACTGCGGGGACAAGTGTAATAGATCAGCTGGTTTAGGATATCTTGTTGTCAAGAAGGAAAATGGAACCTGCATGAGTGTTGTTGCGTAACAGAATGTCTTAGGTCTTTTAAGTTAGGAACAGCTGAGTTAATTTCATTTATGGCTTTTTTTTAAATTTGTTTTTAAGCTTTATTTTGCCAGTGATAGCTGTATTATTTTATATTTATATCTCTACATAAAATGTAAAAGAACAGAATACAAAGTAACCTTTGTAATTATATCAGGATAAATATTTACTCTCCTTGATGAGGTTTTGTTGAAGTGCATTGTGCGAGCCCTCAGTCTTTCAATGTCAAGTGTTAGGTACTGTGGCAGGCATCAGAGAGGTTTCTCACAGAGCTAACATGCTGAGAGAACTATATCAGCATGGGACACCATGGTAGCAACTGCTATGGAGAAACTCAAGTCAATAGCTGGACCAGGAGAAAATGGGTTGCTAGAGTGCTCTGATCAACCTTGAATTTAAAACTAGCTGCATGAAGATGCAGCAAACAAAACAATTTCTTAGCTTGGAAGAGGACTGGGGAATTCAAGTCTCTGTATTTTAAGAGTTTTTAAAGGGCTTACCATTCAGAAAGATGCTCAAGGTCTAGACTTCCTTCTAGAATGATATGCATTTGCAGGCAGGTACAACAATTTATATCCCATAGTCACATGCAAAAAGACTGTAACAAAACAAAGGAAAGTTATTAACTGATAAAAATGTAAGATTTCAGACCAGGAGTACAAAAGCAGATTACATAAATTGTTAATTTTCAATGACAACTTCATTTAAGGTGCCAATATACCTTTAAAAATGTAGCACTAAGTAATTATAGAATATCTGTAGAAACATTGTTATGTTCTGTTATTAGGTCTTTTATAGCCTTTCCTTAAAGCTTCACAGCTTTTCATAGATTTGTCACTACGTTTCCACTGTTCAGGCCTATTTTATTTTCTGTAGTAGATTGCTCTTTGGGTCCTAATCATATGTGTTATAGCTTTGAAGATTGGAGTAGCTAGTTTTAATTAAGTCTACAGCCAAGAGCTGAAAGAGAATGTCAAAGCAAAGATCTTCCTATTCAAATCCTTTCCAAAACTCCAGTTTGTTGAATTGCCATTTTGTTGAATTTCATTAAATAAATTAATCAACAAATTAATTAAAACAATAATAAAAATAGTCTATATTTTACAGTTTTATTCTCTTTAGTATCTCATTACGTGTCAGGACCTCCAAGTGTTCATGCAGATGTGGAAGACTCCCGTAAGAATGAAAAAGTTACTCACAGATAAGTAGTGACAGAATCAGGACCCTGTCTTCTGAGTGCTTATCCTACAGAGATTTAAGATATAAATTAATCCCATTAATTCACAGATTTTATACTTGATTCAGTTAAAAGGTGTTGAGGGATAGGAGTGAGGAGGGAGTGTTACTAAACTACTTCTTATAACTGAAATAGCATTTTTTTTTTTCTCACTGTATATTTCTCACATCCCAAACAATTGATCCTCTAGCTGAGAGTCTGGTGGAACATTCAGTATTGTTTTAGTTGCCTCTTTTGACTCAATGTAGTGCTGACTCTGCCAGTCTTGCAACATTTTGAATCCTCCCTGATAATTTGGCTATTACTGTGATTATTTTAGTAGCTGGTTTGCATTGACAGCTCTAGACCAGGCCAAGCAGTTCAATGCTATGTGTTTCTCATGTATACAACCTTATCAGAAAGACTCATAGCATCACAAGAAAAATGAAGTCATTAGGGACATCAGAGGTCACCTACAACCTCCTGTGCCAAGCTGGGCTGACTTTGAAGCTAGATCAGGTTGCTCAGCGCGTTGTTTTTAATTGGGGTGAAGTTTTTTGGCAAAAAAAATTTTGGTTTTGCAAAGCAAATTTGAATATAAATTACAATATGGAATTAATTTTTCTCTATTAAATGCACATATTTTAGCACAGTGACTAGAGAATAAACTTATAACTGATTTTGACACTAAAAGATATATACTTAATATACACTGAGCATAATACCCATCTGTTGCTGAAATCTCTCTCATTGCTTAGAGCGGTTTTTGAGATTTTTTTTCCCCCTGTGAAGATTTTTGTCACTGAACATTTCTTTTAACTTGCTGTCTGCTGTGACTTTAACTCCTGTAACTACTCCCATTCCATTGGCTCTGAGCAAGCTGAGCAGATTCTTACTACGTATGCAGTTTTAGAACAACTAAGCACCAGGTTTTCACTTTCATATTGTATTTGCCTAATAAGGAACTTGGAGCAGCAGTAGACTGAACAATCCAAAATGTTAGAAAAAATATATAAACCCAAGCAACAGCCCAAAGCAAAACCTCAGCAGTTTACTTTCAAGGTTAGTTTCAAGTTTACATGCAAGTAAACTTGTTAGAACCTAGCCATCTGTACACTATTAGGTGCATATTTGGGGGGGGGGGGGGGAAATGGTAAATAAAAAAGCTGTCAAATAACTCTTGAACATTCAAACAGCTCAAAGGCTCTTTGTGTGGTAATGTTGGCACTGCTCCTAAGTGACCAGATGGAATTTTATTAACACTCAACAGGACAAGGGCTGAGATTTTGTTTCTTAACGTAACTATATTTGAAACATTTGTAGGGAATGTGTCAGAAAGCTTGATATTTTTTCCTACTATGCAAAATTACACATATACCTTCCCTTAATGCAAAGATGTTGACTGCTTCAGAGGTGGTAATTTCTGTAAGGTGGGTAAGAAAAGATACATGAGATGTATGGTAATTTAAATATCACAACTTTTTAGTGGGTTTTAAAAAGGTGGTTTTATATACACAATTAGTGGTCATATTAAAAGCAGAATTTAGAAACAAGCTTTTTAATAAACAGACTTAAAGAATGTATTTTTATAAGAGAGAACAAAAAATATCTAGTATTAAAATAACCTTGATTCCTGACATCAATAACTACCAGCAGTAGTGATGTCAGATTTCCATTTAAGGACTCTGGTAAACATACAAAACTATGTGAATTTATGCAGATCCTCCCTTTCTGGCATCATCATGGATTTATTTATTGTCAGTAAGAAATATCTTAAAACTGAAAATCTCCATTGTCTCTGGTAAATCACAGGATGACCTTCAAACCAGGTCAAGCAAAGAAACAAAATAGGTAACACACTGTGGACTCATGAGTTGCTCTGTGCCTTTTACGTACTTCCTTTCCATATTCAAGGTTTTCAGGGAACTCATGATGGCTAGAAACATGTGGGGTTACAGATTAGTATTTTGTAACATCTGACAGAACACTGATGTGACATACAATTAGTTAGCATTACTGAGCCCGGATATTTTACTCAGGCAAAATTCTCACTGTTGCTGGTGAAAGATGAGCCTGAGGGCTTTGTACAGAATCAGATCCCATGTTTGTTCAATAACTGAAACTGGTAGCATAAGTGTAGTTATGACACATATTGTACTATATACTTATATTGTGTAATTTATATGTACTTACACTATTCGTGTAGGCCAGAGACCAGATCCAGAGCTTGTTAAAGTCAATGAGAGTTTTTCTCAGCTTCTTCTTCAGTATTGTTGCCAGTCCTGGAACTTTGTATCCTCAGCCTTCATTACCAGATTTTTAATTAATTAATTAATTTTTGTTACAGCTCCAGCTCTGTTTATACCTTTCATGTAGGAGAAGATGGTAGGCCCAGTATCATTACAAGGGGAAAAATCAATTTTAATTTATTTATTGAAAAAGCTAACAGTAGATTAACCTTGTTATACGGATTAGGAATGTATACTTCAAATCTAAGTCATTGTCCTGCGTTATAGCATCCTGCAAATGTCCATTCAGACTAACTTCTGGCATTACATATGTGTTATTTCGTTGCTTAACAAGCCACGTTTTGCACAGAACTTGAAAAAATTGTAGAGAATTGGGAGCCCCATTAAATTATGCAAGGAAAAAAATATCAGTGTTTGTTCTAATATTATAATATATATCTATAATATATCTATATATCTATTAAATCAGTGTTTGTTCTAATATAGTAAAGGAAATAATTTAAAGGGAAATTAAAAAACATTTTAGGAAAGTGTTTTCCTCTTACTTGTTTGTGTAAGGTCTAGATTAGCATTTGCCATGTGTAGTCAGTCAACTTGAATCACATTAGGATAAAGATTTTTAGAGTAGGTACAGTCAGAAAAGGTTACATGCAGTAGCATAGACGAAGATCATCCCAAAGAAGTGATCAAGCTGAGAGCGCTAACAGTTTTAAACGTGCTGTTTCTGGACTGTACTATTTCTGTAGATTAATTTTCTTTTGTTTGTTTTCTATCACTTGTTCTCTGTTCTTGCTGTCTTGACTTGACAAAGTGTCTCTTGCTTGCTAGATTAAAAATGCTTCAGGCAGAAAGCATCTGGAGGGGCAGAAGAGGAAGGGAAAAGAAAGAGGACAAAAGAACACAATAAAACAGCTAACATGAATGAAAAAAGAGTCAGCGAAGAGATGCAAGCCCTGCTAGTTGCACACGCACACATAACTTTTTCTTTTGTATACTCCTGCTCTGTATGGTTGTCTATTTATATGTAATATAGCATTGTAGGGAATGATAGCATTCATAATAGTAACCATTATTAAGGTTACCCCTTCATTTATAAGATCCTGTTTCAGTCATTTACTGACTTTTCAGGAAGAGCTATATTCTATACCAAATGTCTGCTTTAGGCTGTCCATTTTCATTTGCTTGGTGAGTGTTTGTTTTAGCATTAGCAAGAAACAGGTTTGGACTATTGTCTGAAGTATCAGTGGTCATTTAAGAGACTATTTCAGTCCTCTTGTTTTCCCCCATAAGATTTTTTTCATTCTGTGCATAGGGTGGGCAGTAATCCAGGATAATCTGGTGACAGAGACCTTCTGTTGTCTCAAGGACACTACCTCTTATGTTGCAGTACTTGAAAGCCATGTCATAAATTAAGGAGGGGTGGCCATGCATAGAGAAGAATTGGTCTGATAGTTAATAGTTGAATGTTCCCACAAAGAACTGGATCCCCCCTCCCGCAGGACCCAGTTCTTTTGGGAAAATATGGTAGGCAATTTTTTAAACCAAATGTATCCCTTTTAATCTCTTATCAAATCTCATGCTTTCTTGACATCTACCTGTGATATGTTGTAGTCTGCTTTATAGAAATGCTGAGGATAATTCATATCTGCATCTGAAGACTCCAAAGGAATCCAGAATGAGCAGTAACTCTGGAACTTGAAAATCAGGAGCTATCTCATGTTGGAAACCTCAGATTCCTACAGAAATACTTTTGACCTTAAGTTTTAAGATTCCATCTTACCTTACAAATGCCCGGTGAAAACAAGCACGTTAATATCTTTGAAACACTATGACATCATGTAATGATACTAACTTTATAATTGCCAATGAGAAAGGAAGTAATCCTTCAGAACAGGATTTTTTAATCGTATCTGGTAAATAAGATGAGAACCACATGCCAAGGAGGAGGAGAAGAGAAGACATTAAGTAGCTGTTCTTTGACAGAACATTTGTCCTGAAAGAGATAGAAGTCCCTTGGAAAAAACAGCATTCATCGTGTGTATATCTTCACATGTACTGTATTATATGGCAGTTATTTTACATGGTCAAATGTATGTGGGTTGATTAAATTCTGGAACCTTCTGTGTTTTTAATACCTAACTATGAAATGTAGTATCACCCTAGCAATTTTTTGTTTGCAGTAGTGTATGTATATACTACATGTGTTTGTGCATGTACACACACCTATTGCTAAGATAAGGGAATTATGGAGCTCTTATAACATGGAATACATGCAACTTTTGCACAGATACATATTTTACTTATTTGGGGGATTACATTAGTAACAGTATTTGTTTAAATCTAACCAACTTAAGGAAATCGTGACAAGTATAGGTGTAACTGTGGAAAAAAAACAACAATGGAACTTGAAAATGCCAAATGATGAGCAAAACAAAAATAATCATTGAGATTGGCTTTAAAAGTCATTATTTTGTAAAAATAAGTCTTTGGGTTGTTTCCATTTACTCTTGTAATATCTGATTTGTATTTTCAAGTTGCTGGGTTTTTTTTGCAGATGCGAAGGCTAAAAAAGTGTATGTTGAGAAATGAAACCCTATATTCTCAGGTATTTGAGACTTATTGAGAGGCATGCCTTTGGAGAAACACCAGCTAATGCATTATAATATTGTGACAATTGACAACCTGGGAATTGCATTATTTTAACTGTTCTTGGGAGCTGGTGTGGGAACAATTCCTTTCCATAGTTTGGTCTAAAAAGCCAGAATCTGGCTGACAACAGAAAGAGTCTGTGAACCGAGTGCTGTGGTTACATACAGTGGCCAGCTGGTTGGCTCTTTCATAAAGCCAGTTCACTGCAGCCTGTAGTAGCTTAAATCCTGGAAGAAACCTACCTACTTCTTGGTGGCCACTCTTGTCCTTCAGCAGGGACTGATAGGGAGACCAGCAGTGCTGAAAGAAAGGATACCTGCAGCCTGAGCTTCAGCTCCCAGTCATTCTTCACATGAGCCGTCACGTGTTATATTGCCACAGATCAGACCTAGGGGAAGGCAGAAGGAAGAAGGAGCCTAACACCCATCACACCCAGCAAGCATAGGTGTGCAATGGTGCACTTACACAGCGTGCTTTCAAATTCTTAATTGTATGTTCCCCTTCTTTTTTCTGAACAACCTGTTAAGTGTATTTGTCTACAGACAGCAGTGCCCCTTGGACTTACTGCTTCTACACAGCATGGCTAGTAGCATAGGTCTTGACACAATCTGTCAATATGAGAATATTTTATCTATTAAATACCATTGCGTTTTTGTTGGCCAGTTAGAGTAAGAAAAATCCATATACACCATGATGCACAGGTATTTTTCTCCTGCATTAGCTATATTCTCGGGATGTAAAAAGTTGAGCCTTAACAGGACTCACTATTTGAAGGCTTAGGTTGTGATACATGTTTTATAATTTTCTTTTGGTTTTGACATACATCTATGCCTGAGCTGTTATTTCTGATGATGATGTGATCTCTTCACCAAGGAAATGAGTTAGTACTTTTTTCATGTAATTACAGTAGGAAGGTTTGGAAGATTGCTATTTCTGCACTACATTACCTGTACAGATTTCCTTGGAAGAGGTTTAGAGATTCCATGTAGCATAAGTGGGCAGATAAGAACCACACAAACTCCCAAGATGCTAAAGTTAGGCTTATGACTATCTTGCAGCTTTTCTTTCCATGTTATCACTGGCAGTAGCTAAAGTGTCAAAGGACATTTCTATTTTGTAATGACAGAGGGCAGGTGCTCTACCCTGCCTTAGCCTTTTTTCTCCATATGGGAAAATTGCTGCAATGAACTTTGAATTTTCCTTCATATTCAAAATTCTGATGCTGCTTTCCAGAAATGCAAGTACCCTGAATGGTAATTTGGAGAGAAAAATCACTTAAAGATTGTCTTTAGAAAAGCTTTCTAAAAAGTAAGGGAAAAGAGTAGGATCTATTCAGTAGGGTGACTCTGAAGAAATTAATGGCAATATGCATGAATTTATGAAATTAATACATTTATAAAAAAGAGTCATATGAAATTGAACCAGAGGACACAGAGGAAAATTATATATTACTTAGGGTTGAGACAATAAGACATTTTTCTTCCATTCAGCACCCAAAACGTTTTTCTCTGAAATTTTAATCAGTTTCTTTGGAACTTAGGATAATTCCAGATCGTTAGTGTTTAATTACGAAATATAAAGAAACCTAAATCTGTACCACATCTTCCTAGGGAGGGGGCAAAAATTCTTCTGAAATCTCGTTCTTATAGGCTAGCCTTTGCAACTCAGGATTTAAGTAATAAGGAAAGGATCGTTAGTACGCAGAAACCGATTAACAGCAGCTGCACATCAATATACCTTCCAATAGTGTAAATATATTTGTATTAATATCTATTGTTTATCTGTGACTACAGTAACAATAATACACAAAAATGTTTTCAAAGATCTCAAATTTCCCCCAAGAAAAAAAAAACAAAAAACAAAACAGAAAACAAGAAAAAAAGTAATTCTCGCTAATCTCTGGTTTTGGTTATCTGTAGGGTTGATCCTTTTAATTCTACTTACATACCATGTTATTGAGGGAATTCAGAAGTAGTAAAAAAACCAACACCACACCACTCTTTTTGCTTAAAATTATCCAGAATTTTACATCAAACTGAAAATTTTGCATTGGCAAGAGATTCCAAGTGAATTGAATGCTGGCTGATGCTGCTTCGTTCAGGGTTCTATCCTGATTTTGAATACAAACTGCTAAGTAGTTATTAGTATGTATAGGCTGACCTGCTAATTACCAAAAATAATTAGCTTACTGCTCAGGTGGCAATGAGTCATAGTGTGTCAGTATTTTCAGGTAATAAAAATGAAGCTCTGAGAGATTGAGGTGTCAAAAGAACAGATGTGGAAGAAAATGGATAAATGAAGGAGTAACAAGTCTCTAAGACCAGATGGTATATATCTAAGATTCAGAAAGTGTTTAAGAATGAAGCAGCTGAACTGTTGACAAAAATAGGCACTCTCATTAAAATTAGTTACTATGCTAGAAAAGTAGAGCAAATGTACCTAAATTAAAAACAGGTTGCAGCAGGAGCCCTGCAGTTAACGATCTATCAATATTTCCCTAGAACTAGTAAAATTAGTTGGAGGAAAAAAAAGTTAACCCACCTCAGTGAACATGGCAGGACAGAAACAAATAGGCAGGATTTCTTTAAAAAAAAAAAAAAAAAGGTTCCTCCGTGATTAAAATGTCTGGATTCATGGATTTAAGTGTTAATCTGGTTTAGAGCCAGGATCAGCACCAAAGATGCAGCTGATAACAGAGGAATTAATTACCTTACTGGCTGTGGAGAAACCGCAGAGCCCAAAATCTTTTCCAGCTTGCTGGATCCAAACTGATGGCCCAATAAAGTCCAAATGCTTCTTGGGAGATTTGTTTGGCCATTTTCATTTCTTGGTGAACCAGAACACTGAGGCGCAATGTGACAATGCAAGTCAGTGCAAAGCCAGTGCACCCAGTTGTCCTATTTCTGACAGTGAATGACCAGTAGCTGAAGTCTGGGAAAACACTGGGTAGGGCAGGGACAAGAGGTGGGTGAGTACAGGATGGTACTGTCCCAATTTCCAGTAATCTGATGTTTAGGAATTTCCTAATCCAGAAGTTTTATGCATATCATAATATTAATAGCCATGCATGGACTTTAGTTTCCTCATATTTTTTTTCTAATTGGATAAATGAATCTGTTTATAGCTCCAGCTTCTTAACAGTTCCACAGTTCTGTTGTGTGGTGTAAAAATATATTTTCTCCTCTTTAAGTTTGTTGCTTGATAATTTCAATTTGGTATTCTAGTAGTTGTGTTAGGGGAAAGAGTAAATATTAGCTTTCTTTTCATTACTTCAGTCCTACTTATGATTCCATACATCTACATCATTTTTTAGCCTGTCATCTTTTTTTCAGAATGAAGAGTCCTTGCCTGTTTTACTTCTTGAGGAGTAGTTGTTCCTTACCTTTGCTCAGCCATCTCTTTGCCTTTTCTAGTTCTGCAGCATGTCATTTGCAGCATGAGTAATGTGGGTGCATAGTAATCATTTAACAGTGGCAAAATAGTGGCTAGTCCTGTTCATTTCTCAACAAAGCTGTAGACCTCTGAATTGTCATAGACCATTTGGTCTGCTCTGTCCTTACCACGTCTCCTGGTTGTGCATCCTCAGGCAGTTTAGATGACCTCCTGCTGGGGATAACCCCAGGCTGCCAGCACACATCTTGCAGGGCAGCGGAGCAGAACCAGCATCCTGGGGCTCATGCTATACGCATGCACCCCGGAGACATGCTGTGTCTCTCCAAAGACTCAAGGGAACAGGGATGCTTTCAGACTGCCTGTTCCACAGATGGCATAACTCCCAGAAGGAACATCTCTAAGGACCAAAGAGGAATCCTATGCCAGGTTGTCATATGCCTTGGAAAGGTTACATACAAGAGCACCAGCGCAGCCAAAAGCATCTTGTTCAAACGATGTTGACTGCAAAGAGCCACCTGCAGATATAATCAGCATGGCTACAGCACCCATGCCTGTTTGTCAGCTTCCTGAGACGTATTTCTCTGTCCCTGCAGAGCCTTCTCTAACACTTCTGACTGAACAGCACCTGCAGAACAGGGCCTGTAATTCTCAGGTGGTCTAAATTTCCACAGCAGCCAAGCACAAGAGGGCCTGGTAAGGAAAAAGGGCAATTGGTTAGTTTGATGGCCACACCTCCGTCTCTCAGCTCTGGCCTGCAATGCCATTAAGTAGCAGAGAAGCAAGGTGGAGCACAGATTCACGTAGCACATGCAAATCTATCTCCTGTCTGTGCCAGGCAGTTGCTAATCCAGTCTGTGAGTGTGTCAGATGTGGTTCACATTGGGGTTGTCCCAGCTGTGTCCTGGCAGCATTCACAAGGACCCGCTCTCATCCAGGCCATTACTGAGAAGAGTAAAATGGTCTGGGGATCCATTGAGTCACACTGGACTTTCTTTGCTATTAGAGGAGCACTGTAACATCTATTATTTTTAGGAGACAACAGCCATCTAAGTTTCTCCTGGCATTACCTATCAAAAACTAATTCTTTACAGCCAGCATCTGGCAGCATGTATCTACTTCCTCATTAGATGCCAAGTTTCAAAATTTCCTGAGTGGGCTAAGAATAGAGAGTTGTTTCTAATGATGGATTTGGTTTGACAGAAAACACTGTACAATTGGGAGCACCTGAGGGCAGCTGCTGCAAAGAAAGGAAGGGAGGGAGTATTTTTTGGCAATGGCCTAAACATGAGGACAAAGTTCTTCTGCCCTCAATAAACTGTGTATTTGGAGTATTTTGCCTGTCTAGGTAGATAAACTGTTGTATGGAACTAGGTATCTTCTGACAAGGTATCCAAGGGGAAGAATCTTAGCTTTTCCTTATGTAGATTCAAGAAGGACCCATCCTGTGCATTCCTGTCAGCTTATTCAATGTCCTGGGAATTAATGGGCTCTGATAATTTTGTGCCAGTCTTCCATGCTTTCTTTGTGCAAGGGGCGTCTGGGGTCATTAAAGACCAAAGGCATGCTACAAGTCTGACCATTTGCTGGGCTTCCTGCTGCAAAAAGTAATTCAGGCCAAATATGCCTACTCTTCAGGCAGCCAGCTTCAGGGTCAACAAACCACCACCCTCCCTGATCCCGCTGCCCCCCACCCCGTGGGATGTTATCAGGTGGGCATTATATACCACAGGGCACCTCAGGCACCTCTGAATATGGTTGTGCATGGAGTGCTCTGCGGTGGCGTGGGGTCTGTATGAGATAGAAGCACAGGTGGTATCAGAAGGGAAGTGAAGAGAATGGGGTAAGGATGGCTTGGGAGCTGGATGCTGGCCTAAATGGGTTACATGTCTGATCTTTGTGTCAGTTTCTAAGTCCTCAAATAACATAACCTCAGAATACACTTGTCAAAAACAACAGTGATGAGTCAGTGGTGGATTTTCAATATAGGTTAGTTGGTACTGAAATTCTAGGAAGTTAAAGTCTGTACAAGAAAATTAAGTAATTAGTCTAGTCCATGTAGTCATACACACTTAAATTTTTAAGGTATTTATGCCATTATAACACAAGGAGACCCATAAAATGGCATAATTCTTTCTGCTCAGTTTGATGTCTCACTGTTTCCTGAGACACTGAAACAGACGCAGAAGGCTCTGAGGCTAACACGGCCACCATCCCTGTAAAATCAGAACTGCTTGAACTTCTTTTCTTATCTGATCAGCCTGTTTCAGTACATCCCATTTCAATATCTATTAATTTTGAATTCCTTATCTGTTAAGTTGCATGTATAATAGTCCCTGTAAAAACAGCAGTATACTAGGTGTCAATCAAAAGATATAGGAAATGTTAATGGTATGTTCAAACAAAGTCTTATTTTTAAAGAAAATATCTATACAGGAAAAAGATCACAAGATACATAAAACCAAACTGTCCAGACAAAAACTGTCAATCTAAATGCTTGGCTAAAACATTCTAAATTTTTTTAATGTGAGTCTTAGAAGATGGCTTTTTTGTGTACCTTGATTTTTTTTCTGTGGTTTGGATGGAGATGCTGTGAACTTAAAGCCAAGTTAGCAAGCTAGTTCTAGTCCACCGAAGCTGCGTCCCTGGATACACTATTGGGTACCTTGCAAACCTACTTGCAGTCTAGCCAGCATTCCTGTGGCCCTGACCCTAAACAAGGTAGATCAACTACCAAATTTTTACGAGATGAAAATTTATATTTTCATATATATATTTTCATATCTATATATTTTCATATATATTCATATATATGAACATATACAAACATATATTTTATATATAAATAAAACAAGTTAGTGATTGAAAATAGGAATGAGTCACAGAAAAGCACTCAGAAAAAAGGGTATGATGAAATGAACTGGAATATTAGAGCATTCACTTATCTTAATTTCTGGCTATTTTTCTCTGTAAAAATGCCTGTGCAAGAGATAGCAAAAGTTTGTGAGAGAGAACTAATGCTGTGCCACCAAAAGCAATGTGGGCTACTATAATATTTTAACCACCTAATTTTTCTGAGTGTTTGTGCAGGAGTAGTTACCAGGGGAAAACAAAATGCCACAGTAGGTGGGATAGGCCAGACAGGTCTGACAGCTCTTGCCAGATTCCACTTCCTGACTTAGTTTGTATTGTTAGGGTATATGGGATTAAGGTCTGTGGGATTCAGGGCTTTCTGACCAGATAAGAGAACTAACTCTTCTGAAAGCAATCCGGTAAGCCAGGTGTAAGTATGAGCGACTCCCTGTGCTTGGTGTCATCAACAACATAGTTGGTACTTCTGTTAAACTTCTGTCTTGATGCCTCAAAAACTCACGACCTGATCCCAGATTGCTGAGCAACTGTGCCATAGGGAACATTATGAGCCTCATTTTTACCTTTGCCATCCTGATCTTGCCCCCTTAGATCTTCCCAACTAGTGTGAGCTTTCACATGACCTTGCATATTGACAAAATCTACTTATTCACATTTCCCTGACACTCAGCCAAAAAGATTCCTTATACTGTTTTACTGGTTTTATTCGATGGGTAGTTGTCTCTGAGAATCTGATCAGCCTACGCAGTAACAAGCCTACTGGAAACAGCTTCTCTAAAAAGAGAGAAAGAGACAGAAAGGTAAGCAGGAGATGATCACAGGAAAACAACCCGAGTTTTGTACATGGAAGACAAACATCTGCAGCTTGTTCTCTAAATGACAGGTTTAAGGGCACCTGTGAAACTGCAGAAGTCAGGAAGCCTTGTGTGATTATATGTTGAGAGCCCACTGGAATACTGCAGTCCTTCCTCTCTGAATATCCCTGTTAGTGTAATCTCAATTGTAAGGTTTTGTTCTTTTCAGAACAGCAAAAGAAAAAAAAAGTATAACAAAGCCTTTGAATCTATTTAAGATGTATTTGCATACATCTGAGACTCTCAGCTTTCAGAAGTAAATGTATCTTTCAAGGTATTGACCCTGTTTAGAAAGGAGACTGGCTTTGACAGAAAGAATCAAAGTGGGCAAATTAAGTCTTCCCTGAAGGGAGGTTTTTCCCTTCTGTGCCTGTGGCCTTCTGACATTGTGCCAAGAGGGCTGTTGTTTCTACAGTATTCCTACTTACGTTTTCTTCTTTTGCACAGGAGTCTTGAGCTGCAATAAGTTTAGAGTTGCAGGCTTGTTAGAAAATCAAGGTTTATTGTAATTTATTTTAGAAACACACCTTATGCATATGGTTCCTAGTTTAATTTCTATTCTTATTTTAAAAGTACCTATAGTATCCCATCATACCTAGTGAAATGGCAATTTGGCACATATTGCAACATCATTTCATAAGATGTTTTAAAAGTACATGGTATACCATTGCCACACCTGTGCATTGATTCTGTTAAGTGTGTGTCTGAAGTTGAAGTTAAATGCCCGTGTATGTCAGTGGGATGTGCACATGCTCAGTACCATGAAAAATTGAGTTGTTTGTCCTAGGGAATGAAATATTTGGATAGCCACATTGGAAAATTTTGCCCAAAATGCAGCATTCTGCATATCACGTGTAACTGTATAGTATTAAAATAGTGGGCTTTTCTCAGAAAAACTTAATGTGGCACTGAGCAGAAAGGGGAGGAAGGAAATAAGACTGGAGAGACCTTCCTAACTCCACTGCAGGTTCTGATGTGGCACAGAGTGGAAGAAAATACCAGTATTTGAGGTAAAGCGTTCATCTCTTTGCACAGTGAAATGAAATAATAAGTGAGAACTTGTGATTTATTTGGCACATGCAACATAGAAGAGGCTAGAAGAGAGAAATAAAATCTGGATGTGCTCTCTGATAGCAATAACCTCCCCCCATAGTGTGCAAAATGTGGTGTGAAGGTGAATTTCTTACCTATGCATTTTCTTCTTCCCCATATTGTGGGAACCCCTGCTTTTTATATATATAGTAGATTTAGTCCTCTTACTATAAACGGTTGCTACAGTTTCAAAGCTAAGTGTGTGGGTATACGGCAAGATGAGATGCCTGTAGGATGGAAGAGACTTAGGGCTATATTAGTAGAAAACTGAAGAGAAGAATATGAGAGGGAGGTGGGTGAGGAACGTATAGGAGGAGGTGGAGCACACAATTTTAAACTATAGTACTGGGGCTGGTCACTAGGTACCCTACACATGTGCGTTTTTATAAATTCCAGTGATATTTTCTGAATAATTTATTTAAGCAATGAGACTTTGCAGTGCATATTCAGCTCTAGTGTTGATTATGTGTCATTTAGTAGATGTGCTGCAGTAAGCCAGCTAGAGCGTCACATAAGTCAGTACAGGGGACTTATTATCTTGATAGCTTGTTCCAGGAGGTGTCAATTCACCATAGCAAGGAGAGGTTGTAGGAAGGCAGATTTAAGATCTCAGGGAGCACAACCAAATGCAGCTGCCCCAAAGGCTTTTACAGAGTAATGGGATTCCTGGCTATAGTGTAGCTAAGAACATGTTCATTATTGAATAGGCAAACTAACTGCCTGATAAAAAATTTCATGACAAATTTCATACCTAAATACAGAGCACTTCAAAAATGAAGCATCGTAGCATCTGACCTTTATTTATATGGGATACTGGGCTACAAAAGCTTATGCTTATAAAAAACAGAAGTGGAACAAAAGCCACAGCTTTGGCTGAGAAGCAGAGCAGCTCCAGGAGGAGTGAGATTCCACCCTCTTCATGGGATGCCTGCTGTGTCTCCACTGGGCAGTCAGTGCCTCAAAGACAAGTAAAGGGAGCATAAAGGGAAGTTCTTGCCATGCCTCCTTTATTTTTTACCATCCCATATGTGGGCAAGTGAAGAGGAGGCAAAGCACAGCAGCTGCCAACCCGTCTATGAAGAGGGCTTCCTACACTGGTGTGAAGCTCTGAGGCAGCACTGGCTGCTATTCAGGCTCAGAAGATAACAGCGATGCATTGCAAAGAAACTGTACCTACGGTTCTGCAGGGCCTGGGTCAAGGCTTTTTGGTTAGTCAGTGGGGAACAAGAGGCAGATAGACACTATGTAACATTATTTGTTTTGAGTAACACTTTCTGCTTACTGACAGAGTTGGCATGGAGACTGAATCAGCACTCATTTTTTAAAAGGGTAGTCCATTCAGAGTGAGGTTAGTTATCAGCGGGCAAACCAAAGAGTCTCGGGCTGCAGCTGCTAACACTTACACCTTGCTCATGAATAGACAGAATATTCAAAGTGGTAGTGGTCATATTACCTCAACTTATATGGGAAAAAATATGCATCTATTCAGGATTATATTATGTGGTTTTGGTTTGGGTATTGTGTTTTGTTTGTTTGGTTTTTTTTAAAGAGGAAAGAGTTATTTAATTATCTGAAATCCACAATAGAACTTTCTTATTTCTAGAAGATGCCTTATGTTTTTATAGCTCGGTTGAATTTAAAGAGTTAACATGGTTCATATAAACAGTGGTGCTTGTAACATTGTGGTAGAAAATGTTATAATACTTAAAAGGCTATAAACTTAGCACTAGGGATCTGTGAATCTGTAGCCAAGATGGAAGCCTACACAGCATGCAGAAAATGGCATTTTCAATTACTTTCCTTTTATTGATGAAAAAAAATCAAGATGTGCTTATTTCCATCATGTTTTTTTCCCCACACACAAGGATAGAAGGAAAGAAACGGCTGCTGATTTTCTGCACCAGCTAGGCTGAGAAAATATTGATGGCTAAATTGCAGTGGCATTTCATAAAGTGCC
The DNA here is from genome assembly GCF_964289735.1 of Phaethon aethereus. Lineage (NCBI taxonomy): Eukaryota > Metazoa > Chordata > Aves > Phaethontiformes > Phaethontidae > Phaethon > Phaethon aethereus. The sequence continues at coordinate 30,607,593 of NC_138578.1, read as the reverse complement.
TGCTGGCATCCTGTTCTTAGATGCAGAATAATTAATGTATATTTAAATTTGACAAGTTTAATTTCATCTATAACCTTTGGCTCCTGGCTTTTTGTATCCTCAGAATACAGACCATACCTGCCGCCTTCATTGATACAGGATCTTGTTTACTTTACAGTAACTATTTACATTCAAGGCTATAATGCTGTTACCACATTGATGAGGACACTGATTTCTCTTTTCTTTGTGTTTACCAAGCAGATAATCTAAGTGACGCCCTGAAAAAGCTGAAGATAACAACCACTGACAGCACAGCAGATAGCTTAGAGGGATGCTTGGACTGTCTGCTTCAAGCTCTGGCACAAAACAGTAAGTTGTATGGACCTTTCAAATTTTAAATTGTATGATGAGTTCAGTGAATTAAAATGGAAGTAGTAAAATGTGGCAGAAGGACTGACTTAAGCAGTAGGCTGCTGGACTGGCTGTTCTGGGTTTTGGTTTTTTTAACATTCAGGTAGCAACAAAGACTGACAGGTAAATACCTGGATATTTGGAACAGCTGTAGTCCAGTCCTTTTTCTAATATGATGAAGTAGCACAATTACTTTTCAAATTGATCACTCAAGAAACAAAGAACTGGGATCGACAAACAAGCCTGATAGGATAGTGAGAGGGATATGGCAACTGCTTGCTAATTCTGGTTAGAATAGTATAGTTTTCTATTTGTAATGTATTATTCCTCATACTTCTGATCACATATTTCTTATTTCCAGTACTCTCAATTAGCAGAAATAGGCTGGATATCCAAAGATGGTCCAAATTTGACATGTGGTATGATAACAAAAATAACTTAAGAATGGAACAAGATGTGTTTTTCCTCAAAAGCTGTAGAATGCGTGTCCCCACTCACAGCGGGTAGAAATGTATGGTCAATGAAGATGGCAGCTTATAAGGCTTTTCCAAGTTTAACTTTCTTAGCGCTTCAGATGGTGGCAGAAGAAAAATCTGTGTACAATTTCAGATTGAAAAACTTGTCAGGATAGATACAAGCCATGATTAGAAATTCTTTAAAAAAGTTAGTCCATTGTAAATATCAATACACTCAAAAGTACATACTATTAATATATCCTGTTTCTTTCCCATGATGTTGTTCTATAAATCACAGCCTTTTGGCATAGTTGGTGTAAAATACTTCATGAGGTTTTTCGCAACAGAATGTAAGCACCATCCATATCAAATCAAATATGGATTATAACAGTCCCTGCATTTAATGGTAGAGGGGTTTTAATTCTGATTATTTTGCAAGGAGATGTTAGCCAGTAAATAATAAAATATTTGTTTTATAGATCAACTCATTTTTTGAAGATGCCGAATGATTTTTCTCATGGGTTTATTTCTAAGGTATCTCCAATACTTTAACCCAACGTCCAATTGGATTTGGTATTTCCAGTACTCTTAAGTCTAATACTTAATAAGTACTAAAAAGAAGATGGTATGAAAAGTGACAAAGTACTTAGTGTAAATAACAGAGTTTACTATTTTGCCTATGAAGGTCACATAGCTGTGTCACAGAACAAGTTTGGCAGATCCAAAATAATTTTGACTAACGTACAGCAAACTTACCTATGCTTCCTTGCAACCAGATGACTGTCTCAGTCAAGGGCTTTGCTCTTCCTTCCAAAATCTTTTCTCTTCTAGTCTTGTAGCTGCTGGATCAGATAAGCAGATTATTAGGATTTTGACCTCTCTCTTTTGGGTAGAAGTTTAAGAAAATTTAGCTATAATCCCTCCACCATTTGCCATGTTCTATAAGTGTAAATCAGTAACATGAATATGACCCTGCGAGCTGCCATATGATATACAGCTCCACATATTTTCAGTTGCCCAAGGTTGAGGGCAACTAAAATAACTCACTGAAAATTAGATGGGTTAGATAGGACAGTTTTTTCAACAGCTTTCTGGTGATTTAGGAACCTATATATCAATTCCCTTTCAAGTGAATTAGACACTTCAATAACTAAGTTTTGCTGAGTTTCTTTAGACAACAGGCTTTAGTCCTCAAGATAGTCTGATGATTTGGGGAAAAAAAAATCCTTAAAAAAGACCGTTTTCTGGTTTGGAATAAATTTGTGAGAACAGCAGTACATTCAAAAGACTTCAGAGATGATGAGGTAAATTGCATGTAACAGATTGATTCAAGAAATAGGTATAGAATCAGCTTTCTAAATGCTGCAGTCTCTGAGTTATTATTGGGCTACCAATATATTATGACTGTCCTTCCTTTAACCAAACAACAAATGAATGTCCTTTCTCATAGTTCTCATCCATCCAGTTAACATCTTAATATGGATTTTATTAATTGATTGATTGTTTTAGTTACAGTGTGTATTATCATATATATGATATATCTGTATCAGAATATGTCTGATATATATATCAGTACATATTGTATATATATACTGTATCTCTGTGTCTGTGTATAAATTATTATACAATAATAATTAGAAATCAGATTTTTTCTATAAAATTACATGTTAATGGCAACACAGAAATTATTTAAATGATTTCTCAAACAATTATTCTGCTCTCCTTTAGTATATTCCAATGTGTATGATTATATTAATGAAGTACACATTGTGATTATAGTTCAGTAAATCATGATATTAGAGTAACACTAGAAAAATAAGCCATGCAAGGAATAGAGTTATTTTAAGAGAATTTTATAAGACTATGATTTCATTGGGGGTTCATGGTGGTATTGTAAGTGACAACTCATTAAGACTCAGAGTAAAAATATTATTTTGTCTTATACAAAATTTAGTATATTACTAATATACTAATGCAACCCACTCCCATCTACTGCCAGCCAAAACCAGCAGTTAAACCCTGTGTTAATACAACACTGAGATTTTTAACAAAGGAAATAATCATTTCCTCAACTTCAGTTTGGGCATACTGCATGTACATATGAATGTTTCAGAGACCATTACACTGCTTTTAATTGCTAACTGCATGCATGCAGCATAGGGTTGTGGTTGCTGTGGAAACGTAAGTTAAATTCCTTAGTCTCTAACAATACAGTAACAGTTATAGTTCCATTTACTTTGCATACAGTCTTTTAACTTTTCATTATGTTGAAATGTTACAAACTACTTTCTTCCCATATTGTCTACCATATAGAAAGAGATGGCAAAGTTGTGATGAATATTGTAGCTTTTAATTTCTTTTTATGTAATCTGCTGCTTTTTCTTTTGTTTTTTACACTTCTGACAGATGATCTTTTGATAATCCCAGACAGGCTGTAGTGCCCTGGAACATGATACCTCCTGTCTGGCTTTGAGCTGTTCTGCCATTTGTCACACCAATCAAATTAAGGTGCACACACATATGCTATACTACACAAGGGTGAATCAAATAGTTTGCTGAATGAGGTAACTGCTGGTAAATATTTGGCAAGCCAAATTTAAATGGTTTTAACTACTGTTTGTCTAGGGAGATGGTTGTATAGCCCTTCACGTCTGACACCCTGGTCTGAAAATCCTGCTCAGATGGTTTCTTTAGGAGACATTGTTTAGAAAGATGTGTATTCCTATTTATGCAGATATTGTAGTTCTTATCTGTCACCAGCACGTCTGGCTGATGCCAGTTATATATGGCCTAGCTTGAGGCACAAGATAAAACTGGGGACTTTAGGATGAAAGAGGGAACAACGACAGAAGAATAAGAGATAAACATGCATTAAAAATGCTTTAGAATAATAAGAACATACCTCATTTTGTGTGGACTTCCTTCAGCATTCCCAGTGAAGTCATCTGGTGTAGCTGGGGACTTTGTACCTATAAGGCCTGCAGTGATGAAGACATGCAGTAGCCTTAGTCTAGATTCCCAGCTAATGTAAGTCAGCACAGCTCCATTCACCTCTGTGGATCCACCTCATTCATGTAAGCTGTGATTCTGTCCACCTTACTTCTGAAGGTAAAACACGAATGCTTGATCTCTTTCCACCCACCATCTCTAGGCTGCTAAACTTCCCATAATTTAGATTTTTTAAGGAAGGCTGTGGTTCATGATCCATAAGCAATGTTAACAGCAAAAGAAATAGAGCTCAACCATGCACTAAATGAAACACGGTCTTCTGGCTTCTGCTGAATCAGGATGTGAGATTCATATGTTGCATGTGTTTTCTTTTAAAAACTATATATTAAACCAAATCACACCATTGTCTGCTCCATAGAATTTTGATTCTTTCTATATAGGCATGGTTTGATGTGTTACTGTCTTTTGCTGATCTGGAAGCAGACTGTTTACAGTAATATGGAGCATAGAATGATCATAACAATCAGAAAAGGGAAAACGCAAGGTATTACTTTGTCAGAGAATATGATTCTGAGGTTCTGCAGCTTTTTTGATTCAGCTTTAAAAAAACCTTCTGAGATTAACTGCGCATTGCAAAATTATATTTAATTTTCTACTTAATATGTCAGAACCCCTTACATTATAATTTGAGACTTTTTACAAACAGGGGTTCTCTCCCCCCTTCCCCCCCAAAAAATGGGCTAGAGTAGTAAACAGCTTATCATGTAGCTGCTTTATAATAATGTGTGTAAAGAAGAGAAGTAATGAAGTCTGCAGAAAAAAACACAAGAGGAAATTGGGGGAAGGAGAGCTCTGGTAGGTGAATCTGGATGCATTTTTCTCAGAGAAATGCAGTTGTGTCCCCTCTCTGTGCTCGCTGCAGAAGGGTGAGCAAGTTCCTTCCCCCTGGGCTTCAGGCTGCCCTCTGACCAACACACAAATATCACATACTTGTCTGCAGCCCACAGCCATCTACCTTAAGGTCTTAGCCATAGTTATCGAAGTTGTATATTTGCTCTGATATTTTTGCTAAGTTTCTGTCATATTTAGCAACTTTGAAATTCAAGGGTATTTTGTGGGGTTCTTTTTTAATGACAACTTACAGAAGAACATTCTCTGAAATCTCATTCTCCTACGTACAAGTGGTGTTGAAAGTTATGCCAAAAATGCAAGGGAGGCATATTTGCTTTCCTGACCAACAGAAATTCTCAGTCCAAATACTGTAGAAAAATGACAGTATTAAAACACCAGCTCCAGTGGCATCATTAGACTGGCCATATTACTGAATCTTGTTATAGTGAATAATAGAAAACAGCTGAATGTTACAAGCTCAAGGTACTTTCTATTTTGAAACCAAAACCTACCTTGTGAAAAAGATGACAATTATTGGTTTCAAGAGTTCTGTTCTAAAAGTACAATGTTAGATGGTTTACTATCATAATTCAAATAACATAGTAGTTAGAACCAAACTAGTTATATGTAGAAAAAGATCTGTGGCACAATGAGTACAACTACATCCATTTATGATTTTATTGGCTCAGATATTTTTAATTTAGGCATTAATCAACGGCAGGCTAAACTAACAGAGAAAAACATGATAGCTTAATGTATGCTTTGCAGCTTGGAATCTCTTTTTTAAAAAAAAAAGCTTGTCAAAAGAATGAGTAAAGCATTTATGCACTGAAGAAAAGTATTTTGAAAGCTCGTATGCTTACATTTCTGCGAAGTAGTAGTAAAAGCTTTATTTTTTTATCTTGCACCCTAAGAAAAATACGGGTATTTACTATTGGATTTAGGGAACAATAGGTTAATTGTATTGTATAGGGAAATACAACAAAAAACAATATTGGCCATCATTTTATATCAACATATACAGATTCATACCTATTAAGACTCATCTCATAAATATTGTGCCTCTCAGAAAAGTGCAGTTATCCTAAGATCCTAAAATAGAGGTCCACAAGAAAGGACTGCCTGAGAACAAGAAAAAAAGAAGGAAATAGAAGTTTTCTTTTAAACCACAGGCCTTCTGGGACATAATTATTGCAGTAACAACAACAAAAAAAGTGTTATTGCTAGTCTAGACATGCTGCATTTCAGATACAGGAGGTTATAGCAGACATAAATAACCCAGTTTTGATAAATGAGAAATCTAAAAGTCTGATGAGAATGTTATTTTTGGCTCTTATATACGCAGTGTAAGAGGCTGAAAATGCCCACTAATCCCAGCCTTCAGGACCCGACTCTGAAAAATGTCTGACATGTAATTGAAGTGCAAAAGTTAGCACATGCATTTGAAACATTTTTTTACATATACTTTTTGGGAGGCTAAGAGTATGAGTTTACAAGTTTGTGTGTGAAAACGGTTAAGCAAAATCACACCAATAAAGATAAGCTTAAGTGAGAGAGCAGGACCCCAATTTTGAAAGGAATTTAGAAATTTTTGAAAGCTCCTGCAGTTCAAAGAAGAAGGTTTAAAATAATGCACTTTACCTTGAAGATGTGGTTGGCTAAGATGCCCTGTTTTCTATTTGTTGAGCTATGCTGATACCTGGTAACGCAAAGAACCATCAAATGACACATGGAAACTTTAAATTCATGTTTGAACCTGGAAATGTCAGCATTGTTCTAAGGCTTCTTTGGCATGTCATTTTTCTCCCTGTAATGAACGCAGTTTCTATATGCTATTTTGTTTTGCCCCAAAACATATTTTGGCTATATACTGTAGCCATATTTTGTTTTGAGTATACTCACTGTGTTGTATCAGAGAAAATAACATTATGTTACAGACTTCCGGAGCAACTGCTAGCAAGCCTCTGCCATCACTTCCTGCTGTTCAGCTCTGTGGTGTTGAGATCCTGAGCTCAGCCCTCCTACCTAAAGCTTCTGTTCAGGTTTTCTCTTGAGAGTCACCAGTGGGTTTTCTGAAATGCATTGGTTCCTATTTGGTGGCATCACAGAGGAGGATGTGTTAGCATCTGGAGTGCTTAAGAAAATGTTGGATTACTGCAGAGACTGCAGATTTCTCACATTCCTTCATCAGTGATTAAACTTTCCATCCAATGCCCTGAATCTTCTGTAGGCATTTGCTTTCAAAGGCATCTAGTTTCCTGTCTTTAATGTTTTGGTGGATTTCCAGTTCTCACAACCATATGTTAACACAGAGGTTATATTTGAGTTGGAAATTCTTCATTTTATTCTGTTCTTTATAGCTGTGACTTCCATATGTTGTTGAATTTAGTTAGTTCTCATGCTCTTCCTTTACTTGCTGTTCCTTATTCTGATCTTCACTGGCCGTGGAAGATGGAACGATTCCTCTACTGGAGAAGAACAATCATGGAGAATTTAGAGACAATGTTTTGTAATATTTAAATTCAGGGTTCAACTAAAAAAAAAATTGCTTCTCTGAAATTTTAAATGTATTATTGTCACTATTAATGCCTTTGGTTTATAAAAATATGAGAGCTTTACCTATTTTAATGTGTTTCCTTTTTGGACATTTTCATAGAATCATAGAATAGTTTGGGTTGGAAGGGACCTTTAAAGGTCATTTAGTCTGACCCCCCTGCAGTGAGCATTTTTAACTAGATCAGGTTGCTCAGAGCCCCATCCAACCTGACCTTGAATGTTTCCAGGGATGGGGCATCTACCACCTCTCTGGGCAACCTGTGCCAGTGTTTCACCACCCTCAAGTTTTTGACAGTTCAGTGTATATACTCTTTTTTTATTCATTGCAGAGTCAGGTAAGCTGCTATCTGCTTAACTTTTAGCACATGAGAGTGCCATCTGATTTCAGTGAAATCTTGTACCTCTTTAGTACACACGGGATTAAGCAACAGTCATTTAATCTTTTGTTTCCATTATCCTCTCACACATTAGTATGAAAGTAAAAGACATTCTACCCTCCAACCCCAAACACAGAAAAAATTAAGTTGTAAAACCTTTTGTCCTAGCAGAGTTATTCTAAGGTATAAACATTACCTGAAATCACTTTATTTTTTTCCTATTGGCTAGACATTTTAAGCTTATTCCTTTCCCTTGCTGAAGCATGGAGAAAAAACGCTACATTTCACAGCTTGCTCAAGCAAACCTGTCCTTAAACATCACCAAACTAACCTTTCTCTGTTCTGAAGAGAGTGTTTGAACAGAGTAAGAGTAAAACGAGGTGTAAATGAGGTGACAATCATTTCATGTGGATTGTGACCAAGTAACAATGCTGTCATGACTGTGAATGCTTGCACAGCATTATAGTTGAAAACAAAACAATAATTGTCTGTAGGCCCTATTCTGACCCTTACATGTAGGATTAACTTTTGGCTACTGTTGTTTCATATAAATAAAAAGAGAGCACTCAACCTCCCCACAGATTTAATACATATTGCTAACAAGTAAGTTGTAAACACAAACCAGTGCACAAGCACATCAAGGTAGCATAGCACAAGCAAGTGGGGAGACAATAGTACGAATTGGATCAGTGGCCTATAAAACCAACTGATAACTAGTAGAATTAAGTCCAATGACAAATAGAGCTATTCTCTGCTCTTTGATCTTTAGCATCTCCCTTTCTTCTTAGCAGCAGTCTCTGTTACAGGTGGATTTTTGATCCTACTCAGATCTGCCCTCCAGTGATCCCTAGTGTATGTCACCCACCTGTGATCTTAGGAGGAGGAGGAGGCCACCCGTGGATGTATGTATACTCAGACACAGCAAAGACATACTTGCATGTTAGTCCTGGTATCTAAGTGTCCCAGCCTGAACATTCAAAGAGGCAACAGACATTTATGGTGTATATGAAAAGGAAACATCCTCCTCAAAAAAGACAAAAACAAAACAGTATTATTGCTAATTGTCTACTGAAGTCTACAGTTATCTGCTGAGATTAAAGTATTCTTTAGGAAGACGGTGACCTTAGCCCATGACAAAGATTTTAATACTTTATTGTTCCTGGTTTGTCTTGGAAACTACAAAAGTATTAAGAGTAGTATGTTGTACAACTTCTTTTCTTTGCATGTTGGAGACTTGAAGTGGTGTCTGTTTAGCAACTGCTAAACCTTGATCGAGCTTCCTTGGACTTCAGTGGTGGAGGGATAATGTATTTAATGTCTACTGAAACCAAGGGAGGGAGATGGAATAGAAATGAAAAAGGAAGAAATGAAAGTAAGTGGATGAGTAACAAGGAACAAAGTAGTGCATAACATTTTTTAGAGGAAGAAGAGAAATGGGAGAAGGGAGGAATAGATTTAAAGATAAAATCTTTGAAAGAAAACAAGCTAAATGCAGGTACCTAACCAGCAATGGATGCCATATCTTCATAATAACCACAGCCTCTTACAACAACTGCTTACACTCAGTATCTCTATTGATTTAGCTCACTATTTATTTAGCTTTAGTTACTGCAGTTAAACACATTTAGAACACAGGGTAAAATTCTTCTTTTCACAGAGTGAAAGGAATGTAAAGAAAGGTCCTGATTCTGCCAACATTTATATATATTCTTACCTTTAAAGACATAGATACTTACGTTCTGATAGTCCCACCGGGCTCAAGAGGTATATTTGTATGTATAAAGCTATATACGTGGCAAGGCATTTGCAAGTTCAGAGCCAAAGTATGTACAGCCTCTTTTAGCGATTCTTTTGTTTGGGGTTACCATCAGTCTTGATTCTTATATGACAGTAGGTGTCAAGGAAAGTGTTCTTCCTTCAAAGGTGGATTTCTAGTTTATTTCTTAGTACACTGTCTTTGCTGACTGTCACATAAACCTGTCTTTCTTGATGGAGAGTATAAAGCTATAAAAATAAAGGAAAAAGCATGACGTAAGCATTTAGCTTTTGCCATTGAATTGTTTTACAACATTTATACTAGTAGAAGTTAATATAACATTTAACATAATTGGTAATATTTTGCATGACCAAAAATCATTTTGATTGGCTTGTATGCATAAAATCAAGTGTTATGCTCACATAAATGGTCATAATGGATTACAGAGGAAAAAAATTTTTATGGGAATATTTTCATAGAGGGAGGGAGTTTTGGTGAGGAAATTAAGATAGTACATAAAACCCTGAGGAAGGTTTCATGTTCTGCTGCTAGGGAAGGCTTAGACCTGCTTTTGCACTAGTGAGGATGCAAACCATCTTAGTACAGATACAGTTTCTACTGGCTAAAAATTCCTTTGCTACAATACCTTGCACCAGATCCTTCTGAAAGTAACGTTACCAACAAAACAGACGTTTATTGTTTTTGTAGCTTTTGACAGTATAGCTGCATCAGCAGTAAGGGTTTGCAGGTAGGAAGCTGTCAAACGAAAGACGTGTGTCTTAGGCCAGTGTACTCATACAAGCAAGAATTTCTAGTCTGCTTGTGGTGCAGATAATCTCTTGTAGCCGAGCCAGAGGTTCAAATTGAATTGGGCCAGCTCAGCCCGTTAAGTTCATTGCAGTCCATTAAGTTTACCTGGGGAGATTTCTAGTCAAATTAATTTCTGAAAGTTGGGGATTGCGATGGGTATTTTGTAAGAGGGAGTTTGGACTCAAATACTGTGTTACAAAGCATTCCTCCTTTTTGCTGAAGAAGAATGTTTGTTGCATCTTAGCTCATGAAGCTGTTGCCTTTTCATGGCACTGTACACACATAATCCAGAAATGTTTCATCATAAGTGCTGTACATAATATATTATTACAGTATACCTATTTAATTGGAACATACTAAATCAAGGTGACTGCTTTTTATTGGACTGTCTCCCAGTAAACTGACATACCCTAATGATACTGAATGATAATCACTGCTGCTTAGTGGGATTATATTTTACATAAATTCCTCTTAATAGTGATGTATTTAGTTAGTGCCAGATAGTTAAATGATGTTTATTCAAGTGTTAAATTCCAAGTGCTATTCAGTGAATACACAATGTGCCAAATAAAGATTAAATATTATATATATTTTCTTTGCAGAAGGCATCAGTGAATAGCAGTTCCAGATAATAGAATTGACAAATTTCTTTTTAGATTGCATTTTTGAAATGCAATACAGAAGCAAAAGAAAAGGCCTGCTTTTTACAAAAAATAGTTAGTGATCATGCAATTCACAACGTCAGGTCTGAAATTTCATTCTTAGTTTTGTCCTAGTCCCTTATGATTACAAACATGATCTATTTTAGACTAGCTTTTCCTTAAGCTACTTTGGCAGCAAAACTTTTTAAAAACATCAGTACCTAAAAAATTCCTTTGTATGTAGAGGTACTCTTCCAATAAGCACTAGGCAGAATTTTACAGCAGGCATTTAAGCTTGCTTGAGAGCAGTCTTAAGAGATTGCTTAAAAGGAATATGAAACATTTCCTGTGTATATAATGCTCAGCTTTCAAATCTGATTTGATTTTTAAACAGAAATTAATTTGGAAAAAGGATTTTTACACTGTGGGCCTAGTATTTCTGTTATACAGATTGAAAAGCTAAAGCATGAGGGTACGTAAGGCTTTACCCAGGGTCCTGTAGTAAGTCCAGCTAGTACAAGTAACAGAGGAGGCAGATTAAAATGTCCACACAGGCTGAATAAAACAAGAAGATGCTTGTAGATGACATTTGTACTAAGATGCCAGACAACGAATTTGGCAGCTGAGTCACTAATATCAAACTCTGTCAGCAACTGTGCTACCAAAGAGGTTACCTCCTGCAGAGGGTGAGTCAGAAGGGAGAGCGGGAGAACTAACAGTTCAGATAAATCCACCAAACTGTGTCAGGGCTCTAAACTAGATCCAGTTCAGGAACTCAGAAGGTCCGAGCTGCCTAGCTTTAATATTCTGCCCTGTGCTGTGACATATCTGTGCAAGTACTGATGTGCATATTTCTTAAGTGTAAGGCAAAGCTGGCATGTATTTTTATTAAATTACTTCACTGGTATCTGCAACAGGCTATTCAAGGGGTGGGTCTCATTCTGAAATTCACTTTTATTCTTTGGACATAGCTTTTGGAGAATTTAATCAGTGGGAATCATGCAGCTAGTTGGTTAATGAATCTGTCTCTCCATCTGTCCTTCCTTTCCTTGTTAGAGCTGAGTTTTTAATTACAAACATCGGTGCACTATCTCAGTTTCTTCATTAAAAATAGGAATTGAAGTTGCCCTGCTGCTGCTGGCAGAGACAGAACAGAGCAAACACCATGATGGAAGCTTTTGCACAGCTAAGGGAGAGTCCTCCCTCCCTTCCTCCTGGGGGTCTAGTTTGAAGGATAGGTGAGCAAGCAGATTGTATTTGTGGGGATTTCCCCATGCGAGGAGGAGCATGCCAAAAGGAAGTTATATTTGTATATTTATTTCTATAAATTTAGAGTATTATTAGAGGACTTTTATCTCTAAAAACAACTCGATAATTGGAATGGTCTTTTTGGCTAAGGTATGTTAAGCAAAAACCTTTTTATCAGTGGTGCATTCTTTGTTGCATGAGAGCACATCATTTGTTTCACTGAGCTTCTTCACAACCCACTTTTTGTGCTTTTGTAGTCAGACTAAAACCTCCATTCTGTGGTTTGGAAAATACAGTAGGAGGCTATGGAGAGAGAGACAGACAGTGCTTCTCGAGGGAGGCCGTATATGGAGAGAGCATCAATACTTGCTCTTGGTCACGTGAACTTTTTTTACTGTGGTGGTTAGGAGAATGTGCCAGTTAGAAAGATATCCCTTGCTCCCTTCATTCTGCTCCCTTCTGGCTTCTGAAAGAGCAGATGGAAGGTTCCTTTCATGATATACGTGGCTTATCATTATTTATTCATGTATTCATCTTTCTCTTTCTGATGAGAGTACATGTAGGAGGAACATTATAAAGCCAAGGTAATTTTCTGCAGTAGTTTCAGGAGGTTTATAAAACATCTTTGCAGCTAGAAATACATAAATTTTTCAAAAGACTACACTGCAAACACGGTTGGCTTAATAAAGAGGACACTCAGGAAGCTGCTCATTTACAATTCTGTGGTGTGCCTCATTTCTCATGTAAAGCTCCACAACATGGGAATTATTGCAGTGCTAGCATTCACTACTGTTGGGCTACATCTAATAGTGTAACTTAAATTCATTTTTCATAGAGAATGGGAACGGTGAACCTACAGTTTTCTTCTTCGGCTAGCAAGGGCCAAGTAGTAGTACTTCTGACAGATATGCCTTGCCTTTCCCTTCCCCCTCCCTGCCTTTTCTTTCACTTGAAAGTGGATGAAATGATGCAGAGAGGAGAAAAGAGTGAATAGAGAGGAGTGAAATTTCACAAGAAATAGAGCTGAGAGAGTGTAGAATTTAATTTGAGACACTCATTGGATTTTTTCCTATAGTGATTTCTGCTACTTAATTAAGCAGTCTGGTAGCCACGGTGCTCAGCTCTCCAGCTCTGATCTATGGCATTAAAGAATTTCCTGCCCACATCCTTTATTATTTTGACTTCAGGCACTGGAAAAACCATGAAAAGCAAGGATATTGGCATTTTAATCACACAGCTATGACATTAATAAGATTTTGGCACTATGTGATCTAACATACCCTTTGTATTGATATCTGGTGATATAAAGAGACATCTAAAGCTGCAGGTTTAACCTTAGAAGTTTTTTCCCCCAATTATGCTGCCATGGCACATCACTGTGTTATATTGTGTGCAAAAGGGCTGTTCCTAAGGCAGCATTATTACAGTCCTATAGTTTCTTTGCTTTAAGATAGGGGGCAGTGGGTGCTCTGTGGGTGGGTTTGTTCACGCAGACTGAAAATCAGGCTTTAAAAGAAAGCATTTGAGATCTCGATATCACATATAGCAAAAGGATTTTGAGGTGTGGCACCCTAACGTCAGGCGTCCTAGATTGTTAGGTTTCCTTAAGAGACAAATTGAACAGATTTGAAAGGGACTGCAATTCTGCTAAAGGAGTTAAACTGGTAAGCATAATGGTAACCTTTTAGCATGTGATTAATGTTGGCTATAATTTCCTTTTTCTCCATTACAGAAAGCAAGGAAGGAGATTATGTGGTGAAGATTTTACCTAGATCTTTCTTGCTCTTAGAGAAACTTTTGGTTTTACTTGCTCCAACTACAGTTGACAATACATTGAGGTAGCAATTCAAAAGACTACAATTGAAATAAGTTTTCAAAATAGTTTAGCCTCTAATGATTTACTAGGATGCTCAGAATGAAACTAGCATGCAGCAGATTCATATCCTGAAAAAATAATACCTCTTCCGTGCATATACATGTAGACAGGAAGCCAGGCAGGCCTTCTCCAGACTCTGAAGAGAACAAATAAAGGCAAGGTTGCCTATGCTAAAACCATTAGCATTTTCTAATTTTCAGCAAGCCCCAAACTGTTTCTTCTAGCCCCAGGCAGTGGTATGGGCACTAGCCTTTTGGCAACATTGGTGTGTGATCTTCCAGTCTTACGTTCTGCAGAAGGAAAGCCAAATCATGGTTTTTACAATCAATCACAGTGAAAATACTGCTACATAAACATGACCATTCTCTGTTCTCTCCAAAAGAATAATGCCACATACACACACTTTCCTTAATTTCTGTCCCTGTCTTATGTCCCTTTGCCTTTTCTGCATTTATACAGGACTCGTGTTATATGGAGCTGAGCAAAAAAGAGACAGAGGTGCATGGGCAGTCTATATCCGTACTTCCTAATGCCCCTGCCCTAACAACCATGCCATTCTCTAGTTGCAAGTGGAAAACAAGGAGAAAAAAATCTCAGCTTGCTTTTCAGTGCTGTCTGTAGCTGCAGTCCCTTCCTACCAGTTATACCTTCAGTGCATCCTACAGAACGGGGCCTAGAACTGCATGCATACATGTGCACAGAGTCATATACAAGACTCTTAGTTCATGTTTGTAAGTAGCCACAAAGTAATTGTCCCATTTGGGAACTTCTAAGAGACAGACAAACTGCTTATACCTACAGCTTTGCTGAAATCATCTTCAAAACCTCCAACTGGGTATTTTCTTCTACAGCCATGTATTTCAACACTTACTACCTGAACTGAGCGTACAGTTGACTCTTCAGACAAGTGAAGAGTGGCTGAAGATCTTCATTCAGCCTTCACAATTTCCAAAGGGCAGCCCTGTGCATCATTGGCCTGTTAAGCCCTCCTTGTTTAAAAAAAAATATAAAAATCATGACCAAAAATGCCAGATTTAACAAGGCAATTTTGGGTTTATATATAAGATACCTTGTTGCAATCAAAATACCCTTGCTTGTGTAAGCATTTCAAAAGCCCACCAGAAAGATTGATTAACTAAAATGTCTGCCAATTACATGTGGCTTAAGAAATTAATTTGTATATTTCAGCACATTCTTTTTTCCCACCTTCTTTATTAGAACTTCAATGCGATGAAGACAGAATCCCTGAAAAAAATGCATTTGTTCTGCACATACAGAACAGGACAATTTAGAGTAATGTGCATGAGGTTTTAACAGTAATTTTATTGGCACATTCCCTTAGGATGCCTTATACGGAGGATGTACTATAAACTACCTGCAAGGATTTAATGTCATACTGTCACATCTCTATTTTGACACTGGATTAATTTGTATGTTACACCAAGTGTAAATTTTAAGTGTTCTGCGGAGGAAGAGCAGAGTTTAGGCAGACTTGGAGTAGGCAAGCTGAAGTGCCCCATGGCATTTTTTACACCCAAGCAATTACTAGCAAAAACGCCTTGGAGAGCACTGTGGGCCGCATAGTTAGTAGCTATTCTTTTGCCTGATGCCAGAATAATGTGCTTTTCCCCACAAACAATTACGCTTGAGCAGGCACTGAGGGTAGAGGGGAGGTAAGTGCGTCCCTGCTCAGTGATAGGAGAGATACGCTTGCTGCGGGTCAAAATAATCAGTCTTCCCTCTTTTGTGACTAGCAAAAGTTTGACATTGGTACTCGGACTGGGTAACAAGAAGCAGTGGGATGTTGGTTTGAAGGGGGGAATATAAGCAGTACAGGAGGCACACCTGCATAAGAGCAAGAAAAAACTCAGTGGTCTGTTTTCATCTTTGTGATCCCAGCTAGCTGATTTCCCAATTTCCGACAGGTCTGTTAAGCCCTGTGCTTTTATTGGTGCTCACTTGCTTATCTTACTAAAATAAATCAGTGCATATCTACTACACACATGTGGCCTGGAGAAGCATTTATAATTTTATTTTCCCACTTCTTGCAGGATATATTTTGTTCTATTTATGTAATTTATTCTTTGCACAGTAATGAGTCCATCAAACTACAGATCATAAAAATAAGACTGGATACTGTATATCTCAGGAGCGTGGCAGGAGAAAATGCATTAATGTGTCCTGCCTACTAATACAGGTTCACAGATATCTACATTTTCAATTATGAATTCTGTACTTTCAGTTTTGAACTTAAGGGAGAAGGAGGATCTCTTCTTTAACGGACAGCTAAGATGTCTGGGCCAGTCTTTAGTCCTGACGTGATTTTCTCTGAATTCAAACTTTTCTTTCATCTTTATATATCCATGGGAGAATACATCTACTAAGTATACGCTGTGTGTCAGAACTTATAAAAGCTTCCTAAAGGAGCCATATGAGCCTTTACATTATATCTTCTGTGAGGGTTTCTCAGTGCCTTTCAAAAACTGCAGTTAACTAGACTGCAAACAGGTTAATAATAATTAGCACTTACATTATACATGATATGTTGAAATTAATCAATCCTCATTTTATACCTAATCTGTTTATAATCAGGTGTCATCACTGACATATTGTAGATGAGTAGTCCTAGCCAAACGCCAGCATCCCAAGATGGAATTGAATACAGAAATAGAGAGGCATTACTGCAATCCAGACTTGAAATTCTCTCCTCTTAGTCCATTTTGGTCACCTAAACATCACTGGCACCCAGCCACTGAAGCATGTATGTACTGTATGTGAGCCACAAAACCCATGTGAGTCACTTCTGCCCGGCTTCTGCTGGCTTCTGTTCAGGGTCAACTCGAGTGGGTCTCTGCCATGCTCAGAGGCAGCAGGCATTGTCCTGGAGCTGCCACAAAGTCAAAAATCAATTGCAGCCCTGAGAATGGGGAAAGGGAGGAGGAGGAGGGGGAGAGAGGAGGTGGTGAGCCCTGTCACAGGTCATTACCAATTCACAGGTGGAGCACAGCTAAAGAGTGGTTGCAAACTGCTGCTAGCTAGTTGTGGTGCACAAAATAAGCATTTACTTGTTTAGGGGGAAAACAGAGAACGTTGTCTTGAAAAAACTATTGGATTAGTTAAGGCTCCTCCTTTGCTGTCCAAGAGTATATAATATTGCTCCCTTTTCTCCCAGATTTGAAACATACTATATAAAACCAAAATCCATTGATCACTACTATTGCTGCCCAGCCTGTCTTGATAGCTCTTGCACCAGCGCAAGGGTGCCAGAGGCCTGTCTTTTCAACTCTGAAATGTCTACATCTGTTTCTCACTGTTACTGGCAAGCTGTAGCAATTTTTTAAAATTTTAACTTGTACTTACTGTAAAGCTTTTATTTTAAGTGATGTGAGGGGGTTTGTGCATGTTGTAGTGCTTAAAAGTGCCCCTGTGAGACAGGGTTGTCGAACAACAGACTTGCATGCAGATGGATTTGTTCTGCAAAAGTCATCAATTAGAGCATCTCACAGCCATCTTTGGAGAATGCAAGTATCTTCCATTATGAGTGGCTTAAGGAGTCATGCTGCTTCCTAAAGTGATAGCTGCCATCTAATCATATTGTATGTCACACTAATATTCATCTCAAATATGCTGTTACTTGAAAGCATTAGCAAAATATGTTTTAGCATCTAGTACCTTATCTTTAATTGCAGTCAAATCAATGATAATTTTCAGTTTGCTACAGAGCTGTTGGCAAGCAACGCTAGGTGGGAGAAGCTGCAGAATTCCTCTCTAGTACAGGCAGAAAAAGGAAAAGTGTTGTCCTGAACCTTTGATCTCTACTACAAGAAACTCAGTGTTATTTTTCCCTTTCCCTTCTATTGAAACTGTACTGGAGCTACTGTAGCTTTAGCAGAGTAACATAGAAGATACTCAAGCTGAGTGTAAGAGGAGTAGACCAGGATCTGCTTAACTCTCCCTCTTCTCCAGTTTCTGACTCCGACACTGCATTAAGCTGTGCCCTCTGCAGGGCCTTTCCCCCATCATTCCTTGAACATTTCCAATAATTAATCACTTCAGAGTACCATTCCTTGATTTTTACATAGTATTTTGGGATGCTGCATATCGCTCCATGACTGGTCTTTCTACTGGTCTCCCCAGTAGTTTCCCTATGTATGCATGAGTATGTATCTGTATTTTGTAATCTATGTAACACAGAGTCATCTTATAAAGATCAGCTGATTAGGAATGGCAAAGAATTAAGTTCTATGAGCACGTCATATAAAGTAAATATGATTACTGAATAGCAGTTGGTTTCTTATATGGGAAAATAAGTACTTTAATAATTACCTTTGAGGAGACTTAACTTCCCTTCTGCTTTTCTTTCTTTTCTTCCCCAAAGCAAGCTGATGCACAAGTCATTTTTGTGTGATATGTTTTTCAGATATGGAGACAAGTGAAAAAATCCAGAAAAGTGGAGCTCTTCAGGTGTTTGCAAGTCTGTTGGCGCCACAATCTTCCTGCACAGCAAAAGTAGCTAACATCATAGCAGAAGTAGCCAGAAATGGTGAGGTTTTCTACAAGAACTTTTCTGCTGGAACATCTTCAGTTTTTCACCTCACTTGTCAGTATGTTTTACTTCATTTATGTTTTCATTTTGTAGATTTGACACCTTTCATATCCCTCCCTTTCACTCTTTTTGTTTTTGTTTTGTCAAATTTTGTGTCTCTACTTTTTTAATACAATCAAAACAGCATCTGACTGCTGGAATTTTTTTAGTCCTTACTTTCATGCAATTTGTTTTTTGAACAATCAATAGTATAATTTATTGGGCAGAAGTAGCACGCCATTGGCTTTATGAAATGCATATGGGAAAAAAAATGCATTATTTGTGCATCCAGTTACACATAGTGCATGTAGTTACAACAGGGATTGTTGTATGTTCCACGTACAACAGTTGATTGTTTCTTTGGTCTGAGATTTGCGATAACATTATTACCGTTATGAGGCCTTTGATACCACATCAAAACCAGTTACTCCTACCTAAAGAGGTAGGAGTATATTTGTTAGAGTAAGAACCCAAGATCCCAAACAAGAATCAAGGGTCCATTTTGGTATGTATTATATACATATAGTCATATAATGTAGGAGATAATCTAAAACTATTTAAATTTATTTTCTTTAGAAAGAATTATCTTAAAGTTCACCCAATACCCTGCATACCTTGAGTTCAAAAGAATGGCCTCATATCTGCAGGCAGGCACTACTGGCAGACCCTGTGATGATGGTAGTGGAGGTTTATGGCCAACTCTTCTCACTCCTTGGCTTGCTGCTCTCCCAACCAAAGAGGCAGAGATTGCATTTTGCTCTTTCCTTCCCCAGAGGCCAGGCAGGGAAAAGTAGGAGGTATCTTAACTGCTGTCCACATGCATGCCTGGCAGCCATATCTCTCTCTCCCTCTGTAAACTCTCATGCTGATGCCTCCTCAGGGAAGGCACTACATTATTGCTGACTATTTCCACATTCCCTTTCCACCTTTTCTTTGGAATCACAATACTAGAGCTTCTTACTAATAACCCCTGTGTGACCTCCTCCACCCAATTCACTGATTTTGACACAATGGATATTCAGAAACAACATTAACAAGAAAAGAAGATAAACTTCGTTAGTTTTTAATTTTTAAAATTATTTAGATAAGTAGCCAGTAAAAAATGTAAACACAGAAATTTAAACTTTTAAATGTTTCAGAATGATAGATTCATGCAACTGTACCACATGTTTTTTCTGTACTTAATTAATTCATAATAAGTATATTTAAAATATTGCAGTGAACTGTGTATCATCACAGTTGGTCCTTTTAGCTTATACCTCAGAAGGGGGAAAGTTAAGAATAAAAACAATGTTCACAGTAGCTTAACCGATTACTGTACAGAATCCAGCAAGATTCTCTTACAGAGCATTTTAGCCGATATCTTTCAAATCTCAATTAGTACATGAAATCTCTGAATAGTTTCTAATGTATCCTTTTCCCTGCCACCTTTTAAATTGCTGTTATGAGTACACTCCTTCAGAAGTACTGGTATTTTACCTGGTTCATCATACAAAATAGCTTTTTGTCTTAAGAGTTATTAGCAAGTGTAACTCGCTGCTAGAGGTCCCAGTTAAAGTGAAGTGTCTGATTAAAGCGAAGGTATTCAAAAATTATTTAAGGTGCCCAGTGCTTTCAAGTCTGAGATGAGCTGGGTGTTTCTCTTTGGATTCTAACTCTGTTGAAACAGTTGCTTAAGCAGGATAGCAGGGAACACCTCATTTGAATTCTGTTGTTTTTGTCTTACATAAGAATACAAATGTTTCATGCTTATATTGCACCTTTTTTCAACAAGCTTCAGACACTTTGAGAAATTTGTGTTATCAACATCCTGCAGATAGTAGGCATTAAACCCAGGCAATTGAACTGATTTTCCTACGGTCTTGTCGTGCCATGCAGTGCTGGCAGAGCTGGGAGTAGTGCCTCTGAATCTGGGCTTTACTGATAAAAGAACATCTTTTTCTTCCCCACTTCTTGTTTTCCTTTCTCATTCACCTCATCTGGTCCTCCACACACACACACATCTGGTCACAACAAATCCCTCTGCTTACCTCAGTGGTTTTGTCATGTTTCATCTCCTTTTCACCTCTTTGTGCTCTTGCTCTGTTTCTCCTCTCCTGCTCACATGATTCTTCTTCCTCCCAACATGATCTCGTGTTAGACTCTCCCATTTTAAATATCCAAACACACAAAACGCCTTTTATAGTCAGTCTTGCTCCAGCTACAGCCATTTCACTTTCAACTGTGAGCATACTGAAGGCTCAGACACACTTGCTAGGTGGAGTTTCTTTCCCCACTGTGGACCTTTTAAACCCTGTTCCAAGGTCTTTAGTCTCCTCTTCTTTACCAGGTGTAGGAATGAGAACATTATCTTCATAGTCTGTAATACTACAACACAATTACATTTCTCTTTTGAAATCTTGTCCTCCTTTTGTTTATGTTAGTCTGTCCTCAGTAGTTCCCCTCCTAACTTCTTAAGCAATTCTTCACTGTTTCCTTCAAAGGATCTGCTTCATTTCCCCTCCAGGTTAGTGGAAACCTTCTAAATGAGTCTGTTCTTGACTACCTTCTCTTTCTTCTATTACTTCTGTGTAGTATCACCTGCAAATATAGTTGCAGTTACCACATTTTTGTTGCTATCTCACAGATCTATTTTGCTATATATGACACCATTTCTTCTACTGCTTGCTCTTACCTTGAAAAATAGACGTTTGCTCAGCATATTGGCTAATTATTTTGTTGCTGAATGGGAGACTTAAAAGATTCTGCTCGCTCCAAATAGAAGGAGGGCAGAGGAAGAGTTTCTTACTCCTTTTCACCACATGAGCAAGAATCTAAACATAGAGCAGAACAGACTGAGAACTCTCAAATCTTTTAGGAGAGCACAAGTTGAATTTCCTGTTACAGACTAGGAGAAAAAAAAATAATCTGACTTTGATGATGTAGAGACTATGGTATACTAGTGAGTGTAAAAAAGTAATGTAGGGAGAAGCAGAAGAACAGAGAAGAATTTTTATAGGCAATTAAGGGAAGAAGAGTCTGAGGGGACAAAGAAGACACAGGGAGGAACATTAATACATTTAGTAAATAAACATTGATATGAAGATGAAAGTGCATCATAAAGAAATAGATAAAAGGTTACAAGGACAAGGCAAGACCAATTTTAAAGAACAGATGTATCTGGTATTTGTTCTGTTCATTATGGTAGATACCATCACCATTTATAATGGTACAGAATCTGTCTACATTTTTTAAACCTTACAGTATCTTAGGAAGGTGGGTTGATTGTGCTGACTGGTATCTTCTGTTGGATCTGTGCAAGTGTATAGATATAGCTGATACTACTTCATTTACTTGTTGATATATCAAAGTAGATATACCTCTGAATTATATCTTTGGCTAAAACAACACTGCAAGATTAACTACAAAAGATGTAAGATTTTGTAGCTACAGAAACATTAAACATTGTAATAAGTGCAACAAAGGGAGTATTTAAGAAGATGTATTTGTACTTCAAGAATTGTATGAAATCTTTGAGTTATTGGTGTGAGGGTTTCTGTTGATACAGAATCAGAAAGCCTTTCTCATTTCTTTTTATGGGGCTTGTACACCCTGGTTCAGTCTATCACATAAATGGCAAAGTAACACAAAGGTAAGCTAGTTTTGGAGACCCAGCATAGTCTAGGATCAGAAGAGACATAATTTGCAATTCACAACAAATCAAAAACTTACTGACCTTTTGCCTGTTACAATGCTACATGTCTGAAGGGTGCTCTGTAGTAAATTACTAAGTAACACTACTGGTGTATCAGGTGGTTGCTTCTGTAAACTTCCCTTGCAAAATGTGCAGCACAGTGCCTGCCTAACTATAGCTCATTGTGAAGACCGGTCCTTTGTCTCGCTGACACCAGGATAATTCTCTATCTATGACTTGAAATAATATTTTGGTTCTCTGTGGCTGGGGGACATATCAGGAATGAAGGACAGAAAGGCAGAGAGCTTCCCAGTGGATGAGTCCTCTAGCTTTTCTCCCATGGTAGGCATCAGTTAGACTGTGGAAAGGTACAGGTCTTTGGGCTTACATAATCTCTCTTGTATTTCTCATTCTTTTTCTTTTCCTTTCCTTACCTTCCAAATAAAGAGCCTGTTATTTAGCTTTAATTCCTTTTTAAATTTTTTTTTTTTTTAAAGCAAAAGCTTTTCAGGAGTTCTAATCAAGGGAATAGAGAGTAAAAAAATGTCACTCATTTTGGAGTGTGAATACTAGTTTTAAATCATCTTTTGTGTTATTTGGTGATTTTGATTTATGTCGAATTTGTTGGGGTGGAAGAAAAGGTTGTGAATTCACTGTTCTTTTCAGCACTTCTTTATGATGCTAAAAACATGCTCAGTCTGAGCCATGTTAAATTAGGTTCCATGGAAGTCAATTAAATACTATTAATTCCTTCTGAATTAATGAATAATGGAAAGAACATAAGCCAAAATCCTGACCTGGGCTTATTCTCTAGAAACTTGCCTGAGAACTTACGATGTCTATGCATGTGTTTATTCTCACAAAAAGCCCAGTTGCAATGCCAGTGTAACTAGAATGGAAGAAACTGAAAATAGCTGACTTGTTTTAACAGTCTTTGTATTATTTGCAGAATTTATGCGGAACCCATGTGTGGATGCTGGGTTGATCCCTCCTTTGGTGCAGCTGTTAAACTGCAAAGACCAGGAAGTATTGCTCCAAACAGGACGTGCCCTGGGCAATATATGCTATGATAGCCGTGAGTGTTGAAATATGCCATATTTTGTAGATGCTCTTGGAGGAGGGAGGGGAATATTTTGGTGTTCTTTACATTGTGTACTGAGGAGTTATTTTCCTCTTTTCTTGATTTTTATTTGCAACACAACTCTTCTGATTGTATGGGACAATTGAGTGTCACACTTGCATTATGCTTTTGTGACAGGAAGATGAAAAAAACTGTTCCAGTATTGTGATACAACTGGATATAAGAATAGAAAAGATTGTGATCCTATGTTGTTTTTTTCTAAACATAATAAGCTAGGTTTTCAAAGAGCAGGTGCTACATACACAGAGGCCTGAATAGTTAATTTTTCCTCAAATAGAATGTCTCAAAGAGAAAAGACAGTCAGAAGGGAATATTCATATTCTACCAGTCTCAAAGCTGTGCAGAGCTACATCTGTGGCTGAAATGATGCCTGAGCTCTGCTGCTGATTCTCAGAATTCTTATGTGGCCAGTCAGTTGCTCTAAGATTACATATTGGTATTTTTGGTAGTCAGGGGTTATGGTGGGGGAGGGGGCAGGGGTTGGTGAGGTTTTTTTAGCTTTTTGTGGGCACAACAAATCTTGCACTGCCAAGCAATTGAGTTTTGAAATGCAATTGTGACTCCATGTGCTGATTACATGCATGGATATGTCATTTGCAAAACCAAACCAGTGGTTGCAGTGTTTTGAAAATGCAGCCTCGTTATCCTCTACTTTAAATACTTTGATAAAAGCCAGTACATGATAAATATGGTACAGAAGCAGAAACACCATCTCATCACCATAAAACATCTTTCTATGCACATGAAGGAATTAGAAGCCTATGGATGTCTGCAGATGGGAAGGGAGATGAAACTGTAAAAGCATTTTGTTATCCTGAGATGTAGTGCCTTATTTCATATGGCAAGAAATTTTCATTATACTATGTGTTGCATTTACTAAAAGTTTTGCTGTTCTGAATAGTCTGTTGAAAAAAACAGAATTATTAGTAGCTTTTCTCCTTGCTACTTTTTTCATCCTAGTTTTAAGTTTACATTTTATATTGTTTTAAATTACCTTGCCTTTGACCTCAGGGAAGTTAATCAGATTTTTCGTGCTGGCATTTCCATTTACAGACAACCACTGCTTGAGGATGTTAATGCATAATTCTTTCATTCAGGATTTTCTTTAAGGTGACCAATCAACTGAACAGCTGCTTCCCCCCATGGAAACTTCGAGTAGAAGCTGTTGAGCTTTCTATAACATAATTTATTTACTGTATTTTATTTCAGGGTCATATGTGATATAAAACTCACTCCCAGGTGGCACTGATTTATTTCATATAAGTAAAATCTACATAACTGTTCCTGTCATTGTTATTCAACCCACATTTTTTCATTAAGTATGATAAGAACACACAAAAATGGTTTTGTAGTATCGGGTATTGTGAACTACTGCTGGCTTTTACAGTGCAGGATTTATCCAGTACAGAAGAGCTGTATTTACATGCCTTGTGTTGCCCTTCTGTGGAGCAAAGCTGGCACTGGTAGAATCTACAGTAGGCAGACACGCGTTCTGTATACCACATGTGTATACCATCCCTGTGTATTTGAATAAGATTATTGAATAGAATATAATAAAATGTCACAAAAAACAAGATTAGCATCTTGGATTTGAGTAGAAGAGGCTGTTTGCAGTCCTCATTTATCACATCCACCCTATCTGACTTTATTTTGTATGTTATCTTAATGTGTAATGATTATGCAGTTATATACCCTATCCTAAATTCTCATTTAGAACAAATACATTCAATATGTTTATTACTATAAAGTGTAATGTATTTCTATGTATGACTATTATTTTCCCTAACAAAGAGCTTTAAAGTATAACAAAGACAAGATGCGGAAGACAATAGTTCTAGTTAAAAATGTTGTTATGTATTGATAGTCTTTTTCTTTTCAATTGAGACAAAAGCAGCTGTTACCCTTCTGATAATTTGTACTCGTATAGGAACTTGAAATACATCAGTATCTATATTTTACCATATACATGAGCATTTTTTCACTTCTGCTGCCCATGTAATTATAACATGCAGTAATGAGGAAGGTCTTTAAGTCCTAAATCAATGCTAGGCTGAAATTACAAAATCAAGCCCATATTGAATGGCTCATAGCAACATTTCTGTTTATCGAAAGCCCCAATTATCCTGTATTTCATCCCAGCAAGCATGCATCACTGTTTAGTGACAGTTTGTGCAAGAAGGAGTTAATCGTGTCTCTATTTTTGAGGGAAGTCTGTATGGCGCAGGATGAAAATTGAGGGACAAATGGCTTTTCCTATAGGGAAGGCCCCTTAAAAGTGGCCTTGCAGAGAAGGATTGCCTGAAATTTTTTCTTGATTAAATGAAAATGGCAGTGGTTTCTCAGAGTTGCTACACGAAGGTAAGACCATTTTCACCTAAGTTCAGGAGGAGCTACTCCTGAAACATGGCTGCTGTGGAAAGGTAATCCATGGCTAAGTCCCAGTGCTGGAAGAGGTTTAGTACGTTCCAAAAGGTAAAAAGGGAATTACACACTTGCTGGCCAGAGGCCTTTACTGAACACATTCATCTCCGCAGAAAACATGAAATGAAAACCTGTCAACTTACTGACAGATTTTCTTCTCTATTAAGTTTGATGTACACGTGCACAGTGTTATTGTCTGAGTGCTCGTCAGTGTTAGCCCCTTAAAATAATACTGAATCACCTGGTTGAACATGGAAGAAATACAAAGAATTAAATGCATTTCATAAACAGTTGAAAAGGAAAAAATAGGTCAACTTTATCGCAAGCAGCCTTGAGAGCATCCTTTATAAAGTATTTATGTTGTGAAGAGATCTGCTTTATGTGAGTCTCTGAACATCAAGAATACAAGCAAGTATAATTACGAAGTAGAGTAGAAGAAGGAAGCTTTGTTATTACTGATGAGGCTTCTAGTCTCCCAGCCTTCCTCTTGTGTGCAGACGTGAAAAAAACAATTGAGGCAGACAAAAAGATTTTAAGTCAGAACCAATGAATTTAACTAATCACAGTATGCAGACTGTTCAGCGCTGTCCTGCAATTTAAGAACAGATACACTACTGTATGTTCCTGTACAGTCTGTAATTGTTCTACATACTTTACCTAGTAAATGCCACATACACATCGGCCCCCAAATTTTCGTCAAAGCAGAAAGTGCAAAGCAAAGATCTCTCCTCCACTCCCTCCTGCTTTCTCCCCCACTATCTAGAGCCTGTACCAAGGACAGCTGCTTGTACTTCCATATCCCCAGACAACGGATACCTCAGCCTCGCTCAGGGACAGAATTTTGGCTGAACTCTGTTACTAGATGCAAAGCTCCTATCCCACTCATACCTTTTAATCACCGGTTACCTTTTTTCACTTATAATCAAAGCTGAATTCTTTGGCATTGTCCAGTCAGAGCATAAGACCTATACATTTAGCTGCTTCACCACTCCTTATCCATGAATCAAACTATAGCTACTCGCCTACTGCCAGTCTTTCCAGCCCCAGCCCCACCACCCTCACCCCCCACCATTCTCCCCAGTGCTGTTTCTTTAGTAAGTTTGTTCATTTAGGGCTGGTTACAGATGTACTGATGTTACAGACTAGTAGGGCATACCTCCAAAACTAAGTTTGCCCCGCACCTTGGTTCCACACGCAACATGAAGATCTCATCTCCATTGTTGCGAAAGGTTACGTTTAACATATAACATGGTTCTTGCAACAAAAAGCAGTTTCTTAAGTCAGAGCAGAACAGTTAATTCTGCTGTAGATAAAGCCTAAAAATGATTTGCTACTATCCACTCTGATAGTTGGGATATTAAGCTAAAGAAAGAATAGCAGTATCCAAATTGCAGCTTGGGATCACTTCGTGAACAGCCTCAGGGCTAGTACACACCTCAGCTCTTTCTGCTGGCTTCTTTCCTAATAGACTGGGAAGACTCTGGTGACTTGAATCATGTGGCAGATAGATTGAGTGCTTGGGGGACAGGGAGAGCGAGACCACAGTTTTCAAGTTAGGCCTGCCTTCTTTCAAGAGCCACATGATAATGCAGGAGAAACACAAAACCTGTCTGTAGCCAGGTCTCTGTCCTGCTCTGACACCTCACACACCAATGCAGTTTGTATAGATGAAAGATCAGGCCAACCAGATGAATTTTAGTCAAGAATTTTAATGGAAGATGATGCTATAGTGAAATATTATTATTTTCTTAGCAGATAATAGCCTCACGGTATTTTTTATCATTAAGTTTATGATGCTCATGCTGTCTTGATCTCAGTGATCTTTCCACAGCTTGTTACACACCTCAGTTTTGAACTGATGACAAACTATTTTCCTGTGGTTTTATATCATTGAGCACGCTGTAGAAACTACCATAATTATGCAATAAAAGTGATAATTATAAGAGGAAGTAAAAGGGTATGGTTTTTAGAGCCTATTCAGTAGCCATACAGACTAGAGAGAATCATTCTGATTGACTTCAGTTGACATTAGATTAGACTCTTACCCATTAGAAAATAACTCCTCCTTGCTGTTTAGAGCATCTACATATTCTGAAAGCTATCAAAGGGAAATAAGCTCTCCATATATCTTGTAAGGGAAATGAAAAATTTCCCATTCTGCCCTTCCATAATATTCATATTAATGGTAATGCTTAGAGACTTCCTTGGGGAAATCTCAAAGCTATTGCTTTTTGAACTCATGCACAACCTTGTTTCTTCATGAAACCACCAGCCTGGGTACATGTTCTCACCAACCATACTTCATGGTGTAAACAACTAGAGAATTGGAAAGAAACTAAAACCGCCAACTCATTCTATAAAGGCTCTCCTCTGACAGCTGCTTATCTGCCTTTTTCAGCAGGAAATTTACTGGATCCTTTTCTCATTTCCCAAGCTGTACATTTCTTTATTATCTACTCATTCTTACTTGTATTGATGGCAAGACTCCTCGCTGAATTTCAGCGATGTGGCCTTTCACATAGACCCAGATCTCTCTTGATCCCAGCCTTAACACCAGACCATGAACATTATACCACTTCTTGTTAAAAAGATCTCGCACGTGGTATAAATTCTGTATACTCAGCTGCACATCCTTTAAGGATGTGCAGACCTCTTGCAGAGATCTGCTAAGAAAGGCTAAGTAAAAAAAAAAAAACTACTAATTTGTACAGTTACATACATCTGCTCTCAGATGCTGAGGTTAATTTCAGGATTTAAAGCAGAAAACCAGACACTTAAGAATTAAACATACTGGAATGAAGTCAAAGTCAGTTTTCTTCAAAAAATGGCATAACCTTTTTCAGTACCATATGGAAAACCAGCAGAATCCTAGAACACAACTGGTGTTCATAATGGCACACTACTGGCTAATCAGTTTTATGAAGGTCACCCTGATTCATGCAGCCAGGCAGCATTTTAGCACAGTCTTTCAGTTTTCATTGTACTAGATCCTACCAAATGCAAATGCCACCTACTAAGCTGTTTCCCAAGCAATATCATGAAATTGAGACCAGAGGCTTTAACTTGTTTGAAAACTGATTGTTTACAACAGTTTACAGAGAATTAAAATTCTAGTTTTTAATTGTACAGCAATAGTCAGTCTTAGAAAACTATAGCATTTTTTGTTAGAAGTCCTTGATAATGCAGTATTTTTTCCAAGCCTCTGCAGCACAAGTATTGCATCAGCTAGAAACTAAGCATACCATATGCATGCCAACACATACTTTCACAGTAATATTTAGTGCTTATCAGCAATTAATCATGAATGTTCTTAGGAAGCTGTTAAATGATATTATTCTAATTTACTTATTTTATAGCCAGCCTAAATGGAATCAGAATGATGAGGAATTCTTCCTAAAGCACCAGAAAGAGCCATTCGAGAGGTGACAGGAAAAACATGAATTCTCATTCTCAGGCTATTACTCTTTTTAAAATTTACATTCTAAATATTTACTCTACTGAAACAAGTGGCAAAATTATCATGACTTAAGCCAAAACTTAACAGAAGCCCACATGGGGAAAAAATAAATAATAATAATAAAAAAAAGAACAAAACTCAAATTGCCATAGATTTTCAACTTTTCCCTTAAGATGAAGGTATGAGGCCTGATTTTCTGTTTGTTTTAAAGAGTATAGGTATGATAGGTCCTACTTATTTTCTGCAGTGCAAATATTTTTCCTCTTCCTGTTTTTTCCAGGAAGATTATTTGAATAAGAAGAATAAGTAGATCAGAATTCTGTCAGTACAGGTACAAAGAAAATAAAATCTAAGAAACAAAGCAGACTTTTTCTGATTCCTTACTTTCTCCCCCTCCAGCATTTCATTCACAGTCTTTAAAGTTTGTGTATTGCTCATATTCCAACAGGCTTAGAGACACCTGCTTGATTTACAGTCAAAATAGAAGCCACAGGCAACAAGGAAAAAGAAAAAAAAAACAGATAAGAGATGGAAAGTGTTTCCAGGGTCATAAAGAAGGTCATGAGCAGACTTGGAAAGAAAACCTGCTTTATTCACTAGACCTTTGCTGCGACCCTAAAAGCAAGTTAAAGATTCAAACTTTGATTAAGGACTGAGCTATTTCTTCATACTTCAAAGGTAAACAAAGTAGGAAAGGCAAAAACTTGGGATTCTCGTAATATTTATGAAGACTGAAAAAAAATTCCTTATCAGGAAGAAAAGCTTTTAGAATTTCAGTAACAATAAGTGAACAATACAAAATATGTAACTCACTCTTCTCCTTTCAATTCAACCTCCCTTTTCATATCTCTTTTCACTTTGCCTTTTAAGATATTTGAAATTGTTCATATTTATAGATAACTGCACGGTCACATGTTGTTGCTTTCAAGCCCCTCAGAAAACAAGGCTTGTTAGTTGAATGTCTAGACATGGCCAGAGTGGCTAGCTTATTCTACTTTATTTAGAAAAGTAGGCATTATGTGACTATAAATATCAACTGCGCATATATTGCACAGGCCAAGCCTTTTAGTTGTTCATATGGTAGCTATACAGACATCTGGTTTTATACAGCATTTCATACAGTGCAATAACAGCGTAGAGTTAACATACAACATATGCAAACCACCTAAATTCAGTTACATTTGTTGTGTTCATATCTAAGGAATACTGTGCAACTTTCAAACATAAATTGGATATTATTGGCAAAGAACTGTATTAGTAAAATCTATTCCTTAATGCATTGAAGCTCTTGAATGTTTCAGCCAGGGGACCAGGGCTGTGTTTGGTTAGAAGGTTTCTATAATACTGTTTGTACACTAATGTGATCAAGAGACAGTGTCCACCACAGGAAGTTATATCAAGCAGAATTATATCTAGTTGAAGTCCCTGCTCATTGCAGAGGGGTTGGACTAAATGACCTTTAAAGGTCCCTTCCAACCCTAACTATTCTATGATTCCAAGTTGCAGCCTAAGTATTCAATAAAAGATGGTGAGGAAAGAGTTAGGTAAAACTACAGATAATAGCAAGATGGTTAGCATTAGCAATAACAAAGCTGTCTTCCTGTCACATGAGGTGTCAGTATGTACAAAGAGAGCTGATCTTTGAGCCTTCTTGATCCGAGACTGCTGTGTGTCTGGTTAGTTGTGCAGCCAGCACAACTGAGGAAGCGGGGTGGATGCCTTGAATACCCTATCTGCAACAACATTCATATTTCCCTGCAAAAAGAGTCACTTACCTGAGACAGTGTCCAGTTTATCGCCCACATCTTGGCACCACCTGGCCTCTTGAGTGCAGGCTGTTCTGCAGTCGTAGTGCACTGCTAGTGCCCTCCAGTCAAATCAATGGGTTGCCTTCTACTAAGGAGGTAAAAGTTTTCCTAAAACAACACACTTTGCTGGTGTTTCTCGGGCTGTATCCTGCAACTTTTCAGATACAAGAATCTTCTACAGGTCAGCTCCTCCATGCAGACTGCACACTATCAAGCAGCAGCACACACACTGCTGCTTGGAGTTGCTTTAGAAGACCGGGTCCTCTCATTCCCTCTAGGCTTCATGATAGCGCTAATCCCAAACCCAAGACTCACCCCAGCTTCTCTTGGATCCCAGGGCCACTTGCTACTTTCTCACTTTTCTGAATATTTTGCTTTATTCCCAGGGCCTAGCAGGATCCACAAATATGCTTTATGGCAGGTTTTTTGGTTTGATTTAGTTTTTTGCTTCTTGGGCTTTTCACACCCTACTCCAAATCCCCATGGGCTACACACTTTCTGCGACTGCTCCTCTGGCTGCTTTGGTGGAGACCCAGAGCTCCTTCAAGCTCCTTCAGCTAGCAGTACCATTCTTACAAAATACCGGGTTAAGCCTCTTGCCAGGTTCCTTTCAGCAGCACCCAGCAGAACGTCCCTGTTCTGTACTGGACTGTGACCACACCATGCTCAGTTCACACCCTTGTTCTTCGAGAGTTTGAAGCTGAGAGATAGCATTGCACTCAAAGCCTGGGAGTAAAAATTCTAAATTAATTGCTGTGTGCAGGTTTAGTCTGTTAATAGCGTGAGATGCTATAAATACCTATTTACCAGTATAGAAAAACTGCCTGATGTTTTACTGTATAATTGAATTCCATGATTTACTTCATGCTGTATGAAATAATAAGCATAGGCTGGCTTCAGCTCTGACTTATGCTCTCATAAACCTAGAGTAATTTGTTTGACTGCAATGGAATTACTAAGGAGTTGCATAGAGTTATAAAGTCAGCTGAAGAATGTACTGTAAGCATATTGCACATGGAAAGGAAGACAGAGCGAAGTGTTACATTCAACCTTGAGGGCCTTTACGTGACTTTTATGTATCTAGTAGAACTTTTACATACTGCTTGGCTTCTTTATTTTCAAATAGAATTCAGTAGTGGAAATGACTACTTTTTAAAACTAAAATCTCCTTGGAATCCAGAACAAATCACCTGCCAATACTGAGACTAATAGTATTTTATGTCTTGTTGCTGATAAAAACATTTCTGCTTTATATTGAAATCTCGGGTCCACTAGTAGAATTTGACTGGAAGTGAAGTATTGAAAAGTCTTGAACAATAAACTCATCACTGTTCTTTTGTCTGAAATCAGAAACACATGATTTTTCTCCTATATATCTGGCATAAGAGGAATATGAAAAACAAGCAAATGTTATTGCAGTTAAGTTGTGGAGTTGACTCTGGCTTGTGTTGACTCTGGCTTGCATTGACTGCTACCTGAGCATAACATTAGGGAGATTGTCATACTGGTACATGTACCCCTCCCTTCAAATGTTTCTGCCAAACTTCTGACTGTAGACAAAAGAAATCCCACAATACTCATGAGAGAGATTAGGGCATCTTGGCATTGATATCCTATGGTCCACACATTGAACATAATATAAGGACCCTACCAAAAATACCCCTAGATCTCCACTGGTACACATTTTAAAATTGTATTTGTTGAAATAAACCAGTTTCACAAGAGAGGCCGTATGCTGCTGTATCAGTTGTCATTGACCAGCAAATATGCTGGCAACAGTTTTATTCAAATAGATCAATGCTATATATTTTCAGTCCGTGAAGGCACTATATTAAAAGACAGTGTTCTGTTAGCATTTCAAGTTCACTGTTTACATATTTACTATTTTAGCAATAATTTCTAGAAAAATAACTTATGAGACAATACCCTCAACGCAGCTGGGCTTAGGGCTAAGGATAGTTGCCAGCAGTTTAAGATTAACTTACTACAAGACCGTTCTGTTTATCTCTGAAGCAAGCATGCTAATTCAAAATTATGTTTTCTACATAAAGCAAACATTTTAAGGCTATATTGATTGATTTTAAATCAATAAGAAAATAAAACAAAACTGTACTTCTGGTAATCAGAGTCCTAAAATTCCTGAAGGATTTAAGTAAAGGGACTCTCAAAATACGGTATTGCCATGTCCAGTCCTGTGTAGACAAGTGCACAGAAGACATGGCAAAAGCAACAAAAAACTAATAGCGCAATATAATTACGTGAAGCTTACTTTCCTTGAAAAAATACGATTTATGCAATGCTGCTTTGTGTTCTGTAACAGGGTTGTAGTCTGTAGTCTTGCAGTCAAACAATTGACAGAGTCCAGAATCTAGTGATTTAAAAGCATACACAGATTCAGATTAAAAGTAAGGTCACGTATTAAAACTGAATGACAGCATTGCTTTAAAAGTTTTATCTTCACAGTGTTCAGGCAGTGGGGGGGAAAAAAAAGGTAAACTCCCAGTTTATTTAAGTGGCAATGTTTTTCCTAATGTCTATATAAATAACAGGGTTTACACTAGCTAAGGGTTTGCCCCTAAAACTGTTTTTTTAATATTTTCTCTTTCTATTTTCTTAACAAGAAGAAAGAAAACATGTAAGCAGGACCTTTCTTCCTTTGGAGTTCTCCTCCTGCTGTTTTTTCCCCACGGATGGTCATAATTTTCTGTATGTCACATCACAATTTCCTCTGTGGTAGTCAGTGTGATATCACAGAAGATTATGACTTCAGGTGCAAGAATAAGCAGCAGGAGCAGGTGAATGCATCAGTACAAAAACTATGCAAAGAGGACCTAATTAAAAATCAGAGGAACTTCCCCTCCACATCTTGGGCTACTGTAAATTAGTTCATCTTTTAAAAAAAAAAAAGTTATCCATAAAGCACTGGTCTAACCTAAGCAATATTTTGGTCAAAAAGAATGGAGGATTGGAGCCAAACACAGTAAAGATGAAGCATTTAAAGTAAAATGGCAGTATGTCATTTGAATGATTTGATCATTACACCGAATTGCAGACTAAAAGAGTTTAAAAAGGAATACTATATTTTTTCCATGTCACCGAAAGCTACTGTCTTGGCAGCTTGGTTTATGCAACTCAGGGACCTTGATCATACAAATCATCCTTTTCTTCACTGACTTGCACCATTTATACCAGTGCAACTATTTACACTAATAAACTTTTGTAGAACATTCGTTGGAGAAAGGAGAATTCAGGTTTCCAGTTGCAAGACAAAACCAGAACATTTCAAAGTACAAAGCTTAAATTTGAAGCCCAAAAGATAATTTTTAAGAAATGCTGTCAAATAGTTTTCTAGCTGATTGTCTGAGAAGTGGGTATTTTCTTGAAGCCTACATATATAATAAACATAGTAACAACAGGTCAACTTCTGATTTCTGGTGCTTTTTAAAGGTTAAATCTATTTTTGAGTTTTAAATCTATTTTTTGCGTTTTGAATCTGCAAACCAATATGGGGCCCCTACTGAGAAATATATATATGAAATTGTAGTGTGAAGCACAAAATTTGCATTTCAGAATGAAGATACAGTAACAAAGACTTAGCAAAGAACTGTTTGGAAAGCAGTGGCACTGTGGCCATCATGATGTAAAGATACGACAGGCAAAGGTAATAGGACTGTTCATACCTTACCTTTTTTATGAGGAAAAAAAATAGACAAGCTTTCAACCAACCATTCAGTACATCACTATGTTGAACATAATTTTCTGTGCTTTTAGATCAAAGATGCCATCATCACCAGAATCGTAGACACCCACCTAATTTTTACCAGCCTGTGGGTTTACTCATCATATATACACTTGTGTGTGTGTATATGTGTGTGCATATGGTGTGCATCTTTGCAGGACCAGGATCATTACTGAAGTACAAATGACTTCTAAACAATAGTTAAGTATTAGAGATGATGAAGAGAAAAGTTTGGAGTAATGGAGGAACCAAAAAAAAAAAAATTTTTAAATTTAATTCAAAATTGGGTGAAACACAAGTTTTTAGAACTGTCTGAAACTGTGCTGTTTTTTTCTTGTGAAGAACCCAGCTCTATATCCTAATAGAACATTAACAAGAAACATTTTTGTCCAAATCAGTATGACATGCATCTCCTTCTTTAATGTCACTTGAATTGGCAGAGCTTAAACTTTATATTCAAAAAGCTAATTCAAGGTTTATAGTAAAGCAAAAATACTTTCTGATATCTGCCTATACTATGGCACAGCCATTTGCTTGATGTAACTATATTTCCAGAAATAATAACCTTACAGCGGTGACAAAAATCAAAGCGTTGGTGCACGTGCTTTAGAAATAACTCATTGGCTGTATATAGCTTATGCTTTACATTGCTTTCATACTTCGAGGGGTCACTTTAATTCTTTTTTCCTGTTAACCTTTTATGACTTAGTAGTTTGTTTTAGGGTTTAGTAAACTGGGGAAGAAAACTCAAGGGAAAATTATGCAAACACATCTTCGGAAAAGTAAATTGAAACTACTCTAAGTGCTGCATTTTAAAGACCTACCAATCATATGCATTAAGAAAATGTTGGTCTTTGACTTGGGCATCCATTGGAGCAGGCACGGCTGAGCGACAGGGAAATTTGACGAGACTGTTCATAGGGGGAATGTGAGCAGTCACAGCAATTTGATAATCCACATTAAAACCCAGTTTTGCATAAAACTCCTGGGAGCAACTCAGGATAGAAAAAGAGACTGTACCGATTCTTAAAGATGGTTGCATTGCATTGGGCTAAAGAGCATTGAGGAAGTAATAACTCATTCTGTAATAAATCTTACTGTGCATTTTGTAGGAAAAAAAATCCCTCTGGTCTCTTGGGTTGTTGTCATTCTGGCATCTTTAAACAGTGCTACGTGTGCTTAAAAAAAGCTATGCAACAGCATTGCCCTTTGTGAGCTGTAGTGAAGCATTTTTAAGCAGAAATGTGAATGCTCTCATTAAACTATTCAATCACCGATGTCTTAGGAATAGCAAATGTTTATTTAAAAAGGTCACAGGAAAAAATTTCAACACAGCTTCTGGGAGGCTGGAACCACGTTAAGTGTGGGAGTTCATAGAGCTGCTGAACTGCAAGGTAATAGTTGGACTGAGAACAAGACACAGCAACATGCTGTGGTCTTGTTTTGACTGTAAATGATTTGGAGTTCGGTGAGTATTCTTGTGTGCAAAATCTGTTTCTTAGCGACAGCAGGGAGAAGTGAGTCGGTAATGAGTACGTGGAGCATTCTGAGTCTGAAATACGCTTTTTGGTTGGGAATGCAATGGAGTGTCATAGCCTGAGCTTGGAGTGGGTAGTCAGGGCTAGGCTACCTTTTCCTCCTACATCTGGCACAGGATTCTTTGCGGCCCTGCACTAATGAGCTGAGTTAATACTCTTGAGCATAAGAAGGCAGCACTAGGAGATCCTAATTATAGCACCAGCCCAGGTCTATTCTTCACCCAGCTGCCTAGGGCAGAGAAGCAGCTACAGAATGTGAGCTCTAGCATAGGAAAGAGGTGGAGGAACAAACTCAATTAAGGCACCTCTTTTACAAATCTACTAGCCTATGTAGTCATGTCAAAGTCTGGTACATATAGCCTGCCACCTACTTGGGAGGGATCCTGAAGTTCATTTTACCCTAACATTTTAAGTATACTGTACAGACAGAGAGACATTTCTTGGAGTGAGATTTGTTTCTGAAACTTTCCACCTCACTTTTGCTGTCCGAACAGCAGAAGCTGATTATCTATCTACTACCTGACAAAAATATTGTGTGGATAAGTGTTTTTTCACATATTTGAAGTGAGAGGCTATTATGTACTTAAAGATACAGCAGTTTTTCATATATAACTTCTTTTACAAACCAGAGAGAATTGAAGTAAAAGGATACACAAATTAGATTTTCATTTGTTGTAAAATACTATCACACCATTATTTTCGGTGGAATTGTGCCACATTACATCCAGGTAAGGAATATGGCTTGTAACTGGTTTTTGTTTTTTTAACCCTTGCTTCCAAACCCTCACCCGACTTAACCTTTATGTTATTATTTGCTTACATACTTTATATGCAGTTCCATATCAAGATACAGGAACAAGCTTGATACCTGATTCTTATATCAAGCTTAATTTTATCATGCTTTTAGTTTGTTGATTTCAATTGCATTATAGTAACTTGAGGACCACATTCAGTCCATCTGATCCAGAATCAGTGATTCAGTTTCACTTTGCACACCTGTTTTGACTCACAAAAGTGAGTCAAAGACTTCTAGTTTTTTTCCTTCCTCTGCCCCCAGTAAATTTATGACTGTAAAACCACAGGATTGCCCCTTTTGCGTTCCACCCCTATTTTTCCTTTCTTCATTTAGTCTAAGATTGGATCCATCTTCACAGATTCTGAACTGCTGTAGCACAGAAACTATTGACAAGGTTGGGATGAAACATAGAAAGCCTATTTTTCCTAATGTTGACAAAATGTACCGCTGTCCGTCTAAAAAGTGCCGTGCAGTAAGCATGGCTTGATTGATGTCCTAAATGCTCTAGGATGGCTAGAAGTGAATCAAACTGTTCACTAGTTATTCAGTTGGGCTATTGGTTTCAGTAACCCCAAATCAAATAGTTAGATTTGGGTTTACTGAAACCAATAGCCCAGTAGCGGCGAGGTTGCTGCTGCTCCCTTTCCCTAGGTCCACCCACTAGCAAGGCTGAGTGTGTATTCCCACTAGGCATACAAATACATACACGATACAAATGTATTTACACACACAGCCAGCCACAGAAATCAATACAGACAGACAAAACAGGGGAGTCAAATACAAATCGTGTATTTGCATAACTTTTGTAATAAAAAATACAAGAAGAGAATACATAAAACAGGATGCTGGAATATTCCAGCCAAGTTTGGTGTTTTTTCCTGACGATTTGCACTGAATCTGAATACCTGACTATGTTGTCTCACTATAGCAGGACTTCCTTTCATTTCAGCATTCTGCCTTTGTTTGTCACTGCATCAAGGATGCGAGAGATTTATTTCTCTCTCTCCTTTTTTTATAGTCCTTCTTTGACATAGAATCTTATCTTGAATTTGTTTGACTGTGAACAGATTCCACTTTCTCCTTTTTCAAAATGGAATATGCATACCTGCAATGAAACACAGTCCCCTGATGTCCTGATTGTGTCCAAGGTGGAGACAGTCATGGCAGTGATGTTCTTCCTCTGTTGCATGTGTCAGAGTTATTCTGCAAAACATTTATTACTTTGGTAATAAATTTAATAGTTAAGATCCACCAAGAATTACCGTTCCTCCTTCAGCTCCACTCGGTAAATTATCTGAAGTCCCTATATTTACCCCTCATATATATATGTGTATATATATTTATGAATATACTATAGCATATATATATACACACAATAATTATTATGCTTTTACTTATATATAGTATGTAAGGGTTATCAGTGCCTCATAAATAGTATTAACAAGAATTGTAACATTTAGAAACGTCTTTTTGCAGACCTCTGGAACACTTTATAGTGGAAGATCATATTATAAATGTGGACAACCTTGGTTTTCATACTGAATATCTGCAGAACGGGGAAAACGTGGTAGCTTGACCTCCACGTATGATGGGGAGAGAGAGGAATGACGATAGAGTGGTGAATAACAAGGGAAAAAGGAGATTTGCTTTGGAGCTATTAAGAAATTGAGGAGAGAGTTGGGGATTTTTTCTTACTTTGCAAAACTTGCTTTAGTGATTTCCCTCCCCCCAAGGTTTTGTTTTCATCTAGGTTTTCCAGTTAATTCCAACTGTAACTCACTTGGAAATCTCTCCTTTTGGAAGCCCTGGAATTTAGGTTACTGACTGTTGTCTGTTGCTGATTGCCTGCTGGCAAAGGAAGTGGTATTGTTGATTACTGTAATAGAAGGCCAGTTTTTCCTTTATTTGTACATCAAATCTGATTTGTTATACAGAAAAAGTTCCATGCAAAGATTATGGTGTGTTATTTACGAAATCTCAGAACATTGTAGTATATTATAGATGCAGGGCAAATATTTCTTTTAGCCATACAAAAAGAATCTGATAGTAATATTAAATTTCGGGTATAAAAGTACAAAGAACATGCTGTGTGACAGAGTGAGTGCATGAACAGAGTTTGTGACTGGGAACTAGTACCTCTGTCTGCTTTGTTTGTTTTATTCCCCGTTTTGTTTTTAAGTAACCTAAGCAATTTATTTTCTGTATTTCAATTTCTTGATCTGCATAACGGCTAGAGTAATTTACCTGTGTGTCTATGGACTAGGCTTTGTAAAGTGCTCAGAACCTCCCTCTGGCAAACCCAATGTATCTGCAAAATACCATTTATCGGCTCCAGCGGCTCTGCCTCAAACACTGAGCTTCTTTACAAAGGTATTAGTGCCGGGTGGTTAATCCCTTTTGTTGTAGGTGTTTTCACTTTCCTAGCTCTGTTGCACTAAAAGCTGGCCCTCAAGCATCTCTCTAGATGAATTTGACAACACTGGAGAATTGACTTCACTCTGTTTAAAAACTTCATTTTGTATGATTACTGTTATGTTCGGGACTCTACGGTGGGTTTTGGTTTCATTTTTTTTTTAAATGTAACTCTTTGTTTTACAGATGAGGGCAGGAACGCAGTTGACCGTGCAGGTGGTGCACATATTGTAGTAGACCATATAAGATCACTTTGCAGTAAAACAGATCCAGCCAGTGAGAAGCTCTTGACTGTCTTTTGTGGCATGCTGATGAACTATAGCAATGAGAATGGTAAACAACACCGAAAATTTGCTTTATGTCTGCCAGGAGAACAACCCCATTAAAAAAAAAAAAAAAAGATAAAAATTAAAGTCAACTGTAGGTTTATATTGTGGATACTAACACTAAGTTATTCTGAAAAGACCAAGTACCTCAATTCACATATACAATGTTCTGTTTCAGTAAAATTACGTCCCCAAAAATACTAGATATCTTCCTGATGCAATTCCATATAGTATATTGTATAAAGTTTTAAAATTAACATCTGGAGTTTACTACTTTGTCTAAAAGCAATACATGGAGATATATCATACAGCTTAGGAAAAAACAGATTTACAGAAGTAAACTAGAAGGCTACATTAAGTCCTCTCTTGTTCATTTAGTATCAAACAACACCATAAGACTAATTTGTGACAGGCATGCGGTGTTGTCTTGTTGATGATTTGGGGTATATATGCCAAACAGTTTTCCTTAATCATTTTTCTCCTTGTGAAATGTATACAAAACCATATGTTATTTTCTTCTAAGATAAATGGGGAATAATTTAAGTGTATATTAAACACTCTTCTGTGTCTACAAATTGCAAGCTTATGTTCTTTATCCCATGACATGGACATGTTTAGGGACTGGGACAAAACCACAAGATAGTATCTTAAATGAGAAAACCTTGGCCACTGAGGGTAAGAAATTAGTGTTCTACACTAGTTGTACATACATACTGATATTTTAGTACCTAGTTTGCTGCTGCGCACAAGCGTGGCAATATGCCAAAGCATATTTTACAGCATTCACACATTTCCAAGTTTCTCAAAATTTGAATCTCTAGGAAAATTGGGATAAATGCGGAAAGCTAAACAGAGGCTGTTCTCCTGACTTGCAATGGCACAGATTGCAAATGTAGTTAGCTACTCACATTGTTTCTTCAATCATGCCCATTTCCTGAATTATACTGTTTTATCTTAGGAAGAAATAGCTTCTTTATTAGCTGCTCACCATTTCCTTAAAGTTATCACCTGCTATAACTCACTTTCCAAACCTATGTCCCTGAAACTCTTCTACTTTTCAGGAAGGTCCTTAGGCTTAACTTCTTTTTTTTAACCTTTACTGTATAAATTTTTAATCTGCTTTATCATATCTTCTAGCATAGTTTCCTTATGTGTTTTCTGTGCCACCTCTCTGGAGCTCTTGCTATTAGTGTTACTTATACACCTCCAAATATCACTATTC
This sequence comes from Phaethon aethereus, assembly GCF_964289735.1. Lineage (NCBI taxonomy): Eukaryota > Metazoa > Chordata > Aves > Phaethontiformes > Phaethontidae > Phaethon > Phaethon aethereus. The sequence goes on along the minus strand of NC_138578.1, from coordinate 30,566,526 downwards.
TATGTGTCTCATCTCTTTCTCTTGTTCTTACATTCTTTTTTTCCTCCTCTTTTCCTAGTGTTATTTAAGAATACTTGTTTACAGTTTTTCCTTGTTCCTTTATTTCTTATATTTTTCAGGAACTGTTTTGCTTTATGTCTGCATGAGTGTCACGTTTTATTACATTTCATAGTGTTAACTCTGTATTTTCTTTATTTGTTAAAATACTTGGAGCAAAGAGATATTCTCACCTCTAAGCTACCAGAATCCTCTGGATTAATTAAGACTAATGAGCATCCAGTGTATTTGGTAGCTCAAGACAGACCAGTCTAAAAGCACTGTGTAGAGATACTGTATCAGTTTTGCTTCAGTGACCAAGCTCCCAGCAGACCTTCCCTAGGAAAACTAATTATGAGAGAGATCTCCCAATCAAGCAGCTTCTGAACAGTTTAACTGTTATGAACATTGAATAAATGACTCATTCCATGTAGGAAGATTGCTTATTCTGATGCAATCAATAAAGCAGTTGTGTAGTTCAGTGACAACTAGGAGGATTCACTAGCTGCTCTCTACGCAGCTAAAAGACATCTTTCATCTCGCACGAACTAACAAACTGACGCAATATTCACAGGAGCCACTGAAGCAATGTCAGAAGTGAGAAATGCAGGAGTATTCCCAGCTCCTGGATCTGGGTGCACACCACCATCCTGTCCTACCGCCACATCAGGGAGGATTGCCGGAGGCTTACCAAACCCTTACTTTACCCCACATACTTGGTGGTCTCCATGAGAAAGGACCTTTTGGTAGGGACCCAGCTCCTGTTTGGCCCAGCACCCATGGATATGCTGTGTAAGACTTGTGTCCAGTAGTTCCATTGTGAATTTGCCCACTGACTAGGGCAACCACTGAATTAAACCCCAAATAATCTGCCAAATCAATATTAAAAACAGCAACAACAACAAAAAGTAATTAGTGGATTAAATTTTTAGAAGAAAACTCAGTGACCATACTGCAGCATGTAAATGCAGAGACAGGTAGATGGCCTGTCTTGCCAGTTTTGTTTTAAGAGCCACAAGTACAACTGGACCATAGCTGTGAACTGCTCTGAAAATGTCACCTGTGGACCATCATAAATTTTCAGGACAATAGTCAGTGTCAGATATGAGCCTGAGAAACTACTTACTTCCACGCATTGCAGCATCAGGTGGATAATATTCTGAATAAATGCAGTTCTTTGCTGACCTGTTAAACATGAAAACTCAGATTGTCCTGACAGTCCTACTCACAGATTAGCAGATACCATTTTCAGGATTTACTTGCAAAGGCTTGATCCCATGTTACTTAGAAAGAAGATAAACACTGCATTGGTTTTGCTGAAGGGTGAGGAGTATGGGATTGCAGCCTAGAGTCCCAGATTACTTTATCAGTAGTTATGGAAACAAATTGGAAAAAAAAAAAAGAAAAAATATTGGAAATGGAAGGAGGAAGTGTTCCAGTCTTTGAAACAGCACTTCTACCTTCCTTTTTCTTGTTTCTGTAATCTTTTCCTGCTTAGCATGCTATGCTGCAAAATTACAGGTGGGGACTTTGAAGATTTCTTTACCACTTTTAAACGACTTGCACTCTTTCAAGTTGCACTAGCTATCCAGATAAGGATGATTACAGCACATTTGGTTCTTAGTTCCATCTAATTATCTGTGAACACCCTCATATTTTCTAATCCTTACCATTTTAGGAGCAAAGAGTATATAAATTGGTTTATTTGATTCTAAACAGTTCATCATTCCCAGTCAACTAATTGCTCTCTTTTTCCAATACCTAATACTTTATTTTCAATAGTTACCAAATACCTTATTTTTTAACATGGGAAACTCATTCTTGAGTACTTCAAGTTTTTGGATTAGCATAGCGATTTATCACACATGAGTTTTACAGAAATGGCAACTGAAGAGCAGCTACAAGGAGTATTTTCTTCTCCTAAACAGAGCAAATAAATGGAGCGTTCTTGCATCTCGTCCCGATTCTGGACACTCAGCTTGCAGTTGTAACTCCATTCATAACACTGTTGTCTAAGCTTTAAAACTAAGATTCCCTTTACAAGGTTCTTGTGCCATCTGCTGTGTTCAGGAATTATTTTTGCCTGTTGTCTCTCAATTCTTCCTTTGCCACCTTGGTATCTTATCATTTCATTAGTCACTACAATGTTAACAGAAGAAACTCAGCTTTGGCATCTTTTGAGGTTCTTTTAAGCTTATTAAAAAAAAGTGTTGATTTTTAATTGCATTGCTAGAAATCAGAGGGGTTTTCCGATGGAACACATCGCTTTGCCTTCAGCCCAGATTATCTTGACCCTCTGTCATAATCATATTTTACTACCCAAATTCAATCAGATGCAGCTTATCCCTGCTTTCCATTATTAGTTCTTAAAACACAAACTTGCAGGTATCACTAGGAATGAAACAAACATGTCACACTTTTGTGAATGTTTTTGCTCATAGCTTAATCCTGAAAGAAGCAAGTCTTGACAAAAACCTATAATAATTCTTTCTTTGTCAAGTTATGCAAACTTTATTTGGGACACAGAGCACCTGTGCTTAAAGCTGCTGTTTTGGCACCTTTCAGTGGGTTCAGTATGTTGTTGTGCTTGTCCCATTCTGAAGACTGCTATCATTACATATAGTCGCTGTGTAGCTATGAATCTACTTAAGAGCAAGAGGCAAAGCAGGTTTGGATAAAGAGTGAAAAACTAGTAACTAATAAAGCCAATAAACATGTGCAAACAGTTACGTAAAAAAGTTAGTTACATGAACAGTTATTCTACAGATCTCATAACCCTGTGAGTGAAGACTATATACAAGTTAATGGGATCAGTATAAGGTAGCTGATTGTCTCTTGAGATTTGTAAAACAAACTGAAAGCATTTTTAAAGAAATGGAGAAATGATGGAAGAACTAGGCCAATTGGCTTATTAGGTAAACCTAAGTTGGAGATCAGACGTTAACTGGATACAGTATGCATGTGTGAAAGTACACATATATTTGTATATGAGCATATATATGTAGATAAAAATAATTATGTTTAAAGATTGCTTCTTCATCTCATTTCATATTAAACTTCAGTCTGTCAAGGTTGTATTTCCTTCAGCGCCTTTGTAAAATATAACATTCTGATGTTAAATCTGCCAAGCCTTTCTTATTCTCACAAAACTCTTAGTGACTGAAATGAATGTTGGGGACTGATTTGCACTGTTCATCATCTGCAGAAGCTATGTAAATACACAAGAAATGAAAGGGAGATTTATGGCACCATTATTATGGTCTAACAGCAATATTTCAGTAATGCTTCCTTCTAAGACTTACCTTTGTTAATTTTCATGCTTACCATGGTTTTTGTTTCATTTACATCACAGCTAAAGATGTCTAGCATGCTTTCAAGACCTAAATATACAAATGCAAAGTAACCTAGAGCATGTAAAAGCAGATAAAAACTATGTTTCTTATGATAGTGAGATAATCAATACAATCACTTATATGATGATTTGACATAGATGTTGGGATTGCAAGAAGGTTTCTCTAGCATACAAAATTGTGCCACCAATTTGTACAAAACAAATTTTCCTTTAGCATTAGAGTCACAGTTACTGATGAAACATGAAATGACTAGTCGTTTTCTGAAATTCTGTCCAAAATCGTGAACTAGCCTAAATCAGCATTTTAAACTCAAATGCCCCCAATAAAGTTCTCAATTTGGGATATTCTCCCCAGATCTTACTCTTTGGAGTTTCCATGTGTGTCACCGAAGGACATGGAGCCATTGAAATTCAAGTTTTAGGTAGGTAATTCTTTGTGCTGGCGCATGTATTGATTGCCTTTTATCTACCTGTATATGCATCTGTACAGCATCACTGTCAGTGCTTTTCACCCCAAGAGAATACAGAGGCGTCTTACTAGCGCAACACATGGTAGCAGTGTAAAATTTGAGAGGATTTCTGTTGTGGCTTTAAGTCATAAATTCAGAAGAGGCATTTAGTTTTTCATGCTTCCTGCTTACTGTGCATAAAGTTCTGCTTAGGAAGCTGATAGCAATGCAGTTTCATCCCGAGACACGATGTTGCCTGGCTTCGTGGCTCACTTTAGCCCTGTGTCAGGCAGCTGCCTGTAGGATGGATGCATGTGTCTCCTGCTCTAGTAGGGCCTTAACACTTGCTGCAATGAAAGGCTGACATACACAGTTATTCCAATTTAACCAGTCTGCAGCCTTTCATGGGAGAGCCTGAGAACCGCTGTCAGTCCCTTCAGTTCAGACTGAACCACTTAGATATTTTTAATTTCCCTGAACTAAAAAGCACTGTAGGTCTCCATATCAGTGAGAAGCCTAATACTTTTCTCTTAAACTTCTTCTTGATAGACTTTGCTCTTGTTTTCACTAGAGAAAGAGCCTCCTATTGGTGGTAGCGACAGATGTCAATGACAAGTTCAGCATTTGTGTGGCAAGCCCAGGCTTAGGTATAAATGTAGGAAATAGCTGCTGGCAGCCTTTTATTTTCAAAGGTTTTGCTTCCTGTGCAGCTTTGTGACTCACAGGGTTGTCCTGTGTTTGGCAGAGGAGAAAATTTATCCTTTCGCTTACTGTGGTTAAGGCAATAAAATTTACCTTATTGGCAATTCTCGTAATCCTGTTCCTATCACTGTAGACCATTCCTGTGCTCAGGTGCCATCCTTCTACTCCAGGGAAATAAGGCTGATGCGGAATCATATCACATATGATATAATATATATATATACCATACCTGATTTTTGCCCTGAATACCTGATTATTGACCCAGTACAGTTGTTCTTTCTTGGTATATTTTTTTTCCTTTTTTCCTACTCAGGAATTCTAGAGGCCCTTTAATCAGTGCAGCTGTCTTGAACAATAACGCATCCTTCTATTTGGCTCCTAAGATTCCTATTCTCTTTCAAAGATTAATATGGTTTCCCTTTTTCCGCCAGCCTTCTCCTCTGCACTTTTTATATGTTTTGTATTAAGAGACAGCAGAAAAAAAACCATCCTGCTCAAAATAGAGAGTTTATGTTTCTGATGTCAGAACACTTTGCCAAATGAAGCCCATAGAGATTGTCGCTTTGTACATTACAGTTGGATAAAGTGATTTTAGAGTGACTAAAGGCATAGTCTAGTAACAAAGCAATTTCTTTCCACATAATTTTCTATGGCATTTGTGGTTTGTGTCTTTGTTCTCCTACTCTCCATGACTACCATTTTTCCTTCAGAATTTTTAAGTGTCTGCAGGGGACAATCACAAACCAAGGACAAAACCAGATTATTTACCAGTAACTTGAGTTCTCCTACACGATCATTTTCTCCACAGAACCATTCCAGCTCCCCCTCCCCAATTTTCCTATTCAGGACATAGATGTTTACAGTCAGTTTGGAACAAAGTAGGAGGGTATAGTAGTGACTCACACATCTGCTGGAGGTAAAATGGCATTCAATGCATGCGCTACTGCAATTTGCACTTACCTGAAATTTGACAACTTCAACAGCTCTTTCATGTCTGACATGGCGTTCTCATAAATTTCTCTAAAGACCACAAATCTGTGGCAGAGGTACCCCCCCCCCCCAAAAAAAAAAAAGAGAAAATTCAGTTACTGGTAAGTAATACAGTTTTATTAAAGATGTCAAGCCATAAGGATTCCTGCACATCCCCAATAACCTGTAACAACCATGCCATTTACTTACTTAGGGTACCAAAATGATAATTATTATAAAAGTATTTTACACTGAATATAAATGAACTAAACATTCCAGAATCTTTTCAAAATTTTTGTTATATGAAAATTTCAAACACACCTGGCAGAATCTCGAGGGCAAACTTTTCCAAAAGCATGAGATGATACTAAATTTGCTAGACTTAATTTGCAATATGTTTTTATCTCCCTGTAAAAATCTGCAATTTTTATGGCTCTGATTGCACAGATATAAAAACTCCAACTTATTTCAGTTGCTCAGAATTAAGTCCTTAAAAGGAAAAAAATGAATTCTCCTGTAGGTCTTCACCCAAAGCTAAATGAAGTAATAACAATCCTCTTGAATTCACTGGGCTTTGGGTCCTTGTCTTTTGAGTCTGTAACATTTGAACATAGTTAAAGTGCTTAGAAACAAAGGAAAAAAGATGCTTAGGAAAATTACTAAACAACATCTGGTATGTTCATGTCTGCTTCATTCTATTCAGCTGTGAAACAACATTTTTCTTTCTTGCTATGTTAATAGGTAAAATGTGTAAGAGAAAATATTGTTATAAATAATCCTTTAAAACAGTCATGTTTCTGCCTAACCATCAAAGCATCTTTCTATTTGCAGACATCTAGGAGCAATAACTTTCCTACTTGTAAATACTATAAACTTTCATCCTATGCAAGAAATTATCAGAATGGCTTCTAAGGACTTTTCTTAAACCTTCCATTTTTTTGTCTTTATTAAACTTTCTTTTTTCTCAAGCTCCTCATAATCTACATTGTGACTTCCTGTGTTTATAAAACTCTTCATGTTTATTTCAGTGCCAGTTTATATTCATTCTAATTATAATTTTCCAGTTTTGATCTTTAAGGGAAAACAGTATATAGGAACATGCTCTCAGATAAATAACTATTTCATTGACATAGTTTTGTTTGATTTCAGTCAGCTAGTCTCAGTGAGTTCAGATCAAACCCAACATGTATTAGGAACTTGATAATCATAAAATTATCAGTAGCTGTGTAAGCCATTATACCCTATATCAGGAGGGAAGATTTCTGGGAATACATCCCATTGCCAGGGGCAGGGGCAATTATAAGTCCATATCTCAAGTCTGGACCAGATCCTAGTGTAGAAGAGCAGAGGAGACATACATTTTAATGCTGCTTAGCCTAGAAGTTGCTTTGTGTGAAAAATGCTTTTTTGGTTTAAAGAATAGTACTAGAAACAGAAATGCTAACTCGCTGTTTTACTTTTTTCTTTATGTAGATACCCTGCAGTCACAGCTTATCAATATGGGTGTTATTCCTACATTAGTGAAATTGTTGGGTATTCATTGCCAAAATGCAGCTCTGACAGAGATGTGCCTTGTTGCATTTGGCAATTTAGCAGAACTTGGTAAGTCCACAATATTAATCTCAAATTTACATCCAGTTTTTGTAAAGGTTAATCTTAAGACTAACAAAAGCCTTGCACTAATGCTTGTTCCATTCTTTTTGGTACATTCAGAATTCAAAGCAAGCAATTTCTGCTTATTGTCTCTAAAATCTATAGTTGTGTCTTTTTTTTTTTCCCCTTCAGTAACTGAAATTTATTTGGGTACTTAGTGCAACCTTATGTTCTATGTTAACATTCTTCAATGCAACTAAGCACATTTTAAATCATCTAAACAGTATTTCCTGAGTGCTGCTACTTACTATGAATTATTTATTAATAACATAAATAATGTATCCTGGTGTAGCTCCACAAAGTTATACTGGGCTTAAATTTGGTTCATGGAAATCACTGAATGAAACTGAGACGGGCACAGTTCATAAATCTGCCTATACAATATTCTAAGTGTAGAGTTTTAACATGTTCTAGACTAAATACTTGCATGTATAAATCATGAATACTACTAAGCTGTAGATGTTATTTTTGGCAAGTTTAGTTACAACTTCATTTAAATTGAGGTTTGGGGTCCTGCTTTGATCCAGTGTCTTTGCAAGTGAATTAGTTTTCAGTGGAATCCCACAAAGCGTAAACCAACAGGTTGTTAGGGCTTGTGTTTTATTAGCACTTAATGGTTTACATTGCTGCTGTTCTTTTGCTAACCTGTTCAGTGAAATTTTAGTCTGAGTTTTTTTGCACTGGAGTACAATAATATACCAGTTATATCCTGTATTTCTAAGAAGATTCAGCAGTTCAAAATATGAAAAATATATCTCTGAGTTTGTACTCTTTGATGGCCTGAAGTTATTCACAGCTGTTCTAAGTTCATAGATTTCAAGGCCAGAGAGAATATCACGTTATCTAGTGTAGCCTGATCACACGCATAATACCTTTGCTTATAGCAGACAAGTCTATTTAACAGAACAACAACACAG